>NC_137114.1:48768907-49368907 GCF_949357685.1 Gobio gobio
TTTTTAATTAATTTTAAAGAAATGTATTTAAATTGCACTAAATATACTTGAAGTTGTTCCAGTTTAACATAATTTATTATATTGCAAATAGCTTAAACTTTATCTTAAGCATGTCTTGAAATGCACTTAATATATTTAAAGTCATTTCAAATTAATACATTTAAAATGAATTTAGTATAGTATAATTTAAATATATTAAATGTCCAAAGAAGCCCAATTTAAATATATTTCCTTTTCACCTGGGTAAACATGATGGTCCTGTTGTTTTTCTCTCAGACTTTGGACAAGAATTAAACAAACCCTGAGTTTAATGAAACCGATATGTAACTGCATCCAAATTCTCTATATTTCTATCAGAAAATAGACATTTTCAATTCATTTAAATGTACGTAATCCAGTGTAAATTCAGGAACTTATCTTTGATTTTTCCAGATCTGGTCCTGTGGGCGTCAGTATCTCACAGTGATCACAGTTCACACCTGCAGTGAAGCCCCTCCCACAACAATTCACCAATAAATACTGGGAATATTCTCATCATCCTACAAGAGAAGGACAAACTCCAGGTGTAGCAGCTGAAATCTGTGTGACTGTTAAAGATGGAGTTTATTAAAGAGGAGATTGAAGACATGAGTTATCCAGATCCATCCAGAATAAAACATGAAGATACTGAGGAACAAATAGGTTTGTGTCCATTCTTGATTCTTCAATGATTCTGTGAATTAATAAGTTAATTATATGGATAATAAATAAAAGAGAAATGCATCTTGCCAGTAAAGTCCTGTAAAATGTTGTTAATTGCTGTAAAATTGATTATAGTAAAATTTTGCAAAGGAACAGTAATTTACAGTTTAATGTGAAAATACCATCATTTGTTGTGATTTTTTTTTTTTACAGTAACATTGAATTAAACTTGTACTTTTTTTACAGCAATATTTTGTGTTTTCACTAAAGTACAGCATCTACTCGGCAACTAAAGCCCTGTTTCCACCGAAATTACCTGGTACAATTTGTACCAGGAACTTTTTTTGACCTTTTTTTTCCTCCAGACCTGCTAGTGTCTGCGTTTCCACTGCGGTCTAAAGTACCGTGAAGATTAGGCAAATTAGTCTGGTGATGTAGGACTGTGCGTGACCGTTCCTCCCAGTCAGCGATGGATGGTAATAATTTTTGCGCGACATTGTCTGCAACAATAACAAGTAAGGAGGAGATTCAAGCTGTGCTGCTTTTGCTGGTTACTGTGGTTGGTTTACTAAAGATGTAATTAACAAAACGGCAGAAAAGAGACGATCACTGATACTAAAGCGAATTCTGAAAGCTCATAAAGCTAGATTTAAAATAAGACAACGTATGTTATTATCAGCTATTACGGACATTGACCGTGAGATAGCTGATATGAACGCGCGCCATTGGACGGAAAGAGCAAGACTGATATTTACTGAACGCAGAACGAACCTCGTGAAAGACTTTTAAAAATGCTGGTTGAAATAAAATGCTGCATGAGCTCAACCAATCAGCATGTTAAGTGGCCAAGTCCCACCCCCGAAAGTTACTGAATTTTGAAAAAGTACTACCTCATGAGCAGGGACTTTCGGAGTGGAAAATAATTCCCTGGAACTTCATTTAGACCCTGGTTCCTACAGAGTACCACCCCAAAGTTCCTAGTTCCTGGGGAAAGTTCCTGCGGTGGAAATCTCACTGAGCCCCATGTTAAAATGCCCAACTTTACAGCAGAAAAAAACATGTTTACAGCCTTGTACAAATTGTGGTTTTGGTCTATACGGCTAATTCTGCCCTTCATGACAACTGTGAGGGGGGTGAATTTTTTTCAAACTCATTCTTTTACATTATATAAACCCTTAAAGTTCTGCATAATTAAGGGCGTGGCCACTTTGAGTGACATTGTCGTTTGTCTGCTGTCTGTTAGTCATCACGTCACCTCCGCTCCACCCACTTCCCGCCTCTTTGCCCATTTTCTTTTATCCAGGAGTGACGTGTGGCCAAGATGGCAACAGCCGACTTTGAGGCTTCAAAAACTCTCTTCAGGACCCTATGGGTTACGTTTTTTTACAGCCTATGATTAAAACTGGCTGCAAAGCTTTTTACAAATAAATGTTTTTAACTCTTTTATATGTAGAACATTAACTTTCAATAAAATTAAGGTCAATCAACAGAATTTGTGGCATTTTGGTACCAAAAGAATAAATTGTTCTTTTCATTCTTTGTGTTTGTTTTTTGCACACATAACATTAAGGTTGAACCACTGGAGTCACATGGACAATTTTAATGATGTCTTTCCTACCTTTCTGGCCATGTGACTCCAGTGGTTTATCCTCAATTTTATGAAGTTGCGCAAGTGATTTGTTTGTATTGCCTTTTTAATTGTATTAACAATTGAACATCAAAGATCTGATACTTTATACCCAAACAGACCCCAGATCTCTTGTTTTCTTTTTAAAGTTCACTTGAATTGTCACATTTATCCTCCTTGAACTGATTCTGACTACTTAATGTGTTTTATTTCAGGTCAGATGAAAGTGAGACACAAACTAAATGAAGTAAATAAACACTGTGACTTCAAAACTCAGAAAACAAAAGCCAAAAAGTTGCACATCTGCTCTCAGTGTGGAAAGAGTTTCAGACAAAAAGGACACCTTCACGCACACATAAGAATTCACACTGGAGAGAAACCGTATACATGCCCTCAGTGTGGAAAGAGTTTTACTCAATTATCAGGTCTCACTTATCATCTGCGCATTCACTCTGGAGAAAAACCATTTAACTGTGATCAGTGCGGGAAAGATTTTAAATCATCGTCAACTCTAAAAGAACACCTGATAGTTCATTCAGATGAGAGACCTCGTGTGTGTTCTCTCTGTGGAAAGAGTTTTGCATGGCTGATCAGTTTCAAACAGCACCTGAAAACACATGATGAAGTGAAAGACCATGTGTGTTGTGACTGTGGGAAGAGCTTTACTACAACTGGTGAACTGAAACGTCACCAAAGAATTCACACTGGAGAAAAACCTTACAAGTGCTCATATTGTGACAAGAGTTTCTATCAGACTGGAAACCTGAAATCACATGAGCGACTTCATACTGGAGAAAGACCTTACAAGTGTTCATCTTGTGACAAGATTTTCAATCAGAAAGGACACCTGAAATCACATGAGCGACTTCATACTGGAGAGAAGCCGTACCACTGCACTCAGTGTGAAAAGAGTTTCAGAAATTTATCAAGTATTCACAATCATATGAAAAAATGTTTCAAATGATCAAATATTTCAAGTTAGCAGTATTTGTTTTCATGTCACATTCAAGTAAATATTGTGAGATAAAATGAAGTTTGTCCTAAAATCACAATATCGTTGTTCAATTTTGTCAATTTGGTGAAGAGCTCTGAAAATTGAAAGCCTTAAGATTTGAAGCTTCAACAGGAAATAGTCACAGTCATTGTGTTTTTTCTAGCAGGATGGATTGTGTGCTTGGCAGGTCTTTCTTGAACTAGATATATTCATGTAATTTACTTATTTACTAAGTGTACTATATTGTGTTCTGATTGTTCTTGCACTTGATTGAAATAAATCAGAAACAACATCTTGTCTTTAATTACTTTTGATCACATTGAGTTTAAAATGTTAATATATGACCTATGATAAATACAGGTGCTGATCATATAATTAGAATATCATCAAAAAGTAGATTTATTTCACTAATTCCATTCAAAAAGTAAAACTTGTATATTATATTCATTCATTACACACAGACTGATATATTTCAAATGTTTATTTCTTTTAATTTTGATGATTATAACTGACAACTAAGGAAAATCCCAAATTCAGGATCTCAGAAAATTTGAATATTGTGAAAAGGTTCAATATTGAAGACACTTGGTGCCACACTCTAATCCGCTAATTAACTCAAAACACCTGCAAAGGCCTTTAATGGTCTCTCAGTCTAGTTCTGTAGGCTACACAATCATGGGGAAGACTGCTGACTTGACAGTAAAGACGACCAAAAGACGACCATTGACACTTTTCACGAGGAGGGCAAGACACAAAAGGTCATTGCAAAAGAGGCTGGCTTTTCGCAGAGCTCTGTGTCCAAGCACATGAATAGAGAGGCGAAGGGAAGGAAAAGATGTGGTAGAAAAAAGTGTACAAGCAATAGGGATAACCGCACCCTGGAGAGGATTGTGAAACAAAACCCATTCAAAAATGTGGGGGAGATTCACAAAGAGTGGACTGCAGCTGGAGTCAGTGCTTCAAGAACCACTACACACAGACGTATGCAAGACATGGATTTCAGCTGTCGCATTCCTTGCGTCAAGCCACTCTTGAACAACAGACAACGTCAGGAGCGTCTCGCCTGGGCTAAAGACAAAAAGGACTGGATTGCTGCTGAGTGGTCCAAAGTGTTCACCACTTGCACTACATGTTCTCTGATGAAAGTAAATTTTGGATTTCCTTTGGAAATCAGGGTCCCAGAGTCTGGGGGAATAGAGGAGAGGCACACAGCAAACTCGCCTGACCTTAACCCCATAGAAAATCTATGGGGTATTGTGCAGGGTACCCGCGGGATCTTAAAAAGTCTTAAATGTCTTTAAATTCAAAATCAAAATTTTAAGGCTTTAAAAGCCTTAAATTCGCTGAAGTATTGAGTTCTAGGTCTTAAATAATTATAAACGGGTCTTAATTTTCCTATGTCCATGTAACGCTTCCTCTTGCTCATTGAAATGCTCCCGCAGCGTTTTAGAGAGAGTGTGTGTGTGTTGTTGTCATCATAGGTTGTTGTTAGTTCGTTTTTTCGCTAGTGAGAGACCATCATGCATCTTATATAGCAGCCAATCAGCTTTGGTGTTATTGGCGCCAGTCTCTTTCGGATTGTACCACACACACATCAAACAGATTTTATTCTTCAGCTTCAGTTCTTCCAGTTCCGCGATCGTGAAAGCAAAGGCGAATCTTTCTTACCTGCCATCTCGCATAATGACCAAATAAAGTATATGCCCGATAAAACCTAAAAAAAGAGTTTAAAAAGCGATGTAAACCCCGAATTCATTCGCTACTGACACACGGACTGATGTCAGACTCGATGCCGGATTCTGTGCAGTGTGCACACGTTTGCCGCCTGTCAGCGCTCGCGCGAGTGTACTGAATCTAGGCGCATTACTGTAGGTCTTAAAGTGAAAGCAACGCAATGTAGCCTAGCCTATACACCCCCCCCCCCCCCCCCCCCGCCTGTATCGTTAATATTAATCAAACAACAACAACGGGAAAAAACAAACAGTAGCCTACCTAAACTTAAAGCACTGTTTGTATCTGCATATTTAAGTTGTATTTATTTATCCTATTGTCAAACAAGATTCATGCATTTTGTTTGTTTTATTGCCATGTGTGATTATTGTGCATCTAACATAATGATATGGTAAATGCGGAATCCTAATTATGAAAGAAAAAAAACATGCACATTTCTGAAAATGACCAACACAAAATCAGTAATTTTGATCTCACAAAAAATGTATATAAATAAACACACACAACCGATCAAAAGTTTGAGAACGGTAAGATTTTTTAAATGTTTTTAAAGAAGTCTCTTCTGCTTACCAAGGCTGCATTTATTTGATCCAAAATACAGCAAAAACAGTATTATTGTGAATTTTTTTTTTTACGATTTAAAATAACTATTTTATATTTCAATATATATTTTCAAAAGCTATTTATTTCCGTGATTCAAAACTGAATTTTCAGTATCATTACTCCAGACTTTAGAGTCACATAATCCTTCAGAAATATATTTTTTAAACTTTCTATTTCAGATAAATGCTGTTCTTTAGAACTTTCTATCCATTAAAGAATCCTAAAAAAATTTTTTACACAACTCTGTTCAACACTGATAATAATCATAAATGTTTGTTGATCATCAGATCCTCATATGAGAATGATTAGTGAAGGATCATGTGACACTGAAGACTGGAATAATGATGATAAATTCAGCTTTGATCACAGGAATAAATGACACTTTACTAGATATTCACATATGAGAACAGTCACAACACAACTGTCACAATATTACAGCTTTTTAGTATTTTTAATAACATAAATGCAGCATTGGTGAGCAGAAGAGACTTCTGTAAAAACATTTAAAAATCTTACCGTTCTCAAACTTTTGACCGGTAGTGTGTTTGTATATTAATCCTGGTGGGCTATTGAGCTATGAGGAAGTGCAAGTATACTAATACTTTGTTCAATTTGAATAAATTAATTTGCTTTGCAAGTAATTTTGTGATTCTGCATAACCTTTTGTACGTTTTTTTTTTTTTAATTGCGTGATATAGGTCTTAAATTTAATTCATAATGGTCTTGAAGAGGTCTTAAAAAGTCTTAAATTTGACTTGGTGAAACCTGCAGATACCCTGAGAGGAAGATGCGATATGCCAGACCCCTACAATGCAGAAGAGCTGAAGGCCAC
Source organism: Gobio gobio (assembly GCF_949357685.1). NCBI lineage: Eukaryota > Metazoa > Chordata > Actinopteri > Cypriniformes > Gobionidae > Gobio > Gobio gobio. The sequence continues at coordinate 48,775,376 of NC_137114.1, forward strand.
TATCAGAGCAACCTGGGCTCCCATAACACCTGAGCAGTGCCACAGACTGTTCGACTCCATGCCACGCCGCATTGATGCAGTAATTCAGGCAAAAGGAGCCCCAACTAAGTATTGAGTGCTGTACATGCTCATACTTTTCATGTTCATACTTTTCAGTTGGCCAAGATTTATAAAAATCCTTTCTTTGTATTGGTCTTAAGCAGAGCCGGATTAAATAAATGGACTACACTAGGCAGGCTGCATTTTTTGGGCCCCCCTCCATCGATGTTATTTATGAATTGAAATCTGAAACTTACCAAAGTTACTAATAAAAGTGAATTCACATTTTACATAGCCTAGTCTTTGGTTACAAATTGTTGTATATTAAACAGTCCATCAGACTATTTTTTGATATTCATTATTTATACGTCATTACACGGCTCTATTAAATGCTATTAAATTATCCTCATCCATTGGGGGTGTCATTGTTAAGGCAGTAGTACCAGTAAATAACCAATAGGTATCAGTAAACTATTTAAACAGAGCAAATAAGTTTATCTTATTTGCTCTGTTTACATTTAATCAACACATTTAATTAAGATTTTCTGCAAAATGCAATAGCTTACAACATTTATAAATGTTGTAATTAAGAACAAGAAGGCAAACATGACCCCTTCACATTCATCAAGACTATTTAGAAACTGTCTAACAATAAATAATAATAAATATAAGAATGGAGGATTTAAACTATGGAAAACTAAAGGTATTCAGACTATTAAAGACTTGTACATGGATGGTATACTTCTTACATTTCAAGAATTGTGATAAACACCAGATTCCCTCAAAACATTTAAAAAAAAAATATTCACAGCTTAAAAGTTTTATGTCTTCCAGGTCTACAGATATTATGTACATTCCCAAACTGTCATTAATTGAGGAAATAATTGAAAAAAGAGGTGAAAAGGGCCAATTGTCAAAATATTATAATTTAATAATGTCTAACTATAAAGAGTCTGCTGTAGACAAATTAAACGCATGGAGGAAAGCCATTCAAGAATAAATAGAGGAATTTGAATGGACTGAAGCATGTTTAAAAGCGCAAACACAAATCATAAACACGCGGCTTAAATTATTACAGTATAAATGGTTGACAAGGGTTTATATAACACCTGAAAAACTCAATCATATGTCTAGCAATATTCCTGATATATGTACAAAATGCCAAAATTATAAAGGAACTCTAATTCACTGTCTATGGGAATGTTCTGATATACAGAAGTTCTGGAAGGATGTCATAAACTGTTTGTCAGAACGGTTTAATCTTACCACATTGTGCCAAACTTTGTGTACTGGGAATATATCATACAGGTTTCTCACAAACAAAGAAACACACTAGACTATTGGACTTTGGATTGTTGCATGCCAGAAGAGCCATTGCTGAACTGGAAGAGCATGGAAGCACCTTCTATAAAACAATGGATAAAAGAACTTTCAGAGTGCATTGGACTGGAAAGGCTGACTTATATCTCCAAGAGTAAAATAAAGGACTTTGTACAATTATGGGAGCCATACATGATTATTATATCATATGTAAAGTAGGGCCATGCCATTATTCTTTTATTGATTTATTTCTTTTTTTACATTTGTTTTTATCTTTTTTTATCATTTTGAATTAGATTTTCTTGTAACGTATGCTGCCTTCACGTGCTCTCGGAATTATCGTAAATACGAGTTTCCTAGGTAAACATTGCACATGAACGCCCTCACATTTTGAATCTTGAATGCAATGCGCTGGTAATCACGACTTCAGAAGTCGGAATCATCAAATTTCCGATAGCACGTGAAGGCAGCATTAATGCTGCGTTCCGCGCGAAACGCGCCTTCTGCGCCGCGGGACCTCCAGACGCGCGTAAACGCGCCTTTCCATTGACTTAACATTGAAATCACTCGCGCCAGACGCTCTATTCGCGTTTGGTGTGAACGCAGCATAAAACTTGACACGGAAATGTTGTTTTACTTATTTTCCGCCGCATCTTCCACAGCGTCTTCGGGCCGTGTCTCCGGGCATGGCTCGGCATTTGGCTCTGCTGACTCGAGCAGGTTCACAGCTGCCCGACAGAAACTTCTATAAAGCCCCCCGCTGTCTCTTCTTTTGTTCCTCTTCATTTTTTTCTTTTTACGTTTTGCCGCACCGAAAGCATCTTGAATGTTAGCCTACTCAAAACACCTGCCTGCTAGCTTTGTTGTCCCGCTCTGACCTGATTATAATAAATACAGTCATGGGCTGGCGTTAATGTGACGTAATGTAACAGTCTATGGTTAAGATAAACATCGTCACTATTTTTAGTTAATTAATAAATATTGAAATAAATTGTAGATAGGACATTTGTACATTTTAATTTTATTTTTTTATTTTTTTTGTCCCTCTGTCTGGGCCCCATCCCGCCAATCGGGCCCTAGGCACGTGCCTAGTTTGCCTTTGCGTTAATCCGGCTCTGGTCTTAAGTAATATCCTGATTTTCTGAGATACTGAGTTTGGGATGTTCCTTAGTTGTCAGTTATAATCATCAAAACTAAAAGAAATAAACATTTGAAAAGTATCAGTCTGTGTGTAATGAATGAATATAATATCAGGGTTTTCGTGGAGTCTTAAAAAGTCTAAAAAAGTCTAGAATTTAAAAATCAAAATTTTAGGCCTTAAAAAGTCTTAAATTCGCTGAAGTATTCTGTTTTTGGTCTTAAATCATTTTAAACCGGTCTTAATTTTCTAACGTCCATGTAATCCTGTGTAGGAATTGTGGGCGCAGACACATCAATGAATGAATCAAATGAACATCCCCTTTACAAAGCCCAATTCAGCTCCAGACCCCAGGGAATCGACCATCTATCACCAGAGAGATGGAGGCTCCATTCTGCCCAGAGCTACTACTTTTATATAATAATTACTTGATTGTCTATGAACTTTTGACCAAAACTTAGACAAAGAGGACAAAAGACTCGGTGTGATCACAAGACAAAAAAAAACAAACCATATTTCTGTCTTTTCAATGACCGGTAAATGAACTCCACGTGACACAGCTAAAACTCCTAGCAAGCTCACAGAAACTGTTACATATGAAGTGCATCAAATCTGATTATTGGACTTGCATTCAAATAGCCTTCGACATAGCTTGTTAGTGTGTCTACAACTGATACACGTGACTATTATGCATGTATATCACTCCCAATTCTTGCAATTATGTAACTATTGAATGAGTGGATGAAAAGGCACCGTGTTTGATATCTTTTTGTTCGTATGGGTATAATCCAACAGATGAGCTGAATGAAATCTTTATAGAATTGATCATGTCCTTATAGTAAGAAATTAGGTCTAAATTTACTCTCTGCTTAAGAGCAGGAAACTAAATTACCATAGATAACCCAATTTTATGGGAGGGGTGGAAACACAGTCATCCCTGAACCCTAATTGGCCAGAACCCATCCAGGGGATGGGCAAATATTTGAGTTTTAATCTCAGAACACGGACGAAGAGTGCCAGTTCGGAGTTGTTCAGTTGAGTTCCAGCAGTTGACCAGAGTTGAGTTCTGAACGTAGAGCTCCCAGGAGACGATCTGACGATCGTGGCAGACCAAGATCAGAGAAAATGGGTTAAACAACGATTTCATTCAGGCCATCTGCTCTTCTCTTACTTTCCTTTCTTTTACTGAAAGTTTATTTTCTTTCCGTTAAGTCTTGGGTTCTGTTAAGTTTCGCCGCAAAGTTTCTCAACGAGTCTCCAACAGCGCACTTCAACTTCAAACAACGCCCACAAGACTTCCATCCAGCCGCCAACACGCCACGTGATTGGCTTCCCAAGACGTCGATCAAAAGACACGACCAGACCTTCAGCGAATCAAAGATCCGGGAAAACCCCTGTCCAGCCAGGAAAAGGGAATCCCCCTTGTCAGACGACACACGAGACACAAACGCAAGTAATACCTCTAGATTCCGAGCTGAACTGGTGCATTAGATCAAATGTAATAACCCTGCCTAAGAAACGATAGGAGGTTAAATTACTGATCAATGGTTTCTTCAGGTCATGTGTCATAAATGCATACATTGCTTGGGATTTCATAATTTCTCTCTCTCTTTAGTTTGATGTGTTAGAGTAATCAATAAAGTTCTGTTTGTATTCAAAGATAACTGTTCTTGTGTTATGTGCTTACGAATTTAATGTCTTGAACTGCCGATCTAAGTTACCTGGCTGTTAAATAGTGTTTCACTATTGTTCGGATATTAATATCCTCTGCAGAGTTGATATTTACGGCCCGTTCAAATGAACGCTGGAAGAGTCATTTGCTCGGCTGTAAAATAGACTCTCTCAAAATTCCCTATGAATTCATTCATTTGAGCTAAATAGACCTGTTTCCCTTTAACAGAGTCCCCTTTAAGTTCTTACATATCGGTGGACGAATATGTCAAGGTGTAAACATTAATTCTGAATTATTTATAAATTATAATGTAATTCGAGTCTCTCTCATTTTAAATCAATTCCCCGTTGAGTTATTATTTTATCTAACTCATAGTCCCTACAGCTACTTCTAATGCTCATTGAAATCCTGCAGCACTTTAGAATGTTTATTTTATTCCATGGTAGTTCTTTCTTTCGCTAGTCCAAATATAATTTGCTGTATTACGACCAGGGCCGGCTCTGTAAATCTGGGGGCCCTAAGCAGGATAATTTTGGGGCCCTGCCTTGCAGTGAATAATGGAGTATTGCACTGCAAACCAGCAACTGTATACAATCTAACACTTACATATTTCATCTGTATATCTTTTAACATGATTGCCTACAATTATTTTACTGCTTATTAAAGTACACTCACTGAAACAGTAAAAGTAAAGATTATAGATTTGCAAATTTAAGGTCAATTTGTTGTAAACAAATAAATATTAATAATTTAGCATTAACAATATATAGCTAACTTACAACATTAGCCATAGTGGTATGCGGCTCGCTGCTCTACTGAAGCAGCAGTAGAGTCACCTCCTCCAGCTGTTGAGATTACAATATAATTAATAATAAATACAGTATGCAGAGTAGATAAAACACATTAATTTTAAATTAATATTAAAGTACAATTAGACAACATAGTGAATTATGATTATAAAACTAAATTTTTTATTGGCAAGAGGAAAATTAGCTATGTTGAAGTTGCGCACAAAACTATTCAAAAGAAAGGCAGTGGGAAATATTTACTTGTGTCAGCCTCCTGAACTGTTTCTCCACGACCACCAAAATATTTAAGAATGGCTCCTCCTGAGAAAGTGACATTTAGTTTTTTACAATTATGTTAAGGGTAAATTAAAATAAATCCAATGTTAAATTATATTATTTAATTATTGGTTGATTAACTCTTACATACTGTTCATATTTTAAACCTTCACAGCATGGACTGCATTCACTGTAAAAAAAATCAGGTGCCCAATTGAAAATTTTCTAGTGAGCGATCACATCTAAAATTTTCAGTTGGCCAAATTTAATTTCTTGAATTTTAATTGAATTAAAATGCATCAATTCACATTAATTCAATTTGGCCAACTGAAAAATTTAGATGTGATCGCTCACTAGAAAATTTTCAATTGGGGACCTGATTTTTTTTACAGTGTTCTTTACTAAAATTTACCACAAATTCATTTTGCTTTTAGGTGTCTTGTATCGATCATCGTTCAAAAATGTTTCAGAGGACACTGTGTTTTCTTTAGGTTTAAATGGTCTGGGCGATTTAGCTTAACAATATATAAAATATTTCATAATAGTATATAGATTAATATTTATTAATAATCTTTAATTGCCTATTCAATTAAGACCATAAGAAAAAGCTTGTATTTAACCGCTTTATTTTAAACTTCATTTTGATTTTGACTGTCAAATGATTGCTCTTTCTCTTCCTATTACTTTCTTTCTCTCGAATGTTCTTAAACTATTTTTTTATTGTAATAAGCGTCTATTGAGACAAAGATTTTTCGTTTTTTTTCTTTCCCAGAACTAGTGTAGGTCATGTAACGTTAACTGTTAAAAAGAAAATACATTCAAAGGAGGTGGGTCTGTCTCTACGCGATCTGTAGCCCAGAGCTGGGGCCGACGGCTGGACCATAGCGCAAGCAATGTTGATTCAGCATAATCGACGGACAGCTAACGTTATGCTGCGTTCACACCAAACGCAAATAGAGTGTCTGGAGCGAGTGATTTGATTTCAATGTTAAGTCAATGGAAAGGCGCGTTGACGCGCGTCTAGAGGTCCCGCGGCGCGGAAGGCGCTTTTCGCGCGGTGCGAATGACGCGAATTGAGCGTCTTGCGTGATAAACTGCGGCGACGCTGGCGAGTGCAATCTGTAGTTAGGGGGCCCCCTAGTGGCGGCGGGGCCCTAAGCAGTCGCTTAGTTCGCTTATAGGGAGAGCCGGCTCTGATTACGACTGCAAATGATACCAACATGCAGCTTATATTGGAGCCAATCAGCTTTCGTGTTATTGGAGTCTCTTTCAGATTGTACCACAGACACATAAAACTTAAAACTGTCCTCCAGTTTTTCATGTTTCTGCGCCCCAGATAGCAAAATTGTTCCGGGCCTTTTATGGCCCAAACACTGTTCTTAGTTTTGGCAATCATACCGCCAGGAATGCAGGGCCGAAACCGGCCCAAACAGTTTTGCCAAAAGCATGCCAGAAAGCTGCCAGAAAAATGCCAATGAATGACCAGACAAGAGCCAGAAGACCCTAAATTGGCCCATATTCATGCCATAATATCGCCATTGAAAAGCCAGATGTCTCCCGAGCACAGGCCACAACTATATTAAAACAAATAATTTGGCCCATATTCAATATCTGCGCCCAACAGCAACCATGCAATTCAAAGAGAAATCAAACCAGGAAACCATAACTTCTGAAAATTAGTGTTTATTTTCAATCAACATAAACATATGACCCAAATAGGTAAACATATACAATTATTCATTTTTTTAATACAAATAAAATTAAAAAACATTTGATACGAAGCTTGGTTTTAGAAATCACACTTAGTTGTGTAAGCAATGAAAGATTATGAACGAAACGGTAGTGTATGTTAAAGTTTGGCCAGAAACGGGCCAAAGTGGAATGTATTTGTGTGCCTGACTTTGTGTTGGTGTGTCCCTGACTATGTGTTGGTGGGTCGCTGGTGGTGGAGGACTGTGCTTCTCCTCCTCCTACCCCCCTCTCGATCGCCAGCCAAATACAACCAACGCCTCAACCATTGCTCCACCTCCTGGTTCGTGGATTCTCTGCATCCAGGATTTCGCCGAATGGCTTCTATAAACAAACAATTAAAGAAAGGTTTCAGAGTTTAAATATAAAGACTTTAAGACAAAGTAAAGACAGGCAATGCCATTTCAAATTTAATTTAGGCCTTTAAGTTAAAAGGAGAACTCCGGGGAATTTAAGTTAATCTTGATCGTTATACCTTTGTGAGTACTGTCTATTAAAAAAGAAAAAAAGGGAGTGATGATCGGCTCACAAGTGAAGAAGAAAATGTTCGCGTTTGTGCCGTTCCGAATTGTGGCAACAGAATGCTAAAATGCAAGAATTTACAATTTCATTGTCTTCATTTTCATGACCTCGAGATTCTGCAGTTGTGGCTAGTTGTACTTCAACTTGATGTGCAAACTCCCATAAAAGTACTACGCGATAAAGATTACCAAAACACTTTGACAAGGATGACTACACAGACACACAGCGGGGACACTTGTGAGCCGATCATCACTTCACACACACGACGCTCCCCCCACCTGGACTATTTATCTTTTTCCTGCTACAACTTCCCACGGGACTTCAGTGCGAGACTACAGCTAGCCGTTTTTTTTCTATAGACAGTACACAAAGGTATAACGATCAAGATTAACTTAAATTCCCTGGAGTTCTCCCTTTAAAGGGATAGTTCACCCAGAAATTAACTTGACATTTATCTGCTTACCCCCAGGCCATCCAAGCTGTAGGTGTCTTTGCTTCTTCAGTAGAACATAAATAGAGATTTTTAACTACAACCGTTGCTGTGTGTCACTCATATAATGGATGTCAATGGTGACTAAATCTATTAGGGTAAAAAAAAAACATGCACAGACAACTTCAAATTAATCCATGCGGCTCGTGACGACACATTGACGTCTTAAGACACAAAATGATCGGTTTGCACGATACAAATACGTGAATTACCGCCACCAATGTCAGAAATGCTCTCGCGCTCGTATACGTCACTCATTGTTTACTGTATACGAGCGCGAGAGCATACATAGGTGACATTTGTTTGCGATCCGCCGTAAAACAAGAAGGAGCGCGAGAGCACTTCTGGCGTTTGCGGAAGTGCTGCGCTTTCAGTGCTGTTGGACATGGTGTTGTATTTGAGGTAAAAAAAAATTATATAAATACTGTTCGGTTTATCACGCAAACCGATTGTTTCGTGTCTTAAGACATCAATGTGTCGTCACGAGCCGCATGGATTAATTTGAAGTTGTCTGTGCATGTTTTTTTTTTACCCTAATAGATTTGGTCACCATTGACATGCATTATACAACTGGCACACAGCAACGGTTGAAGTTAAAAACATCTCCATTTGTGTTCTACTGAAGAAGCAAAGACACCTACACCTTGGATGGCCTGGGGGTAAGCAGATAAATGTCAAATTTTCATTTTTGGGTGAACTATCCCTTTAAGTCCCATTCATCTGTTGACTTTGTGTGACAGACTTAAGGGAAAGGCACAGCATAATTTGTTCATACAGTTTTTTTTTTTACCACTATGGAGTTAAACAGGCACAGACCTTACAAAAGAGATGTATACATAGCCTGACAAGTCATTTCACTGCCCTTTGTTTACATACAAACAAAGAATTTGCCTCTAAAAACGGTGGCCACTACACTGGAGGCGGGAGAGCATTTATTCACCCTGTATTGAGGGGTGGCAGCTCATCGAAGTGACTACAAAGCTGGTAAATGAACATAATGTTGCCTGGTATATCTAATCAACACTTTTACCTGTAACAACATTCTTGACTTCTAGGCCCTGGAATGAAGTTTTGCCATTGAGGCCTGTCCAATTAATTTTGCAGGCCAAGTCATTCTGAAGAAGCATCTTCATGACCCTCCACACAGTGTCCTTGAGGGTCACGCCCCCAGCAAGGCCCAGTGTCAGCACCTGGAATAAATAAAAAGTTTAGCAAATATGAATGTTCATTGCAGAGAAAAAAGAAAAGAAAAAAAAACAGTTCAGAAAAAAATCTGGTCCAAATACTAATGATAAAAGTAATTACCAAGTCCTTTCTCTTCTCTGGCTTTGTCTTAATGTCGCGGTCCAGCGCCAAAAGAGCCTCAGCATCCCTCAATGGCAGGAAACTTCCGTCCATGTGATGTCCATGTGGTGTAGGTGCAGAAGAGAGATCCTGAACAATCCGCAGCAGATTTCTTTGCATATCACACATCACCTCCTGCTTGGCAATGATCTCTCGTAGTAATGCTGAAACCAGAACATTTTAAAAACTGTTCAGTCCTTGCCAGCTATAACATAGAAATGTATTGTAAATGGAAATAGAGCATAAGGTCTCACCAGAGTGCAGGTCCGTCTCAGAAGCAGCATGAGGGGCAAGATGGAATGGCTCAGGATTTCCATGTTGGCGAGACGATTGAGGGGCAAGATGGTAGGATGGCTCAGGAGTTCCATGCTGGCGAGACGATTGAGGGGCAAGATGGTAGGATGGCTCAGGAGTTCCATGGTGGCGAGACGATTGAGGGGCAAGATGGTAGGATGGCTCAGGAGTCCCATGTTGGCGAGACGATTGAGGGGCAAGATTGTAGGATGGCTCAGGAGTTCCATGTTGGCGAGACGATTGAGGGGCAAGATGGTAGGATGGCTCAGGAGTTCCATGGTGGCGAGACGATTGCGGGGCAAGATGGTAGGATGGCTCAGGAGGTCCAAGGGCGTGAAACGGCAGCATAGAGGCAAGTTGACTAGCTGGCGGAGACATTTCATCTGAAGAGGAAATGGCGTCATGCAACAGTGATGACAGAGGTGGAATGGAGGGCACCTTAGGGAGGACTGGTTTGCGCTTCACAGGCTCCTCATCAGACTCCTCCTGACTCGAGAGGAAGCGCTGGTTTGGTCTTTGAAGAGAGAAATATGACTAAAATTATTTACAACCCTTCAGTCATGTAAGGCCTGTTTACACTGCCTACTATAGCCGCGTTTCCACCGCAGGAACTTTACCCCGGAACCAGGAACTTTGGGGGGGAACTCGGTGTGTTTCGACCGCAGGAACCAGGGTCTAAATGAAGTTCCGGGTAAATATTTCCCCCTCCAAACGGCCCTGCTTGCGAGGTGGGACTTTTGAAAGGTTCGCGAACTTTCGGGGGTGGGACTTGGGCGCTGAACATGCTGATTGGTTGAGCTCTCGCAGCTATTTTTTTTTCCACCGCCATATTTACAAGTCTTTTGCGAGGTGAGTTCTGTGGGTTTTGCGTTCAGTAAATTTTTTTTCTTGCAACAATGGAGTTCAACAATAAATTCGACAGATGGACCGGCGACGAGGTTCAGGCTTTATTGAGCATATATGCGGAGGAGGACATCCAGCGGGAACTGGAAACGGCGACCCGTTATGAAAAGGTATAACGTTACCTGAAGATATCGACTCGGTTCCAGTCACACTGGAAAACAGTGCAGAGAGAAATTGAAGAAATTAAGACAAGATTACAAGAAATTAAAGGATCATAACAACCGGAGCGGTTCCGACCGGCGTATCAACAAGTGGTATGACCGCCTGGACGCGTTGCTGGGACACAGACCGTCCTTTTCTGGCGCAGCGGTAACGAAAGACTCGGCTAGTGCGTTGTTGGAAACCATCCAGGAATCCGAGTGGGTTGAAGGTAAATATATCATCTTGGTATCATCTATTAAACTCGTTGCAGTGTTTAAACACGTTGCAGTAACTTTTTTCAACGTGCTTTTCCAGACATAACGAGTGGCCCTGATGAATCGCAGGCAACGGAGACCAGCGTGTTTTCCCCCGCGGTCACCAGTACGTTATAAAGCTGACAAAAATGTGTATATATTTAAAAACTGATGTGTAATCCTTAATGGTTTTGTTGTTTTTAATTGTAAACTTAAATTGCCCATGATAAAATTTGCACACTGGGCATTGTTCAAGCTGGCCAAACAATTGTTCATTATTTGTAGTGAAAACACTTTAAATAATTAATTGATGGTTTCTATTGTTTCATGGTTGCCTTGTGTATTAATTTCCATGTGTTTCTGTGCAAGTTTTCTACTTAGGGAAAAGGAAAAAGGACTGTGACTTTTTTGATGCACTGAGGGACATGGAGGAGCCGGGCCGTCCTGCAGCATGGACAAGAACAGCCTGACCAATATATTCAGCTGTTACTGGAGAGCCAGGCCGAGGAGAGATGAGGAGGCAAGAGCTGGCATTCCACCAGTCAGAAGCGGAAGAAAGCAGAGGGACTTTCAGACCGGGTTTCTGTCTGTTCTTGGACAGTTTGTCCAGTCGTTCAAGAAGTAGCCACAATGACCAGCCGCTTGAATGAAGCATTTGCTCTACCACACTTGTACTTTATATATTGTACATGTTGGCACAGCTCTTGGAAAGGTTACTGAAAAATACACTTTTTTTTTTATATTGTTGTTTTCACATTTTATATTTTCATTTTATTGTTCTAGTAATTTATTTGTCTTTGCACACTTTTATTTTAATTTTGTAAGAACTAATCTGTCTAAAATAAAGTAAAATGTGTAAAATGTCACTGTGTCTTTAATTTCCACATTCTAACTATATAACCACATTCTAATTGTATTCATATAGTGTAGGAAGCAAATAAAAGGGCTGCTGCTCGCAAGTCTTTCTGAATATGCACATAAACATATCTAGAAAACCCAAATATTATATTTTTAAATGTATAACTATGTGAATGTAGTATAATAACTTATAACCACAACTTAAGTGAAGCCATAAGTGTGGTCCTGCTTCATTTCAAATTTGAGGAAGAAGTCTCTAAAATTATGCATTTAATGAAGCATATTGTAATACTAGTCATGTGAATTTTTTTTTTGTGAATGTTAAGAGATGTTATTGTGATAAAAAATAAAATACTTGCAGTCTAGTACCTAATCTTTCAACTGCTTAATTCAGTCTATTGTTTTCATTCAATTAACTTTTCACACATCTGTCATGACTGAAACCTCATTATCCTTTTATAGAAAATGTTTTGTTTTGGAATTGAGCTATTACAACACATTCAGATTTTGGATTGCCCATCATCCCATTTTGCATTAAAATGGTCAAACCAGGTGAAAGTGCACGTTTAAATAAACAGTGTTGGTAATGTGTGTACATAATCAGCAAAAGCAGCGCTGCTTGCATCACCTACACTTGTTATTGTTGCAGACAGTATCGCGCAAAAGTGATTACTGTCCGTCAGTAACTGGGAGAAGCAGTCGCGCGCATTCCCACGTCACCGGACTAATTTGCCTAATCTCCCCGGTACTTTAGACCGCGGTGGAAACGCAGATTGTAGCAGGTCTGGGGGAGAAAAAGTTCCTGGGAAAAAAGTTCCTGGTACAAATAGTTCCGGGTAATTTCGGTGGAAACGCGGCTTATGAAGAGACCCATCTATGAATGAAACTATAAAACTGAGGTTTTAAAGTAAATTAAATCCCAGTTATGGCTTCTCACCAACTACCCCACATACTTTTTCAGTGCTACTTACAGAAATTTGGCAACTTAAATGCTTACATCTTTTTACATGCCTTAGATTTTGCTCAGTTTGTCTACATAATGTTTGTCTTTAAACTGAGAGCAACACACGTTATCCTGGATTCAGCAGATTTGCGACATACCTGGTTTTTCTTTTTTCTGGCCTCCCCTCCTCTGCTTCTGACTGGAGGTCTGTGTCTTCTTCTGCCCGGCGAAGTTTCAACCTTGCCTCACTAAAGCTATCTGTCAAGAATGGGAACCAAGTGAAAAACAAAGCTTTACCCAAACCAGTATTGGTTAATACATATTAAGTATTAAGAAATGCATAAAAAAGGTGGCTTGATTTAGTCTTGAACCATGAACAATGGATTAAAGTGAACACTCACTTGCTTTGTAAAGAACCCTGATGTCATAACTTGTCCAGGTCTCCTTAGGCATCTCACAGTTCTTGATGGCTTTCAACATGGCATCGAGTTTGTAGTTAGGCCATTTACAGACCTCTCCTTCTACCCACACACCTGGCACCACCTCCACTTCATTTGTCTTAATGAAGCTCACTATGCAATACACTGATGGTTGAGGTTGGGGGGGATTTAAAGTTATTTTCGATGTAAAAGGGGAAAGACAACAAAACTGCCCTGTTCCCCAAATGGCATCCTGAAATATTTTAATACGTCATTCAGCCTTGTACATTTGAAATCTGAAGACAAATTTGACACTACAAAAACTCCTACTTCTTGAGAATCAACTGGGTAATGAAAGAATGTCTCCATCTTTGCAAATTCACGGTAGATTATGTACTCCTGGTCTTTATAGACAATAATGTTTTCCACCAAAGCAACAATCTGATTGATTCCAACACAATTGTCTCCTTCTGTAATTCTGACGTGCACATCATTCACTACCAGTTCTCTGAATTGTAGAACATCCCCTTCAAACAAGTCTGGTACAGGCCCATTTCTATGCTCCATCTTTACTTGCATTTTTGGCCACTTAACTTCAACGCTATGTTTTTGGTTCTGAACTTCAGACACTCTACGGATCACCTGAGTTAGAGGGCTGTGTGGTTTCCTGATCATTTTTTTCAATGTACACAGGTAATTTTCAAATGGAAACCCAGATATCACATCTAAATGACCATGAATCTTTACATCATCACTAAGATGAACCAACCCATGTATATTGTAGACAACAAACTCAGGACCATACAATTTACTGAAGTGCTCCACAAATGACACAAGTAACCTTTTCGCAAATCCATTCAGAGCTGAACAAAGGCGGGGATTGGCTAAAATCGAGATGGCAACTGACAGCAGCATGAAGTTGTTATACATTTCCTCAGGTAACACACCCCTAAGAACAAGAGGACCGGTGTACAGAAGGAACTGCCTGAGTTCAGTTGCCTTCCACCTTAGTCTTTCTGCCAGACTCCTTGGCTTCCTAGCAAATTCAACTGGGACGAATGCCTTCAAACTTACCAGCTTTTCAGAGATCTCCTGCATGTCACGACCTGAACGACGACACCGAAGAGGGCCAGAACTGCCAAACCACAAATCTAAGAGCCTCCTCATTACTCCCAAACAAACCAAATGCATATAATCGTGAGGAAACTGACTGACCATACCGATACCCGTTTCAAGTAGAGGGGAAACTGCTGTGTGATGTTCCTCATCTGTGCCCCTCGCAAATGACTCATCAGTCCTATCAGCAGCACTCACCTCTGGGAATGTCATGCGGTGACGAGCATAAACACCTGGCTGTAAACACTTATCACATCCTGCATAACCTGAATGGCCTTTCACCTGTTTGACAAAGGCTCTAGCAGGAGCATCACAAATGACCGAACATATCTTTAGAAACAGGGTTTTTGAGCCTATGACAAATCCCTCTCTCAGCATTGTCAATTCTTGAACAAGGGCACCAAGATACTCTTGCAATGAAGTGGGTTTAGTCTCACCACAGAATAAAGCAATTAACAGTGGCCTGCTGGAAACATAATCTTTGTGACGCAACATGCCTAACACTGGCCAGAACTGAGTCGACGAGCTCTTAAACAGCGGCAATCCATCAAAATTAAGCTGCAACATAAAAACATTTCTATCTGGAAATTTGGACAACAAATACTCAAATGTTTTGCGAAACATGTTCAAAATACCAAAATAGAAAAACACCCCACCAGCCAACCTTTCCAGAGTGTACTTGGTTGCCGTTTTTAAAAGGGTTCTCCCATCCTTTGGAAGAAAGGGGTGATGTACTCTAAGGATGCACAGAAGAGCAGACAATGCCACTAATGATACACCATACTCAACAGCCCAGCCAGACAGAGCAGTGGACAAATCTAAAGGAGGAGAAAACGCATCATCCTCCTCCTCAGAGACCTCATCAGCTTCAGAGACCTCATCCTCACTCACCATATCAGTGTCCACAACTTCACCAAAGTCACAACTTGCCATCTCACTGTGCTCTACGACACCTGTGCCCAGACTTCTTTGTACCTCTAAAATTCTGTCATTTGTCCTTTTTATGGCTCGCTTGCGCATGTTACTCCACTGGGACCGCTCCATTGTGAACTGGGGAAAAACCAAACACAGACATTTGTTAACGCTACGGATTTATTTAGAGAGAAAAGAGAGGAGAAACCTCTTTGTATGAATGTCTTGAACAGTGTATGTCCCAAGTAGTCTAGGCTGTACTTTAGGGTAAACCTTAGTCACATAAAACAACTCCACTGCTCAGTTGATTTATTTGTATTAATTTGAAATCAAATCTTTCAAATTTCAATAAACATACGCTGATCAAGGCATACAATGTTACACTAGCCAAATAAAACAGCTCCATTCAAAAATACTTAGAAAAGGTAATGAAAAATATGTTGAAGCCTGCAGCTTATTGATAATTTTATTGCATGTAAAAATCTGTCAGGCTCAATAATGGAATAAGATAGAAACCATGCAATGAACATGGGAAAGGACATTTGTTGGTGAGGCTAAAAACAAAAACGTCCGGACTCCGACGCAATTGGATAACACTATGACTGTCATCGGTTTAGCTATCTTATACCGCCTAAATCAGATACACCAATGTGATTGGCTCCCCGCGATACAAGTGGCAAAAGTAGTGTGCATCATTACTCAATGCCAGAGTGTCTCGCAGGGGGTCAAATTGCCTTTATTAGTACTGTATTAATGGTAGTTAGGCTTAATTAATGGCTTATTCTGGTTAATAAGCTTAAATATCACTCAATAACTGCTTTAATTAATGAGGATAAAACTTCACTTTAGAATAGGGGGTCAAATTGCCTTTATTAGTACTGTATTAATGGTAGTTAGGCTTAATTAATGGCTTATTCAGGTTAATAAACTTAAATATCACTCAATAAGTGCCATAATTAATGAGGATAAAACTTCACTTTAGAATAGGGGGTCAAATTGCCTTTATTAGTACTGTATTAATGGTAGTTAGGCTTAATTAATGGCTTATTCAGGTTAATAAACTTAAATATCACTCAATAAGTGCCATAATTAATGAGGATAAAACTTTCACTTCAAAATAAGGGGTCAAATTGTCTTTATTACAGTATTTTAGCAATTTATAACAGCAAAATCAGCAGTAATTAAATAAATTACTAGCTTATTGTTCAGTTAACTTAACAGAAAATACACATAAATATAATTACATCGCTACACAAAAAAAATTAATGGCTTATTAAGTTGTGGCTAATATGCCCTTACTGTAATGTTAAGTTAATCATTAATTACTATTGTGTCCATGCTTAACTAATGCATAATTGTGAACAAGCAAATCATTAATTACTAGTTTAACTAATGCATAATTATGGACCCTTAAAATGTAAAGTTAATCATTAATTAGTGTGTTCATGCTTAACTAATGCTTAGTTGTGAACAAGTTAATCCTTAATTAATGCTTAACTAATGCATTATTCTGGACCCTTAAAATAAAGTGTTAACTAAAAAAAATATATATCTTGCATCACAATAAGTGTTTTGTGATTGTCAAAACACTTTAGTATCTAAACTGAATTTTTTTAGGTTTAGTGACAACATGTTACAATGTTTATATGGTAAAAATTCTGGTAAGCTACGTTTTTTATTATTGCTTGAAACCAATTTCAGGATTTCAATTCAGTTAAATTCTTGTGATTTGATTTAATATTGACTAATTTGGATAAATATTAGGAACACAAGACAGGCATTCATTTTTCTCAAGAAAAAAAAAATCTCACCTAATGCTGTAAACATACAGAGAGCCTTATCAGCTGTTAGTATTAAAAATAATTCAAATTAAATATAATGTTATTATAATAAACTTAAATAAAAACGTTTAAAAAAAAGCCCAACGCTAAATGGAAAACATGTCTCAAATTTAGAATAAGGCTGGCGCATCCCTCATGTACAATAGTAGGCAGAATGAAGCGGGAAAATGTCTGCCTCTTGCATTCTTTCGGTGACCAGACAGAAGGACAGCCGCCATCTTGACCACGCCATGCGGTGTGAACACGAAGTAGTGGCTAAAATACAGATTTCTTCAAACAAATTGAATACTCTAAAAATGTGCATATGCTATAATACCAATAAACTGCCCATCCATATGCCATATGCAATTTTCTCATCAAATTCCGGTCATTTAAAACTGCCATGACAATCTGCCTGGTGCTCATGCGGCACGTTAACGTTATGGTGCAAAAAAAAAAAGCGCAACATAGAACACGAGTTAAAAACAAGAACACAACTTACCTTACTTTTACTTGGCTCTTGATAGTCACCGGTTAAATCTCTGTCAGGAAATGTACAGGAACATTTGGTTTAGTCAGAGAAACGGGCTCGGTTTGGTGAACATGCTAAAGTAACTGCTGACGCATAGTGCTGACGCTGGTACTATTCAAAAACGGGACAATTTGCTTCTCATTTCATATAATGCCAGTTTACACGGAACTACCACCTATATAACAGAAAATATAATTAGGTAACTGGCTATTTGCACGATAGAATTGGAATTACTAAAAATAAAGCATAGTTCAGAACACACTTTACCTCAGCGCGGTTCAGGTACTGACGATGAGAATCGTCCGACTCCGTTTAAAATGGCGCGGCGCGGCGGCAGCAGGTCAAAGGGTAAATCACAAATGTTTTAATAAGTTCGTTTTTCATACTTAAATATCATGTATCAGTTTTTATTTTATTATGTCAAGTTAATTGTGGTCAGACCCTACCTTTACATACATTGTAAATTCGATTTCAGTAAAATTTATTATATTTATTTATTAAATTAAATTGTGTAACTTTGTGTAATTTCATAAATTTATGACAAAGACAACTTTGTCCATTAGATGCTATATAAATCTTATGATAAAACAGGAGAAATACTGTTTAAGTCATTTCACAATCACTCCCACATATGCAACTGAAAAATACGTTGAATCTGGCATGTTTCATATTTGCCAGAAGAGAGCCATAAAATAATGCCCCTCCCTCCACCACCTCCACCACCGATTCCGGAACTCTTCAGTGTTGCCATCCATTTGCCAACATCGTACACAAACCAAACAAATGCCAGAAGAATCCAGAAAAGGCCCGGAAGATTTTGCTATCTGGGGCTTTACTGAGTGCAACGAAAAATCAACCTGCATATTTTTGAGATCCTGCATTATTCCTAAACCAGAATAAACAAGATTTAAATATTTGTAGTTCTATTGTCATTTGTTACTATTGTGCATCTAACATAATATATAATATGATAAATGTGGTATCCTAATTAAGAAAAAAAATCTAATTTCTGGAAATTACCACCACAAATTCAGTAATTTTGATCTCATAAATCACCCCAAAAAAATGTCCCGAAATCCTGGTGGGATTGAGCTATGAGGAAGTGCAAGTTTATCAATACAAGTTTATCGATTTGTTCCATTTAAAGGAAATTAATTTACTTTGCAAGTAATTTTGTGACTGCATTTCCTTTTATAGGTCTTAAATTTAATTCATAATGGTCTTAAAAAGGTCACAAAAAGTCTTAAATTTGACTTGGTGAAACCTGCCGAAACCCTGAATATACAAGTTTAACTTTTTGAATGGAATTAGTGAAACAAATCAACTTTTTGATGATATTCTAATTATATGACCAGCACTTTTATGTTTGAGATGTACACAGCATTATTGTCAACCAAGTGATCTACATTTACATTTATGGATTTTGCAGACACTTTTATCCAAAGCGACTTACATTGCATTCAAGGTACACATTTTTTTACATTTTGTCAGTTCTTGCTTTCCCTGGGAATCGAACCCATGACCTTGGCGTTGCTAGGGCCACGCTCTACTGTTTGAGCTACAGGAAAGCCGAATCCGTTCTTAGCCAACTTTGGTCGCAAGTTCCGTCGTAATCAGCAACAAGTCAGTGTTTCCCGAAACCATAGAACATTCCAACGAACATTCGCAAAGTTGTGTGGTTGCAACGACAGCTCTCGTCCTGTGGTTAGAAGCATTTTGACTGCATGACATGACATAAATCCTTATCTTGAGCAAAATAAGCAAGCTGACATTCAGTATGATCTGTATCTTTTATTTCGAATACATATAAGTGTCATTTACGTCTTTTAGTTTGTCAAGAGATTTAAAGCACAGTTTTTGAAGAGTGTGCATGTGCGTACGTGCTCTAGTACGTAATAACAAGCCTATGATTGAATCTGGAAATAAAGCTAAATAACTGAGAAAAATGAGAAACAGTCCTCAGATGCCATGTCTTTAATTTATAGCAAAACATCTAGTTCTGTCTGTCATCTGTCTGTCCATCTGGCGTCTGTCTGGCATCTGTCCATCTGGTGTCTGTCTGTTTGTCCGTCTGGCGTCTGTCTGTCTGGCATCTGTCCATCTGGCGTCTGTCTGGCATCTGTCCATCTGGTGTCTGTCTGCTTGTCCATCTGGCATCTGTCTGTCTGGCATCTGTCCATCTGGCGTCTGTCCGTCTGGTGTCTGTCTGTCTGGCGTATGTCTGTCTGGCGTCTGTCAAAATACTGACTGAAAAATATCTTGCATTAATTCGATCTCAAACTGATTCAGTAAAATAAGTTACTCCACCACGTGCGTGACATCATTAACCAGCGTAATTGAACGACTAATATGCGACCATACTGTTTCAGGAAATAGTCGTGACTAGCTAGTTGATTTCTTCAACGATGCATCGTACTATGGTAGCTCTGTCTGTCATCTGTCTGTCTGTCATCTGTCTGTCTGTCTGTCCGTCTGGCGTCTGTCTGTCTGTTTGTCCATCTGGCATCTGTCTGTCTGTCCATCTGGTGTCTGTCTATCCATCTGGCGTCTGTCTATCCATCTGCCTGTCCGTCTGGCGCCTGTCTGTCTGTCTGTCTGTTCGTCTGTTTGTCCATCTGGCATCTGTCCATAGGCGTAATTTACGGGTGGGACATGTCCCCACCACTTTTTGCCAGGCTCGATATTGTTTTCCACTTTTTTTGGGGGAGACACAGGGAGCAATGATTGTGTTCTGCAAAGAGAGTTCGAGGTAAATAAATAATTTTGCAGTGTGCGGCTGGTCAAGCAAATGTTTATTAAAAAAATACGGATATTCTGGTCTATAGCTCCTCCCCTGAACCTCCCGCTGCCCTGCATCTTCCTCTCTCATTGGCTGTAGGTCATCGCAGATGTATTTTTCAGTCAGAACACATTTCACACAGCAGGAGTTTGAATCGCAGACAGG
Source organism: Gobio gobio (assembly GCF_949357685.1). Classification (NCBI taxonomy): domain Eukaryota; kingdom Metazoa; phylum Chordata; class Actinopteri; order Cypriniformes; family Gobionidae; genus Gobio; species Gobio gobio. Next base: position 48,795,850 of record NC_137114.1, read on the forward strand.
TCTAGATATTAGCATGCCAAATATCTTGCGGGCGTCGGCGACTCATCTGCGATTCTCTCTGATCGCGTCTTTGATCATTCACACTGCGTGATTGTCACTCGCGGGCACGAGCACCGATTTGCCTATGATTTCAGGCATTTCCCAAAACCTGTCGGCGAGTCAAAATCGGGGCTAAAATCGGGCAGTGTGAACTTGGCATTATCTGCTTCAAGGTCTTGGTACATTGTGTCATTTTATATGCTATTGTTTTTCATGACTTTAATAAAGAACTCTGTCTTGTCTTCTGTCCAAGCATACCAAACATACCATCATCTGTAAAGAATTATCCACTTTTACAGGTTATTGTGACGCATTGCTGCCAGCCTGCCACATACAGAGACGAGCGAAACGTCTGATTTGATGGTGGTAACTCAAAGTTTTTTTTTTTTTTACCACTTTGTTAATCTGGCTTGGAATTTCATTTGTTGGAAATATAAACTGAATTTAGAAATGCTTTTGAAATTAAAAACTTTGTGTTTAATGAACAAAATATATTTTTGAAATGAACAGCGTTTGGAGTGCAAAATATTCTGTTCAGGCTTTGCTGTTATCAAATAAAAGTAGACAGTTTACTGTTTATAATTATATCTTGCCCTTAGCCTATCTGTATGCCTAAAAATGGCGTAGTATTGGGAGTTTTTCTGCTGTCATAAAGGAAAAAATCCATCAGAAGGCGCCGAGGACTCAGACAGAGCGTTAAAGAAAACGTAGCCTATTTAGTTTCATAGTTAGGCTATGTTTAAATATTATTCTCATTTTAATTTCATATGTTGATTATGAAAAATGAGCAGCATGAGTAAGGTACATAATCAGATGCGCATATGTCTGGGGACACATTTTGTTTTCTAGAAAGACTTTCTTTAAAATTTATTTAGTTTGGCATAAATTGTATTTTAATTTTGATAAATATTTAATCACCTACAACCCCAAATCAGAAGAAGTTGAGACAGTATGGAAAACACAAAAGAAAAAAGAAGTGATTTCTAAATTTACTTTGACTTGTATTTCATTGCAGACAATATAAACACAAAATATTTCATGTTTTGTCTGGTCATCTTCATGTCATTTGTAAATATGCATCCTTTCCTGTTATTCAGACCTGCAACACATTTAAAAAAAGTTTGGACAGTAAAGCATTTACCACTTTGTAATGTTGCCATTCCTTTTCACAACACTTAAAAGACGTTTAGAGACTGAAGACACCAAGTGATGAAGTGTTTCAGGTGTAATTTTGTCCCGTTCTTCCTGCAAACAAGTCTTAAGGTGGGCAACAGTACGGGGTCTTCGTTGTCGCATTTTGCGCTTCAAAATGCGCCACACATTCTCTATTGGAGACAGGTCGGGACTGCAGGCAGGCCAGTCAAGTACCCGTACCCTCTTCCTCCGCAGCCAGGACTTTGTAATGTGTGCAGAATGTGGTTTTGCATTGTCTTGTTGAAATATGCATGGACGTCCCTGGAAAAGATGTCTTCTTGAAGGCAGCATATTATGCTCCAAAATCTCTATGTACTTTTCAGCATTAATGGTGCCTTCACAGAAGTGCAAGTTACCTTTGCCAAGGGCACTGACACAACCCCATACCATGACAGACCCTGGCTTTTGGACTTGTTGCTGGTAACAGTCTGGATGATCCTTTTCTTCTTTGGTCCGGAGCACACGGCGTCCATTCCTCCAAAAAAATACCTCAAATACTGATTCATCTGACCACAGTACACGTTTCCACTGTGTGATGGTCCATCCCAGATGCCTCCGAGCCCAGAGAAGTTGACGGCGCTTCTGGACACTGTTAACATAGGGCTTCCTTTTGGCACAGTACAGTTTTAACTGGCATTTGAGATGAGATTCAAGTTTATTGTCATTACACATGTACAAGTACAATGCAACGCAATTTGTGGATGTAACTACGTATTGTGGTACTTGACAAAGGTTTGCCAAAGTAGTCCTGAGCCCATGTGGTGATATCGCTTATTGTTGAATGACGATTCTTGATGCAGTGCCGCCTGAGGGATCGGAGATCACGGTTGTTCAGCTTAGGCTTGCGCACTTGTCCTTTACGCACTGAAATTCCTCCAGATTCCTTGAATCTTTTAATTATGTTATGCACTGTTGAATGTGAAATATCCTAATCTCTTCCTATCTTACTTTGAGGAACATTGTTTTTAAACATTTCAATAATTTTCTCACGTATTTGTTGGCAAACTGGCGATCCTCAGCCCATCTTTGCTCCTAAAGAATTAGACCTTTCTTGGATGCTGCTTTTGTATCAAATCATAATTACAATCACCTGTTGACATCACCTGTTTCAAATCACATCAATATTTAACCATTTTACCTCATTACTAGGCCTAAATTACTCCTGTCCCAACTTTTTTTGAAATGTGTTGCAGGTCTGAATGACAGGAAAGGATGCATATTTACAAATGACATGAAGTTGACCAGACAAAACATGAAATATTTTGTGTTCATATTGTCTGCAATGAAATGCAAGTCAAAGTAAATTTAGAAATCACTTCTTTTTTTTTTTTTGCGTTTTCCATACTGTCCCAACTTTTTCTGATTTGGGGTATTTGGCTGTATATTGAATTAATAAGAAGCAAACCAAGATCGTTGGGAATGGGTTGATGTGCGTAACTGACCTGTTTCCGTGGCCTTTGAGTAAGGGTTAGGGTTAGAGTGGGGTTAGGTTAGGTAACTATAAACTATAGCGTCTTTCTGTTTTAATACATTTCTTGAATATATGTCTTAATTACAGTACAGTATGGATAGTTATAATATTTGTGGCTGCACCGGGGTCTGTCATTACTGGGTTAAAGTTACGCCACTGTCCGGAGAAAATATATATCGTGACATAAGATCTTGTTATTACGACATACTTGAGTGGAAAAAAATTATATGTAGGCCCTGTGTGGCAGCAATGCGTGACTGTACCAGGTGACCTGTAAATGCGAAAAATGTTTCAATTGCAGTTTTGTGAAAATTTCCTTTTTCGAATTGCCTGAAAAACCACCTCATGCGAGCATAAAAACTTTTTTTGCGATATAAGGGAGTTTTTGCGGAATTGACGCGTTTCCATTGGGATTGCATTTTCCGTTCACAATTTCAATTTGCGCAATTTTAAGGGTAATGGAAACGTGGCTACTACACACACAAGAATTGTGCAATTAATGAATACGCTGCAGCTGAGCTGACTATGAAATGGTAAATTTGCCATATTTATCTTGCGTATAGAATAATTTGTGAATGTGATGCATGTGTACATGGAAGTGAAAATTAAGTGCATTTCTCTGACTCTGAACTCAGTCCCCAAGAAGTAAATTCGTTATTAAATAAACACATAGCAAAACGAGTTGTGCAGTGTCCCCACCACGTTTCAAAGCAAAGTGACGCCACTGCATCTGTCCATTTTGCGTCTGTCTGTCCATCTGGTGTCTGTCTATCCATCTGTCTGTCCGTCTGGCGTCTGTCTATCCATCTGTCTGTCCGTCTGGCGTCTGTCTATCCCTCTGTCTGTCCGTCTGGCGTCTGTCTTTCTGTCCATCTGTTTAAGGACCAATGTAATGTATGTTGTTACCTTCTTAGCTTCCGTGCACCGAACCGTAGTTGGGAGCGAGCTGGTTTTAATGTAATAACTTGGCTCGTGGCAGGTAACTTGCATCTAGTGGTCCGGGCTAACACAAAACAGTCAGGCATCGGTTACTTTCAGCAATGAACTCTGGCTTTATTCCTCACAGTGGACACGTTACACATTCACGGGCATAAACACACTTTGCTTGCTAGCATTCAACTGGAGCACTGACTACGTCACCACTTCATTTGCACCATAAAAATCAAAACTGATCCTCCCGCTATACTTTGTTTACACTCCTCATACACATACTGACCCACTACGTCACACATATGCATATTTCCCAACCAAGTGAGAGGCAGAGTTGGCAACACTACCTTCACTCTGGAGAATGATTAAACCTTTAACACTTCTCCAGCGTCATTACACTGTACTCAGGAAAATATTATTTAGATAGTCATTATACAAACGTCCCAAACCATAACCCATGTTTCCCACAGTCTTTGAAGAGGCGATGTCCATAAAACGTCCATTAAGGCATATTGCATATTCCTTTGTTTGTACATGTAGCAAAATGTCCTAAATATGACACTTATACATTCGCTGAGAAAAATATGACTATTACTTTAACCACTCAACTCAACATTAGCGTAAAGTTACTCCAGGTGGCAGGGTTTTAAGTGCAAAACTAGGCAAAATATTCTGTTAAACAAATTAGAAAATGTTTTTCACCCAAATGCTTAAAGTGCTTAGCATTAAACATACCCAGGATGCTATAACAAAACTATGCGGCCGATTAGTATCCAAATTACCGACTTTTGATAGTAACATTTATATAAGCCCATACCAACTTCACATTTTAATCTCAACATAATCAAGTTACTTTTGTAATGATACAATTCTGGAACTCTTTTGTTTTTGACAATACTGGAACTCTTTTGTTTTTGACAATACTGGAACTCTTTTTGGCTCTGAGGAGGGCAGCAATCCGCCTACTCCCAATCTCAGGCAGATATACTCAATGATCAATCCATTCACCAAACCTATCAGGAGCTCTGTAGACCCTCCTGGGTCGACGTCGAGGAGTGGGGTTCAAAAGTGGACGAGCAGATTGTCCCCTAGCCTCATCCAGTGGAGAGGGAAGGTGGCTAAGGAACTGGCTGCTGCTCAGTGAAGCTGACGATGATGGTGGTGAAGAGAAAAGACCTGGAAGAGACCCAACCACAGGGTCCTCTGTCTCTGGTGATGTGCCCCAAAGGTCAAGGGGGTAGATATCGATTTCTGACGAGCTGGGGTCTGATATTGGGGGTGGTGCCTCCACGGGTGCCCACGTTTCAGCCTCCTGAAATACCCAGTCGTTGTCTAGTGTTCTCCTGGAATGGTATGCTTTGAGTTTGTCGTGGTGAACGACTTTCATCTTCGTCCGTGGGCCCCTTTTAATCTGGTAGACCAAATCGTCCAGTACACCCACCACGAAGTACGGACCCTCGTAGGAAGGCAGGAACTTTATTCCGCACCTTATTCTTTACTCTCCTTGTGCCCTTGACCAGGAACCATACTGCATCACCGACTTTGTGTTGGACTCTGCAAACATTTTAGTCGTACTGTCGTTTGGCACGCTCTACAGATTTCCCAAGCGCCTCTCGGGCCAACTGGTGAGATAGCTTGAGCCGTTGCAACCCGGCAACCCAGCAACAAGATCAACTGGCTCTGTAATTTCCCATCCGAACAGCATCATATTAGGAGTCAGGCCCGTGGAGCTGTGTTTGGTTGCATGGTAAGCCATAACCTTATATGGGGTCATAATGTCCCAGTCCCAATGGCATCACTCTGCAGTGGTGGCTATGATTTTCTGCAGTGTGGCATTGAAGCGCTCTACTTGGCCGTCGGACTGCGGCCGAAACGACGTGGTCCGTGTCTTGTCGATTCCCAGTAGGCCACACATTTCCTGGAACACAGCTGACTCGAAATTGGTACCTTGGTCGCTGTGTAAGCACTGTGGAGCTCCGTACCTACACACCCACTGGGAAACAATCTTTTCAGCCACTGTCGTTGCTTGTTCGTTGGGAACAGGATAGGCTTCCACCCATTTGCTGAAGTAGTCCTGTACCACTATTATGTAGCGGTTGCGCCTTTTGGTTTCGTTCAATGGTCCCATTAAATCAACTGCAATCCATTCGAAGGGGGCACCAACTCGCACTGTGCCCATGGCGGCTTGGGGTGTTTTCTTGGGGCGGGCTTTCGCAGCACAGCTAGTGCAGGTATGGCACCACAGAGTGACGTCATCTCTCATATTGTACCAGTAGTACCGGGCCTTGAGACGTGCAAGGGTCCTTTCTCCTCCAAAGTGGCCACTGACTGAACCATCGTGCAATTGTTCTGTCACTGAGGTGCGGTACTCCTGTGGCAGCAGAATCTGTGGATAGAACACTCTTCCATCCGTGTAGTAGAATTTCCTTAGCAAGACTCTGTCTTTCTGATAGAGCCTTTTCCACTGCGACCAGTAGGCTTTGGTGGCAGGGCTGTAGGGTGCTATGTCAACCCATGGTGGCCTGCCCCTCCCTTTGTTCATCCACTTCTTTACTGGTGCTACATCAGGGTCAGTTTCTTGGGCACTGATTAACTGCTCTTGGGTCCAACCACTGAACAGGTTAGTTTGGGCCAGCTCATTCACCCTATAGACACCTGGACGAAACAAAGAGTCAGCTTCGTTGTCACTGAAAGCATCCACTACACCCACTGGAGGATACTTAGGCTCTACTGCGGGGTTGCCTCCATAGCCACCTTCGGGAACCACTACCCCCACTGGAGGTTGCTCTGCAGGATTTTCTACAGCATCCTATGCAGCTGGACTCTCAGCCATGTTACACTGAACCCCTTTGTGCTGAAACTGGTCACTGAGGCTAGGCTCTGGCACTGTGCATGGGCACGACGTCCAGCAGGGTCTTCTGGAGAGCGCGTCCGCATTTTGATGGTGTCTCCCTGGACGAAGGATCACCTGGAAGTCGTACTCTGCCAGTTTTTCCAGCCAGCGAGCGAGCTGGTCCTCAGGCTCCCTCATCCGAGTCAACCAGCGCAGGCTGCTGTGGTCAGTCCGTATTATGAATGATCTCCCCAGCAGGTACTGCCGGAAATGGGAGGTGAACTCGACAGCTGCCAGAAGTTCTCGTCTGGTGGTGCAATAGTTTTGCTCAGTGGCTGACAATCTCCTACTTCCATAGGCGAGTACTCTCTCCTCACCTTCTTGCACTTGGGAAAAGACTGCTCCAATTCCCCAGTCACTGGTGTCCGTGTCGAGGAGCAACTTGCCACTTTCGAGGGGATATCCCAGCACAGGTGCTGACGTCAGCTGGCTTTTCAGTTGTTCAAAAGTCTCCTGGCATTCGCCCGTCCAGTTAAAGCGTGCATACTTTTTGGTGAGTTCATGGAGGGGCTTGGTGACGGAGGCGAAATCTTTGACAAAGTGTCTGTAATACGAAGCCAGGCCGATAAACTGACGCACTTCAGATATATTTTGGGGTGTGGGCCACCCAGCCACCTTTTGGATCTTTTGGGGGTCAGTGGCGACACCTTTGGCAGAGACGATGTGCCCCAAGTAAGCCACTTGCACTCGGAACAGGACACACTTAGAAGGTTTAAGTTTCAGATTGGCTGCGCGTAGTCTGCCAAACACTTGACTGAGCTGCTCCAACATTTCAGTTCCGTCCCACCCCAGGACAATGATGTCGTCAAGGTAGACCAAACAGGTCTCCCACTGCAGCCTGGCCAGGACCGGCGCATTGCACAGTCCAAAAGGCATCACGTTCCATTCAAACAGGCCCTTACCGGTGCTGAAAGCAGCAGCTTTTCGGGCTCTCGGCGTCATCTCCACCTGCCAGTACCCTGATGTTAAATCCAGCGTGCTGAAGAACCTGGCAGTGGACAGTGTGTCCAAGGTGTCCTGGATGCGGGGCAGTGGATAAGCATCCTTTATGGTTCTTTAATTTAAAGGCCTGTAGTTGACGCATAGCCGCAACGTCTGGTCCTTCTTTCGAACCATAAAGATTGGTGCAGCCCAGCCGCTATTGCTGTGTTGGGCCACTCCGGCGTCCAGGCTATGCTGTACCTGCTGACCTGCTGCCGTTTGTTTGTCTCTAGCCATCCTGCGCGGTTGCTGTTTCACATGTGGACCAGGGGTGGTGAGGATGTCGTGCTGCACAAGGCCAGTACGGCCAAGGTCAGTGGGCCCCGTGGAGAAGACATCACTGTAAGAACGCAGCAGGCGGGCCAACCTCTCCTGGTCGCCCCTGGACAGCCTAGCACAGCTCTCGTTATACAGGACCTGGAGGTGGCTGGGTAAAGAAACACAGACAGAGTTAGTAGTGTGGCTTGGGTTAAAACAAGGTACCTTTTCTCTGAAGAGGGTTATCTCCCGACGACGATAGTCCAGCTGAGCACTTGTCTGATGTAGGAAGGGGTGCCCTAGGATAACCGCTGTGTTCTCTGCTGTGTCAGCCATAATAAAGTTCACATTGGTAGCTCTGCTCCCAACTTGTACTGGTAGGTTGACTTCCCCCAGCACTGCCAGACCAGTGGGGCCGATGCCCTGTAGGACCTGTGCGACAGATGGCTCTATTGTTTCCTGTAGCTCAAACAGTAGAGCGTGGTGCTAGCAACGCCAAGGTCAGGGGTTCGATACCCAGGGAAAGCAAGAACTGACAAAATGTAAAATGTGGACCTTAAATATAATGTAAGTCGTTTTGGATAAAAGCGTCTGCCAAATGTATACATGTAAATGTATTGTGGTTCAGGATTCTGTGGGAATGGAGTTAAAAAGATGGAGGGGCAACACATTCCTCCTAGCACCAGAGTCAAGCAGAGCACACATTTCCAGTCCATTTATCAGTATTTTAACACACGTCATCTTCCTGATTGGCAGTGCAGGTGACCACTATACCTGTGTCGGGTGCTGTATTCTTATTGAAGGTTCGGACTTGCTGTCTGGGTTGACGGGGGGAAGGGCAGTTTCTCTGGATATGCCCTAGACCGGAGCAGTTTTGGTATTGAACATCCCCCATAGGCGTTTTTACATTTGTGTCTCTCTTCTGGCGCCATTGCTGATTACATTTTGGAGCCCTCTCTGGCGAGTTGATGGCCCAAACAGCTACCCCCACTGGCTCCAAACAAGCTGGCCGGCTGTCATTTTCACGTATTGTGGTGGCCCTGGCTCTCTGATTTACAAGACCGCGTTGGCCAGGGTGCATGAATTGTGTGACTGTTCTGGTGGCCCTTTTGGTGGTCTCGTAGCTGTGTGCGATGTCATATGCTCTGGATAGGGTGCGCGGCTGCTCTTTCAGTAGTTTTTGCACTACCTCGGCGTCGGCCAGGGCATTGAAACCCTCCAGGGTGAAAACCTCCATACTGATGGCGTCCTGCTCCAGCTCTGCACGGTCAGCATACACAATGGACACTTTCTCGTAGATGTCGTCCCTTAATATGTGCAGTTTTTCATTTTGCCCCCAAACTCTCTGTCTCAGTTCAATGCCAATGGCCGCCGCATGGTCGGAGCGTGGCCCGTAGGCGGTCTCTATTTCAGCCACAATCCGTCGGTAGCTCCAGCGGTCGGCATGCAGGATGGAAAAGTTGTCGAAGCAAACTGGGCGTGCAATGCGGGGGCCGGGGAAAAAGGGTTTCGTGCCGTACAGTTCATGTGAGTGAACGGGTTAGCTAGCTGGTTAGCGGCACGTGGGGCAAATGTTGGAGCGGGGCTATTTCCCAAACCGTACGGTAAAGCTGCAACAGAGCTGGCTGCCATATGTTTTGAACAGTCACAAGTTTGCTGATGAAAGTACATGGACTCACCGTCTGCTTTATTTTGTAGTTCCCCGGACATTAAGAATGGGTTAGTCAACCATGACGGCGGTGGTGTGAGGGGCAAAGCTAGATTTAATGACGGCATCCGGCCCTAAACAGTCGCTCCCTCCACGGCTAACGTTCGCTCCATGCCAGCTGTGAAAGAGTTGGTGCTGTTGGCATATCGGCCGTCCCCGTGATTAACTGGGTCCATATTAGTGTCTCTTATATCCATAAGAAATGGGTTGGTGCGTATGTTTGAGGTTTCCATCGTGACAGGCCTCTTCATCCAAGTGCTAGCATTAACTCTAGCCCCGCGCGCCGCCATTCCGCGTCCGACAAAACCTTTTTTTTTCTTTCTCTTCCCGGACGAAGCCCCCAGTGTTACCTTCTTAGCTTCCGTGCTCCGAACCGTAGTTGGGAGCGAGCTGGTTTCAATGTAATAACTTGGCTCGTGGCAGGTAACTTGGTCCTGGCTAACAGAGCCGAAGCACAAAACAGTCAGGCGTCGGTTACTTTCAGCAATGAACTTGGGCTTTATTCCTCACAGTGAAAACTTTACACATTCACAGGCATTAACACACTTTGCTTGCTAGCATTCAACTGTAGCACTGACTGCATCACCACTTAATTCACACCGTAAAACTCAAGATGGATCCAGCTCGGGGTCAGCTGCTGTCTGGGATAATGTACAGTGCCAGATCAGAGGATACAATACCTTCAAAAAGATTGTGGCCAAGACATGGAGGCAACCCTGGCTGACATACATGGAAGTATTTGTCAAATTTAACACCTTCACTAGATGTAGACTGTCCTAGGACCATACTGGGAACATACATACAAAACACTCTTTGCCTGCCTCATTCTGACCTGGACAGATCTGAACGGGCTCAACATACTGTAGTTGAAGCTGTTCTTGAAAACTGTTTTTCTTTTCTGATCAGTTTTCAGTGGCTGAGTCGAGTGTTGCAGGTCCTAAAGAGATCCTCAGTTGTCATGACTTCAATCACATTGTTTGTGTCTGCTTCAGAAATCCCAAGTGTAATCAACTTCTCTTTTAATTTGAAAAGCAAATGTGACTGGCTTATATCATGTATTTCCTTAAAATCTTCAATAATTGTTTGGATGACAGAGGATGGAAGCAAACACTTTGCTTGCAATTTCAAATAAAAAAAGGGCAATATTTTTGAAGAACTGTGATTCATCAGCAATTTCTGGGTAAATCTCTTGTTTATCACCTGCATCACTAGGAGGATCAATCTGCATTTCAGATTGATCTTGTTCACTCTCATGGGAAACACCAGGATTCACAACGGACTCAGCCAAATTTTCCTCAGCACCATTTTTATGTTTCCGACTCATGTGTGATGTGAATGTGGATAAAATTGTAAAGCTCTTGCTACAGTGTCTGTAAGGACACAAAACTTTTTTCCCCTCTCAAATGTGTTTTCAAATGAGAGTAAAATGCCGTCAAAGTCTCACACCTTGCACTGCAGATATCAGCATGACATGTTAGTTCAACACCAGACAAAGTAGGCATAACTACACGTTTGTTATGTCTGTAAGTGTGACACTAAAGGCCTGTTCACACCGGGACGATTTTCGCGCGCGTTTATCGCCGACGTTTAACGCCTCGTGACTAAACAATGGGCGCCAATGTGAGTGTTCACACCAACGCGTAAAACGCCAGGCGTAAAAGCGTCATTTAAAAAAAACCGCCTCGGGTTCGTTTTTTTATTTTGACGCGGCGCGTTAAAAACTGGCCGACCAATGAGATCAGCGCTTTTGTTCACGTGCCTGGAGCTGCTGAAGTGACAGTAAAACACGACTGGGTGGCGCTCAAGCACAAAATCGGTCTTCCCGAGCACACATTGATACGAAGAAGAAGTAGTAAGTAGACAAAGAAGAAGAGGAGCTGCTAATGTTGCTTGCCAGTTAGCAAAAAGTGTGTGAATGGTTTTGCCATAGACATAATATATCTGTGGTTTTGGCAAGCACGTAAATACTGTCTCTCCTCTTCTTCTGTGTGACAAGCGAGTGTCAGAAGCGTAAGTGCCGCAGCACCACCTTGTGTACCGGGAGCGCATCTACTGAATGTGCACGTTCACTCGGCGCATCGCCAGTGAAAATCGCTTGGGTGTGAACACTCAAGACGAAAAACGTCACGAAAAACGCTGGCGATAAGCGCGTGCGATATTCGTCCCGGTGTGTACAGGCCTTTAAACGTTGAAAAGTCTGACTGCAATCTGGCAAAACACACTTAAAGGTTAAATTAGGTGTATTTTTATGAATTCTCATGTGCCTTACGTATGTCACTATTGTGGCACAGTTATCACAATAGATCTGACAGGGGAACATTTTGTTACTCTGTGTGATGGGCATCTGAGGCTGAGATTGAACTCGGGTCTTCAAGTCAACTGAACTGCTTCTTTACCACTGAGCTATTGTGGATAACAAACAGAGGATGGACCCACGGGCAGAAGAATCACTTGAAGACTTAGATGACTGAACAAAAGGTTTTTTACTGAAGAACTTAAGTTTAAAGACTCGTCACCCAAGATGGCGGCGCGAGTACATCGCGAGGCTCTGAGACTCTCCAGATTCTGCAATTTTGCGGTATTTTTCTTGCTCATCTCGGGTCTGTTCGTGCAGAACAGTTGTGCCTTAACATCGTACACCCGTGGTGAGATTTTGGATATTGGTTTGCGAATTTCCGACAGTTTTATGGACAGTCTTCGACTCCTTCCTGAGATCACTAGGACACCCGAGGCTATGCACTCTACCCGGCCAGGCGGAAGTGCTCGCAGGCCGCGAGACCGTAAACAAAGGACGGGGAAGCGCAGAGGACTGAGAGCTAAGCTAAGGCTAACACCACACCGGCTCTCTTTACCCAGCATTTTCCTTGCCAATGTACGGTCGCTAGTGAACAAAATGGAGGAAACTCAACTCAGAATCACACACAGCAAGAAAATTTTGAACTGTAACATCCTAATCTTCACGAAAACCTGGTTAAACAGTGGAAGACTTAGATGGAATTGAGATGGCGCCGCCGTGTTCGGTCGCCGTTCAGGTCGCTCCGCTAAGACTTTGCTTTTATTTATTATTCTACTCTCTTTTACTCTCTATTTTTTCCAACGGATCATCTGCTTTGATCTGTTACGACAGCAAAACACTTCTGGAATTTGGTTACCGCTACACTGACCTGTTTCAGGACACTTTCTCCAATCTTCCATCTGAGATTCGCCGGGACGCCGAGTTGAACAATGGCCACTCGAGTCGATGGCGAAGATTCAAAAAACACCGCGGGAAACGCGCTGGGATCCGCAACAGACTGAGAAAAAGAGCATTCAGCCCTCCTCTCCCGAGCATTTTGCTCGCAAATGTCCAATCCTTGGAGAATAAGATGGACGATCTTAGAGCCAGGATAAGTTTTCAACGGGACATGAGAGACTGCAACATCTATTGTCTGTCCGAAACATGGCTCACACCAGCGGTCCCGGATACAGCCGTGACGCCGTCCGAGAACTTCTCTGTTTTTCGGATGGACAGAACAGCCGAGACCGGGAAATCTAAAGGCGGTGGAGTGTGTTTCATGATAAACAAGAAATGGTGCGATCCTAGGAACATCTCCATTCTTTCGCGATCCTGCTCGCCTCACTTGGAACATTTAACTATCATTTGCCGGCCTTTCTACCTACCGAGGGAGTTTTCCTCGGTCATCGCCACTGCCGTTTATATTCCACCACAGGCAGACACGGGGCTGGCTTTATCTGCCCTCCATGATGTGACCAGCGGCTTCATAAACAAACACCCCGACGCTGTTTTCATCGTCGCGGGTGATTTTAACAAAGCTAACCTAAAGAAAGTATTGCCAAACTTTCACCAGCATGTCTCCTGTCCCACACGAGGAGCAAACACACTGGATCATTGCTACTCTCCGTTTAAGAACGCCTACAAAGCTCGTTCACAGCCAGCTTTTGGCAAATCGGACCATGCCGCCATTTTCCTCACACCGGAATATAAACAAAGGCTCGTTCAAGAGCCCCCGGTGAGGAGGGAAGTCAAACGCTGGTCATCCCATTCAGAGATCACGCTACAGGCAGCTCTTGATGACGTCGACTGGGACATGTTCCGCGCGAGTTCTGATGACGTCAGCGATTTCACAGAAGTGGCGCTCTGCTTTATCAACACACTGACAGAGCAAGCCACACAAACAATAACTATAACGTCCTTCCCTAATCAGAAACCGTGGGTGGACAGTTCAATTCGCACTGCAGTAAACTCGCGCACTACCGCTTACAATGCCGGTCTCCTAACGGGGGATATGAGGGAGTACAAAGCTTCATGTTACGCCCTCCGGCGCGCCGTTAAAGCCGCAAAACTCCGCTATAAAGACAGAGTGGAATCTCATTTCCAACTCAACGACTCCCGGCGGATGTGGCAGGGACTGAGGACCATCTGTGCTTTTGGAACTAAATCCTCTGCAGAGGTGAGAGCTGATCCGTTGCTGGTGAACGAGTTAAACTCTTTCTACGCTCGCTTTGATGGTAATCGCGGCAGCGCGACTCCGGCGAGTGACGCGTCAGAGAGAGTCCCTCAGAGCAGCAACGGTCACGTGATCTCTGTCTCGGAGGACGAGGTTCGGAGAGCACTCAAACGTGTGGATGTCAGGAAAGCTGCTGGGCCGGATGGTATTTCAGGTCGTGTTCTGCGGTCCTGTGCTGATCAGCTCGCAGGGCTCTTTACATCCATATTTAACGAGTCCCTTGCTACATCTGTTGTCCCCACCTCCTTCAAACGATCCTCCATCATCCCTGTACCTAAGATCAGTAAACCCTCTTGCCTAAATGACTATCGTCCAGTGGCTCTCACATCTTTAGTCATGAAGGTCTTTGAGAGACTCCCAATAGATCGACTGAAGATGCCATTTCTCACGTCCTTCATTCCTGCCTCACTCACATCGACAGCAAAAGTGGGAACTATGTCAGGCTGCTATTTATTGACTATAACTCAGCCTTTAACACCATAGTTCCCATTAAGCTAACACACAAACTCCTGGATCTAGGCCTGAATTCTTCTCTCTGCCTCTGGATTGAAGATTTCCTCACTGGCAGACCCCAGGCGGTGAGAGTAGGCCAGTTCACCTCCACCTCCATCACCCTGAGTGTTGGAGCTCCACAGGGCTGTGTGCTGAGTCCCCTGCTCTACTCTCTCTACACCCATGACTGTTTGTCCACACACAGCTCCACCTCTATCATCAAGTTTGCTGATGATACTGTTGTCCTGGGTCTCATCTCCAACAACAATGAGACGGCATACTTGGACGAAGTGGAGCAACTGACATCATGGTGCCAGGACAACTGTCTCTCTCTGAATGTTAACAAGACCAAAGAACTGATTGTGGACTTCAGGAAGAGACAGCATCGGTCATACTCCCCTCTCATGATCAGCGGGACACCGGTAGAGAGAGTGAGCAGCTTCAAATACCTGGGTGTGAACATCTCCGAGGATCTGACCTGGACTACACACATCCAGACACAGGTGAAAAAAGCCAGGCAAAGACTGTACCACCTGCGCCAGCTGAGGAAATTCAGGGTTTCACCAGCCATCCTGAAAACTTTCTATCGAGGGGCGATAGAAAGTGTCCTGACTCAGTGCATCACAGCGTGGTACGGGAACAGCACCAGTCACGACTGCAAAGCCCTGCAAAGAGTGGTGCGCTTATCCGAGCGCATCTCAGGCTCAGCTCTCCCGTCTCTGCAGGACATCTACACCAAACGCTGCAGAGGTAGAGCTACCAAAATCATCAGAGACATAAATCACCCTGCAAACTCTCACTTCACCCTGCTGCCATCTGGTAAGCGCTTCCGTAGCCTGATGGCAAAGACTGAAAGACTCAGGAGGAGTTTCTTCCCCCAGGCCATCAGACTCCTGAACTCAGTCACGTGACTTCACTTCACCCCGCACACACATAAACATCCAGTTTAAACATTAACATTCACATACTGCCATTGCACTGCACTTTACGTTCCTATTGTTACTGTGTAACAACCTGTAATAAACCTGTTTGCACATCATACTCCTGTTTGCACATTATACTCCGATTTGCAATTATACCTATTGCATGCACATCATACTTCTCTATATATAAATATATATATATATATTTTATGTTAACCACTTATTTTTAAGTCTACAGTTTATCTCACTTATCATATCCACTTACTTTATATTTTATATTTTTATTTTATTTTTTTATTTTTATCTTATTTCCTATTTTTATCTTACTTGATTTATTTATAACTCTACTTATGTTAATACTTTTTATTCTAATTTTATTCTATTCTATTTTAATTTCCCTTGTGTTCTTGTAACTGTTATTTGCACTGTCCATGGAGCGGACCTGTTTACATTTCACTGCCAGTTGTATATTGTGTATATAACTGTGTATGTGACAAATAAAACTCTTGAATCTTGAATACCGGACACCGCTATTGAGCTAGCGGGTCGCCACACGCTCCAGGCGGATAGAACATTAGATGGCTCTGGAAAGACCAGAGGTGGTGGATTGTGCATTTACTTTAACAAAGCTTGGTGCACAAACTCTGCTATTGTTGGGAGTCATTGTTCAGCTAACATTGAGTTACTCATGGTTAAATGTAGACCGTTTTATCTACCGCGGGAGTTCACTTCCACCATTTTAACTGCAGCCTATATTCCCCCGGATGCTGATGCCAAGCTTGCTATTAAAGAACTTCACGCAGCCATCAGTAAACAACAGACCGATCACCAAGAAGCTGATTTTAGCAGGTTTTAGCAGAAGCTGCTTTTTTAGCAGCTTTTTGCAGGTGACTTTAATCATTCAAACTTAAAGTCAGTGCTACCCAAGTTTCACCAGCATGTTTCCTGTCACACCAGAGGAAACAAAACCTTAGACCATGTTTACACAAACATGGCTGGAGCTTACATTGCGACACCCCTCCCCCGACTGGGACAGTCAGATCACCTCTCTTTGTTCCTCACCCCCAAATATGCACCCCTCATCAACCGTGTGAAGCCATCAGTGAAGACCATCAAGGTGTGGCCTGCGGGAGCAGATTCCACACTCCAGGAAAAGTTTCTACACACAGACTGGAGTGTGTTTGCTTCTCAAGCCACCAGTGGCGCTCACACGGACATTGACTCCTACACCTCCTCTGTATTGGATCATATCAATACCACCATTGACAGTGTTACAACCCAGAAACAGATCACCACATACCCAAATCAGAAGTCATGGATGAACAGGGAAGTGCAACTCCTGCTGAAGTCACGCAATACTGCCTTCAGATCAGGAGATGCACAAGCCTACGGCACATCCAGAGAAAACCTGAAGAGGGGCATCAAAAAGACCAAGCACTGCTACAAGCTAAAGATAGTGGGACACTTTTCCAACTCTGACCCTCGACGCATGTGGCAGGGCATTCAGGCCATCAGTGACAACAAACCCACCCACTCCACCCCCGCAGCCACTGATGTAAACTTCCTGAACAAGCTAAATTACTTTTATGCTCGCTTTGAAAGAGACAACAGAGAAACTGCCACCAAGCTCAAACCCTCAGCTGACCCACCAATCACACTCTCCTCCACAGATGTCTGCAAGGCACTGAGCCGGATCAGCGCACACAAGGCTGCTGGACCAGACAACATCCCTGGTCGTGTTCTCAGGGCATGTGCGGAGCAGCTCGCTGGGGTTTTTACAGACATTTTCAACCTGTCTCTTGCCCAAGCAGCTGTACCATCATGCTTTAAACGCACTTCCATTGTGCCAGTGCCAAAACACTCTAGCCCGAGGTGCCCTAATGACTTCCGCCCTGTAGCACTCACACCCATCGTTATAAAGTGCTTTGAGCGGCTGGTCCTGGAACACCTAAAAGACTCTCTACCATCCACGTTGGACACCAGTTTGCCTAACGCAGCAATAGGAGCACATAGGATGCCGTTTCCATGGCACTGCACTCTGTGCTCACTCATCTGGACAATAAGAACACTTATGCACGCATGCTGTTTGTTGACTTCAGCTCAGCATTCAACACTGTCATCCCAACCAAGTTAATAGCCAAACTTGGAGACCTGGGCATCAACACCTCAATGTGTAACTGGTTTTTGGATTTCCTAACTGACAGACCCCAGAATGTTTTCGATCAGGACTCGCTCCACATCCATCACTCTTAACACTGGTGTACCACAGGGCTGTGTGCTAAGCCCGTTTCTCTACTCCCTCTTCACCTCCGACTGCAAGCCTGTGTATGGATCCAATTCCATCGTCAAGTTTGCGGACAACACTACGGTGATTGGTCTCATCAGCAACAACGATGAGACTGCCTATAGGGAGGAGATCCAGCACCTGGCCACATGGTGCACTGAAAATAACCTGCTCCTCAACACCACCAAAACGAAGGAGCCCATCGTGGACTTCAGGAAGGAGTCAAGAGGCACACACGACACCATCCACATCAATGGAATGGCTGTTGAACGTGTCTCCAGTTTCAAGTTCCTGGGGATCCACATCTCGGCAGACATGTTGTGGATGACCAACACCTCCAGCCTGGTCAAGAAGGCTCACCAGCGCCTCTTCTTCCTGAGGACACTGAGGAAGAATCAGCTCTCCTCGGCTATCCTGGTGAACTTCTATCACTGCGCAATAGAAAGCATCCTGACCAACTGTGTGGCAGTATGGTATGGGAGCTGCTCTGTTGCGGAGCGCAAGGCACTGCAGCGGGTGGTGAAAACTGCCCAGCGCATCACAGGGACTCCACTACCTGCCATCGAACACATCCAGAGGAAACGCTGTCTGCATCGTGCTCGCAGCATCCTCAAGGACTCCTCTCACCCAGCCCACAGACTGTTTTCTCTCCTGCCCTTCGGCAGGCGTTTCAGGTGCCTCCAGACCAGGACCAGCAGACTAAAGAACAGTTTTTTCCCCAGAGCTGTCTCTTTACTGAACTCAAACCCCCGTTTATCCACTTCCCTCATATACTGCTAACTCTCCTCTCCCCCCTCACATCTGCCTTCACTTTGTTATTTGCTCTACTGACTGTTTATTACAGTAACAACTGTTTACTTATGCATTTTGCACTACCATACCTTAATTGGATTATGCTCATTTGCACTGCCGACTGTTATTTACAGTACCTACTGTTTACATTTGCATTTTGCACCTTATTACATATTACTTCTAACTGTAATATGCAATCACTTTCCACTGCACTTTTACACTTTTTTTTGTTTTTTTTCGGATAGCTTCTGTCAATAATTTATTGCACTACCTTAATCCACTGCTATATTCCTCATCTTAGCCTAACATATCATTGTATACCTCTATCTGTAAAATTCTGTTTATAGTAATAGCCATCTGTATATTATATTATATTTTTAGTACATATTCACCTGTAAATTCTGTTTATAGTAATAGCCATCTGTATATTTATTCACTGTACATATTCACCTGTAAATTCTGTTTATAGTAATTACCATCTCTCTATTTATATATATTTATATATATTCAGTACATATCCATGTCCTGCACTTATGCAACCGTTGTATATCCTGCACTTGCTGCTATTGCACTTCTGGTTAGACCTAAACTGCATTTCGTTGCCTTGTACTTGTACTTGTGTAATGACAATAAAGTTGAATCTAATCTAATCTAATGTGTGTTTGTGAATTTGTATAGGGGAGGAAAAAACAAAAACAAAAAGCTTTTCAGTACCCCACAGAAACCACTTCACCTGTTATTATGTTATGCCTGATCTGTGTATATCCTGAGTGAGTTATAATCAAAGTATTAATCAATATTTATATATATTTAAATATTTATTATATGTTAGCGGTTAACACAAACCCGTCTAAAACAGCACCGCTGTGTGCATTTGTTCCCTCGGTCAGTGTTGTGCATGTCAAATAAAATTTGTCATAATCAATAAATGCCATTTCTTATGTGTTCGTATTTATTTATTGATCCTTAATTTCATTTCAACTTGAATTAGATATATTTAATTCCTTTACTTATTTAAGTGTACTATATTGTGTTCTGATTGTAAATGCAATTATGAGAAATAATTCCAAAGCAACATCTTGTCTTGATCAATCTATTTAATGAACACAGAGAATGAGTTAATCATTATTATATCTTAATACTGTAATAAATATGTTTGGGATGTACAGTATTATTGTTAACCAAATAGCCATTCTCTCTTCATTTCAGAACATCACCGCACACCACTGGTAAGCCTAACATATTCATACTAAAAGCCAAAACATTTTTTTATTTCATTGATACTTTAAGAATATGCGGCCCCTTTAAGAAATATGACACCGGGCGCGCTGAGCATGCGCAGAAGAGAATCACGGAAGAGGAGAGCTGAAAAACTCACTAGTTGAAGCTGAAGCGCTGTTAACCATCGTGAATGAAGGAGAAATGTGTGTTATTTTCTCCTGATGCCTTATATTTCCAGTCTGCAGGTGAGAGATGTTTCTCAGATTACAGAGTTTAACATTAATCAGCTCTAGAGTTTACATATTTAAGGACCAATGTAATGAAATGCGTTGTGTGTCCTGGTTTATTATGAGTGTAATAATATGTTGGCAGAGAGTTTTCCACAAACTCTGACTCTATTACACCAATAAAATGTGCTTAATGTGCCACTTTACAGAAGATCTCAGACATCAGCATAATGAATGAGGGGAAAACAGGGAACTTTTGTAGACAAAGAGGCTTTTCAGCAGCTCAGTTAAACATGATGGTCCTGTTGTTTCTCTCAGACTTTGGACAGGAGTTGAACAAACCTTTTGTTGAAAGCAAATGTAACAGTGTTACATTTCTCTATTTCTATCAGAGATGTTCAAGTAATGGACTACTTGCACTGAGCTTGATGAATCGTGACGCACTTAAAGGGTTAGTTCACCCAAAAATGAAAATGACCCCATGATTTACTCACCCTCAAGTCATCCTATATGACATTATGCTTTCAGACGAATACAATCAGAGTTATATTAATAAAAGTCCTGGCACTTCCAAGCTTTATAATGGCAGTGAATGGGGAGTTCTGTTTTGAAGTCCATAAAAGTGCATCTATGCATCATATAACTGCTCCACACAGATCTGAGGCAAGTGATGCGTTTGTGTAAGAAAAATATCCATATTTAAACTTAATAGACTAAAATAACTAGCTTCTTATAAGTTATTATTCAGAATGCTCAGTTGGAAATAAAATATATTTATATAACATATTAAAATATATTAAATATAATATTTCAGCTGATTCCAGATAATTAAGGTTAACGCAGAGATTCATTGTTTTAATCGATCGACAGCGATAAAACATCGTAATAATCTGCGTTCTCATGTATGTGGTTGCACTGAACGCTGTTACCGTAAACTCTTGAGTTATAATAAGCAGAACACAGAAGTAATTGTGCAAGTAGTCCATATAGGCTAAATAAAGTGGTGCAGGTGTGACGCCAGAACCAGAAGTCTAATTCACAGCTGGTTCCTTCAATATTTTCCTATGGGGTATTATAATGTTTTTTTATTATTATTTATGAGTAAAATAAAGCCTCTTTGAAACGTAAGGTTTTGTTCTTGAAGGAGCCAGTGGTGAATTAGACTTCCGGGTTCTGGCGTCATACTTGCACCACTGCTAATTCAGTGTAAATTCAGTATCGTCTCTTTGAATTTTGCAGATCTGCTGTCTGTCCCACAACAATTCACCAATCACATCACATCATCCTAAAAGAGAAGGACAAACTCCAGGTGTAGCAGCTGAAATCTGTGTGACTGTTAAAGATAGAGTTTATTAAAGAGGAGATTGAAGACATGAGTTATCCAGATCCATCCAGAATAAAACATGAAGATACTGAGGAACAAATAGGTTGGTGTCCATTCTTGATTCTTCAATGATTCTGTGAATTAATAAGCATAAATGATAGAGAAATTAATATAAATGTTCATAACCTTGTATATAACATTATATGCAGATAACATAAATCCTCATAATATAGCCGTTTAATCACTTTATCAAGCGAGTGATGGAACTGACCTTTGCACATCAGATAAAGATGCTCGATGCTCACACAGACAGATATCTGGGGTCCGTTCTTCGTACGTTGCTAACTCGGTTAGCTGGATTTGACTGTTGCTGATTTGGCATTATCTTGGATTGTTTGGTTCTTCGACGCTCATCCTGGACTTGCTGTCATAGCAACAGGTCTGGTAGCTTAAACCTGCTCGCGAGCAGCTCAGTTCATGTAAACAGGATTAGATTACAGGTGATACTTAAAATCTGTCCCAACCACTAATATATTATTACAAGAGTTCCTTACTGAACCAGGGGCAATAATCATTTTAAATAATAATAATAATATAAAAATGTGTATAATATTATAATGTATAATACTATAGACACAGCCACTTGATTGAGAGATTTATTTGGGATGGAATGATTTACTTTATAATGTTATTGCAGTTTTACACACATGTTGTACAGTTACTCTGAGTCATGCATTAATTTGAGTGATGACTGATATTATGGGATTGTATAATGCAGCACAGGAGATGCAGAGAACTTGATCTTGACCCTTAAGAAACTTTAATACTGTCACATAACAAATCTGCTTCAAATTGACTTATGGTTGTTTCCTTATGTTGTGAATTTCCTTTTCCTCGTTTGAAGAAGAGACCAGGAGACTTGGATAGGTTTTTCAGCAGGATTCTTTAATGAGAAAACGTGCTGTCTTTCGGCTGAGGTTATCAAGTCTAACTTAACAGTACAAAGCAATGCAATTTATCTACATTTCAGGGGGAGGGATTATACAGCAGGGGAGGAGACATTCAAACAAAGTAGGGCTGCAACGACGCGTCGACGTCGTCGATGACGTCGACTACGAAAATACGTCGACGTGCGTGAAATGCGTCGACGCGTCGGCAGCACATTATTTACGTTCTAGAATGAAACAGAAGATCTAGAATAAGGGCAGCTTCTGCTCCCGGGCATAGTGAAAATGATCATTTATCATATAAAGCCAGACCGCGACATTCAAAAGTGTGGGAGTACTTTAAACAGAAGCCGAATAAAACTGTGTTTGTACTCCTGGTCGCTTCTCACTCTGTAACGCCGGTTTCACACTGCACGCATGGAGCGCGGGAGCTTTCACACACTGCTAGTCAGTGTTGCCAAGTCCGCTTTTTTCCGCGGAATTGGGCTACTTCTACACTGTTGCCGCGGGCTGTGTCTCATGTCCGCGGGTTGAAGCAAAAAAACACACATATTTAACCCCCCGAACGCGATGTTTACCAGAGAACCTCCCCGAAACGCGATTGGGCTTGTTTCGGGCTAGTTTTGAGTAACGAATGGGTGGGTTTTGTTGTGTAAACCTGGCAACCCTGCTGCCAGTGTTCTCTCGCGCAGCTGAACCGTGGCGCGTGTATTGCAACAGACGGTCACATTTTCCGGGGTTCTTCTCCGACCCCAGTACGTCTCGTGCTTTTATTTATTATGGGCTGCATATATCTCCTGTTAATGCGACCCGGTTCCCCTCTGTCCCAAACACATATGCATAATAACTTGTTGTATATAGGTAGTTTACATGATTAAAGTAACATTAAAGTTAAGATATGCCTCTAGCTTTAATAATTTAAATGTGTCTTTGAAGTTTGGGCAAAAACTTCTGGCAGCTTTAGTCGCTGTTTATGCACATGTATCTTCAAAATAGACGACTAGTTATACATTAACACTATGCTGAAAGCTCCTGTATGTGAACCTTTTGCAGATAAATACAAGTGCATTTTCGTTTACTATTGACACAAATCAATAAGTAAATCATACTCAACTACTATAGTAAACAACTTTTCCTAATTAGGCCTACTCTGTATACATTTTATGGTGAATAGTATCATTATATATTATGTTTAAAAAGCTTCTTGTGTTCATATATTTCATTATAAAATGGCATACTATGTACACTACCCTTCCTGAAATACAATTAATATTGTCATCATTCATTGATTTCATGTTAAAATAATATACAAATTCACTACCCTCTTTGAAATACAATAATCAGTAAAAAAGAATAATAAGATTAATCTAGAAAATAATCGTTAGATTAGTCGACTAATCTGAAAAATAATCGTTAGATTAGTCGACAGAAAAAATAATCGTTAGTTGCAGCTCTAAAACAAAGGAATGCAAATGCTGTGTAGGTAAAGGACACACCTCAGACATAACGGTGAGACCTGTCCTAATTCAATCAGCATAACAGTGTCATTCAAATGCTTAGATGCTAATCCAATCACTTTGGCAGTATTGCTCTAAGATTGTCATGGTAAATAGTCAGGAAGTGCATAAAAACAAAAGGCTTAATGTATCAAACACTTACACGGCCTGACGTAATCTCCTTAGAATTTCCTCAAGTTTACTTCAAAATGTAAAACACAATATAGATAATGTTTTCAGTTATATTCCATTACATTGAAACCTAGATATAACAATGTATTCATTTGTAATCCCCAATTTATAAGTGTAGTAAACGTTGTTTGTACGGGAAGAAGGAGGCGGGAACCGGCGGACAATCAAAACATTTAATCAAAATAAAATGGCGGCGACAGCCCCTCACGGTCGACTGCCGCCTACATACAAACAAACACCAAATGAAAATAAAAAGCTGCAGCCCCTCACGGACGACTGCAGCGTGCACATAACAAAACGTAAATAAAACTCAACATAAAATCCAGGCCTGGTCCTCTCTCGTCCCTCACTGTCGTCGCTCCTCCTTTATACTCCCTCACTCCTCCGCAAGGGCCGAGATCGCTGCGGCTCGCAGCTGGCGCTCATCCTCTCTGATGAGCGCCGCCTCGTCCCGCCCTCACGGTCCCTCGGCCTCGCTGCTCGCCACAATAAGGTCGAGAAATTTGTCGTTTTTTTGCCAGGTGGCTTTTTTAATTATATGATGTCATAACGTTGTCTTGACGCCAGCCAATCGCTGCTTTACTGATCGTGGTTTTGAGTCTGGATGCATCTGCCCTCTCTTCAGTGAACACAGGAACGTGCAGTAATCTTAGATATTTAATCCAGATATTTGAATCCAATCCGCAAATTCGTTTGAAAAACCAAATTAGCCAGAGATCAGTTATCACGATTAAAAGATCTAGGGTCTGTCAAATCATCTCAGATGTATTAAGTGAGGTACGAAGAACAGACCCCTGATGTCTTGTTTTGTGTTAAGTGTTAAAATCTTGCTCTGATTCTAAGTTCTTAATATATTCATTTCAGACCAGATGGAAGTGAGACACAAACTAAACAAAGTGAAGAAACACTGTGACATCACAATTCAAGGAGCAAAAGCCAAAAGCCTGCACACCTGCTCTCAGTGTGGAAAGAGTTTCCCATATACATCTGGACTCAAAAGTCATCTGTGTGCTCACTCTGGAAAAAAGCCATTTAACTGTGATCAGTGTGGAAAAGATTTTATGTCATCATCACATCTAAAACAACACCTGATAGTTCATTCAGATGAGAAGCCTCATGTGTGTTTTTCAAGACTAGATCATTTAAAACTGCACCAGAAAACACATGATGAAGTGAGAGATCATGTGTGTTGTGACTGTGGGAAGAGCTTTACTAGAGCTGACGGACTGAAACAGCACCAAAGAATTCATACTGGAGAAAGACCTTTCAAGTGCTCATATTGTGAGAAGAGTTTTAGTGTGTCTAGAAACCTGAAAGAACATGAGCGAATTCATACCGGAGAGAAGCCGTACCACTGTAATCAGTGTGAGAAGAGTTTCAAAGATACAACAGCTCTCAGTAAACATCTCGGCATTCACTCTGGAGAAAAGCCGTTTAACTGTGATCAGTGTGGTAAAGATTTTATTTCATCATCACGTCTAAAAAAACACCTGATAGTTCATTCAGATGAGAGACCTCATGTGTGTTCTCTCTGTGGGAAGGGTTTTTCAAGACTAGATCATTTAAAACTGCACCAGAAAACTCATGATGAAGAGAGACCTCATGTGTGTTCTCTCTGTGGAAAGAGTTTTTCAAGGCTGAACAGTTTTAAACTGCACCAGAAAACACATGATGAAGTGAGAGATCATGTGTGTTGTGACTGTGGGATGAGCTTTACAACAGCTGGCCAACTGAAACAGCACCAAAGAATTCATACTGGAGAAAAACCTTACAAGTGCTCAAACTGTGACAAGAGATTCGCTCGGTCTGGAGCCCTGAAAATACATGAGCGACTTCATACTGGAGAAAAACCTTACAAGTGCTCATATTGTGACAAGAGATTCACTCATTCTGGAAACCTGAAATCACATGAGCGACTTCATACTGGAGAGAAGCCGTACCACTGTACTCAGTGTGGAGAGAGTTTCAGACATTTATCAAGCCTTCTCATTCACATGAGAAAATGTTGAAAGTGAGCAACATTAGTTTTTATGGTAACACTTAGGTACAATAAGGTTCATTAGTTAACATGAACTAATAATGAACTGCACTTACAAAGCATTTATTTATCTTTGTTAATGTTAATTTCAACATTTACTAATGCATTATTAAAATCTTGTTAACATTAGTTAATGCTCTGTGAACTAACATGAACAAACCATGAACAGCTGTATTTTTATTAAACGTTAACAAAGATTAACTGATGCTGATGGTATTGTCTAAAGCTCAGAAAACTTGAAAGACTTGAGATTTGAAGCTTCACCAGTCAACAACTTTTAAAATGTATATAAGGTCTTAGTTGTAGTTTTTATATTCTGTCAGGGTGGATTGTGTGCTAAGCAGGTTTTGCTTGAATTAGATTTTTCAATTAATTTTACTTCATTATTAAGTGCACTATAATGTGTTCTGATTATGCAATTATGAGAAATAAAACCGTAACAACATCATGTCTCGATCAATCTATTAAAAGGATTAGTTCACTTCAAAATGAACATTTCCTGATATTTTACTCAACCCGATCTCATCCAAGATGTTCATGTCTTTCTTTTTTCAAGTTCAAGTTTTTTGAGGAAAACATTTCAGGATTTTTCTCCACATAATGGACTTCAATGGCAACCATTAAAGTTGAAGGTCCAAATCAATTTAGTTACGAAGCGCATTGGAGGCTCTGCATGATCCCAGACGAGGAATGGGGAAATTTTAATTTGAAGTGAACTAATCCTTTAATGAACACAGAGAATGAGTTACATAATTTTAATAACATTAATGCATTTAAACATTCTTAATCTTGTGATTTTAATACTGTGATAAATACATTTGAGATTATTGTCAACCAAATGATCATGTCTTGTATCATACAAAGAGGTTGGAGTTCATTTTTATCTTTTATTATTGAAAGCATAGGAACAAAAAAGTCCTAAAGCTTCAGTCCACCAGATTTGGTGGCTGTAATAGAGTCTATAAAATATTAAACAAACTGTTGATCATTTGCATTGCTTAGAGATGGTTTTAAATATTAAGGATTTACAGGATAACCCTCAGGATAAAACAAAAACCTTGTTCAAAAACCAAAAGCCACATTTCTAACATTTGTAAAAATTGTGTTTTTCCGTCCTAAAAATCTATCTATATTATGACATATGCTCTCAATGAAAAATGCAGAAAAGTTAGTTCATGACCTCAAGGCTAGATTATTGTAATGCTCTACTGGTTGCCCTGCTTGCTTAATAAATAAACTGCAGCTGGTCCAAAACGCAGCAGCTCGAGTTCTTACTAGAACCAGGATGTTTGACCATATTAGCCTGGTTCTGTCAACACCACATTGGCTCCCTATTAAACATCACAAACGCTTTAAAATCTTGCTGATTACTTTTAAGGCCTTGAATGGTTTAGCTCCTCAGTGCTTGAGTGAGCTCTTATTGCATTATAGGTTATCACGTCCACTGCAGTCTCAAAATGCTGGCCAGTTGAAAATACCTAGAAGCGGGCAGTAGATCATTTTCCTTAACTTGATTTGAAAGAGTTTTTAAATGTGCAAACTGTCAATCATCATCTGTATATTCAATCTGTGATGAGTGTGGTAAAAAAGACTCTCCAATTCTGATTTTTTTTTTACTGCTGCACCCTAAACAGCACCAGAAAATACACGCTATATTAACCATAGACTGTAAAAAAAATATGCCCGTGACGTCACCCGTAGGTTTCTGAAGAGCGTTTCTGACGCCTAAAGTGGGGTCGAGCCGGCCGTTGCCATCTTGCCAGCCCGTCACTCCCGGATAACAGAAAATGGACAAAGAGGCGGGACGTGGGTGGAGCTGAGGTGCGCTAGCTCACGTGAAGGTCAAGTTGTTTAATCTATGGATGGAAGATATTGGCAGTTGATTTTGAATCACGATTACTTTACAGCTTACTACTGAGGTAAATTAACCTGAAACTACTCAACAAAACTTGACATAACTATTTATATGTTATTGAAATTATACCACACAAGGTTTGAAACACTGCAGAACTTTTAATACATGTGTAGACAGTTATTTGCAACATTAGATGACTCAAATCATACATCAGAATTAATGTTACTTTAATATCTTGCATCTCAAACAAAAAATTTGAAGCAAATAAATTAACCCGAGTTTATGAGTGTGGATGTCACCTGATTATAACGTTAACATTACTTAGCTAGGGTTAGATTCGTATTAGCTAAATCTACAAATGTTATTTCCTTTACGTTAGTTAGCGTATTAAAGCGCTTGCGTTAAATATTGTAATTCCCCACAATATGTTGATTCACTGCTATCGACAGTGCTTTGTTAGATTGTCTTGAATATGACTTTGAGAAGGAAATGCACTTTATTTCTTGGTTTTTTTTTTACAAGATGTTTATTTTCTTTTAGTGATCCCAGTTGAGTTGACAATGGCCACTCGTGACCATCGTGACACATCCACCACGTCTGCACACAGCTTAAACTGTAAGTACTAGTTTGGCTACTTGACATTTGACAGCTGATACTACAATATCTGTCTTAAAATGACAACAGAAAATTAGACTGTCATCTATATGTCGAGGTGTTGCTTGCTTGATATACACTCACCTAAAGGATTATAAGGAACACCACACTAATACTGTGTTTGACCCCCTTTCGCCTTCAGAACTGCCTTAATTCTACGTGGCATTGATTCAACAAGGTGCTGAAAGCATTCTTTAGAAATGTTGGCCCATATTGATAGGATAGTATCTTGCAGTTGATGGAGATTTGTGGGATGAACATCCAGGGCACGAAGCTCCCGTTCCACCACATCCCAGAGATGCTCTATTGGGTTGAGATCTGGTGACTGTGGGGGCCATTTTAGTTCAGTGAACTCATTGTCATGTTCAAGAAATGATTCGAGCTTTGTGACATGGTGCATTATCCTGCTGGAAGTAGCCATCAGAGGATGGGTACATGGTGGTCATAAAGGGATGGACATGGTCAGAAACAATGCTCAAATTGTCCAAACAATGCCCAATTGGCACTAAGGGGCCTAAAGTGTGCCAAGAAAACATCCCCCACACCATTACACCACCACCACCAGCCTGCACAGTGGTAACAAGGCATGATGGATCCATGTTCTCATTCTGTTTACGCCAAATTCTGACTCTACCATCTGAATGTCTCAACAGAAACCGAGACTCATCAGACCAGGCAACATTTTTCCAGTATTCAACTGTTCAATTTTGGTGAGCTCGTGCAAATTGTAGCCTCTTTTTCCTATTTGTAGTGGAGATGAGTGGTACCCGGTGGGGTCTTCTGCTGTTGTAGCCCATCCGCCTCAAGGTTGTGCGTGTTGTGGCTTCACAAATGCTTTGCTGCATACCTCGGCTGTAACGAGTGGTTATTTCAGTCAAAGTTGCTCTTCTATCAGCTTGAATCAGTCGGCCCATTCTCCTCTGACCTCTAGCATCAACAAGGTATTTTCGCCCACAGGACTGCCGCATACTGGATGTTTTTCCCTTTTCACACCATTCTTTGTAAACCCTAGAAATGGTTGTGCGTGAAAATCCCAGTAACTGAGCAGATTGTGAAATACTCAGACCGGCCCGTCTGGCACCAACAACCATGCCACGCTCAAAATTGCTTAAATCACCTTTCTTTCCCATTCTGACATTCAGTTTGGAGTTCAGGAGATTGTCTTGACCAGGACCACACCCCTAAATGCATTGAAGCAACTGCCATGTGATTGGTTGATTAGATAATTGCATTAAATAGAAATTGAACAGGTGTTCCTAATAATCCTTTAGGTGAGTGTATGTTTTCCCACATGTGACAGCAATGTCAACTTAAAAAACTGAGCTACAGTTCATTGTTAAACTAATTTATTTCCCTTCCATAGACACAGTGTGGATCATAGGTGACAGCCGTGTCTTATGTGGTGCCCACATAAGATAATTTTCTGAATGCAATATTTCCCGACTGTTAACGATTTTAAAAATGTTAAACAACGGACATTAATTTCCAGGGATGTAAACTACTGCTGACCTTTTAGAATTAATCAGATTGTTGGCAAATGCCTTTTATGTTATTCGTCATAGAATGCACAAAGAAACATTAGCGTAGGTGTCGCAGTTTTCAGCACAGGCTATCAGAGGGAACGTTTGTCTTTCTGTTTCCAGGCTTTCTTCAGTAATTTCACAATCATTTTCAAATGATTCATAATACTCAAAATATATTTCTGAAACGCAGGCTTAGCCTACACATAGGCCTACATCATGCTAAAACTGGCAACTTTCATATTCAAGTAACCTATGGAAAGTGTCATATATGAAAATACATATGTATATAATTTGCTAGTTAGTTCACGTGCATTATTTTACACACTGGTAATCAAAAGTTTGAAATAATTAAGACTTTTAAAAATGTTTTTGAAAGAAAAAAGCTGAATTTATTTGATCAAACATACAGTAAAACCACAAATGTTAAGAAATATTAATACAATTTCCAATAGGCCTAGTTGTTTTCTATGAGAATGTATTGTAAAATGTAATTTTTTTTTCTGTAAAAGCTGACTTTTCAGCATCATTACTTCAGTGTCACACGATCCTTCAGAAATCATTTTAATATGCTGTATTTTTTCATATAATTTTTAAACTCTTTTCCACTATTTGAGCTCTATTCCATAAAATTACAGATCTAGATACTATAACCACTAGAAAGGCACCCTAAAACTGTCCACATTCTGCACTACATCCACAAGTCTTCTAGACCATAGCATTGTATATGGTCTGATTTTATGGTAGGTATTGAACTTAATGATATTAAACTACAGTGTATGGAAAAGATAAATCAAAATTTGTATAAAAAAAAAAAAAACTATTTGCCATGTGCACCAGGAAAGACAAATTATAACCTGAAGAAGTATGCCAGTCATTCAGTATGATAAGCATTTCAATAAAACAATTAATATAATTCATATTTTTGTATAAATAGCTTCAGTGTTTAAAATTGCCCTGTGTATAATGAGCTGGTGGGTTTATGGTGAGGTGTGTTGCAGACCGGGTGTGATGGGCCGCTTTGTGCCAGAAAGTCCAGGGCCACTTTTTTGCCCCAGTCTACCCCTGACCGATCACCCCCGGGGGCGACATCAAGTATTACAGTAATTTCCGTCCCCACCCCCAAAATAATGATTGACGTGACGTTGGCATATTAATATTAGCGGAACAAACTTTCGCGCCCATAGATATATGTGTAGCTATATACCAGCTAACATGGTGAACTGGCTAGCTACGGTCAACGTCTTTTTCTTTCTCTCTTTTTCGCGAACACAGCGCGAACATTTTTTAACTTTGTACAACCAAAGCCTCGTTTTCACGCATACAATATTGAAAATGGCAACCGTGTGACATAAGTTTATTGATATTTATTCACACACAGCACACTATACATAAGAGTACGTTAAATAGCATTTCCCACCTTTTTTCTTTTTCCCCAGGTGGACCTTGCTCTTGAATCTGAACCTGTCAAAGTTCTGGCTACTCTGTTTAAAAATGAAAAAGAGTGGTCAAGAAAAATGTACACTGTTAACAGTGCTGAACATCTCATAAATACAACCATGTCAGACCAACCAGGTTTTGCATTTGACAGAATTCAAAAACACAATTCTGTCAGGTCCACTAAAGTCAAAAACACAATAGACAAACATTTAGTAAAAATTTTTTAATTGCATATTTTGTAAAGATTTAGATTTGGCGGTATGGCTCTGTTCTAAATTCCCCATCCTTTCATGAGCTCCATGAAAAGCCAAGACAGGGAACAGCAGCAGATTCTGGGGACGACCTCCCATTTAACTGGGAGGGCAGAGCAAATCCCCCATTTAGAACAGAGCATGCATCAATGACAACAGAATGACATGATTAAGTTAGCAATTTAAGGAGGAGCTGGGGAGGAGGTGGGTTGCAAAGCAGCGTGCAGCAGAAGCGTCCAAGCAGGCAGATTGAAGTGAAGCTATGCTTAAGTAAGCCGCCCTGTTTGAGAGAAGCCAATTGAGAGCATAAGATCAGCTGAAACAGATCAGCTGAAAGAGGGGCGGAGTTAGAATTTCCCAATCAGCTGATAGCGGAGCTTGACTACGTGGCCTGCCAGAACTAACGCTGGCGCTTGATTAGTGATTTCAAAGAATTTGTTGATGTTGACATAAACGTAGAAATCAAGAACTTTGACAGATTTCAAATCTTCATAACAAGCGCAGAAGCACCACACCAAACAAATGCTGGAGAGGCCTGTCAAATACAGGCATTTTGTTTTGAAACTGTAAATGCATTGTTGTGTTTATAGGGCTCCGTTAGGACTGGGCAGTAGGATTTGAAATTCATGTCACTGTGTATTGTTCCATGTACCAAGTAACCTTATATTAATGCAACTCCAATGCAGTAAGTAACTTACCATGTTGGCCCTCTGTTGCTTTACATTCAATTGAATTAAAGGGGCACAAAACATAAATATCTGGGCTCTATACTGAACATAATAGTATTTTTTATTTTATTTTTAATGGTAAAAGTCCCCTTCCTCTGCTTTCATAAATTTAGCATGTTCCAGATGAACCGGGAGGCCTGCAGTCTTTACTTCAGAGCAAAAAAACAGAGATATTTGAGGAACACAAAAGAACAGGAACACTTACAGTTGAGTCCAGGAGACGTCTTGTCAAAGTATGCATAAGTCAGTTGGTGGAGAAGCATGGATTGTAAGTATATAAACTCAGCACTATGTAAACTAGCCTATATAAACTTGACACTGAAGCTAAAATTGTAACATTTCTGGCCTGATTGGAATTAAGTATCTGTGGATTTTTCTCTTCTCTGTCTCCCTACAGTTACCCACCAAGTGCTGAAAAGCTCACCCTTCACAACTTTCCCATCCTTGAGGATTCATATTGACGGCAATGGAGATGGATTTGTAAGTAAAAGCCAAATTTGTGTTTTAAACTCTGGAAGTAAATATTTTTCTTTTGTCATCCCTTGGCAGTTGTCAAGTAGCATTTAATGTGTCTTGATAATTTGTTTTACTTTGTTATATTTACAGTTATGTCATTAGACTGTTTATGTAGGTGCTCAATTTTGTTCTCATGTCTTCAGGAGCATTTTTATGATCCATCGTCTCATTCTGGCTTCTTGGAGATGAGGCTGCGTAACATTCGGCGAAAGCTTGAAGTAGGTCAGCGGCGTTACACAAAACGCAACAAAGGGTGTGACACAGGTAGGGATGCAACTAACGATTATTTTCATAGTCGATTAACCTCCACAATATTTTCTCGATTAATTAACTAGCTAATAAAATGGTGAAAAAAATGTATATCATTGTTTGCCAAAGCCCAAGATTATGTCAAATATTTAGTTCATTGTCATAGAGGATTTAGTAAATCTGAAAAATATTCAAGTTTAGAAGCTACAATCAGAAGTTGTATGTATTTTCCTTAAATAAATACACAAACCAATTAATCGATTATCAACAAAGTTGGCAATTAATTTACTGTTATGGTCAACAACAATCGATTAATCGTTGCAGCCCTAGACACAGGAGCAAGATCGGAGCAGGACCAGGGGGAGAGCAGTGGGACACGTGCGTGTATCACCCTGATGAAATGACTCAGGCCCTCCGCAGAGAACATTCCTTCAATCAAAACAGCAATGGAGAATACATACAATGGAGAATACATACACCAGGCGCAGATCATGGATATCAAAGGCAACTCCTACATTGACTGGAATCTTCAACAAATACCCATGCTTCTTGGAAATGCCAAGTTTGGTAGGTTTCTCATTGTAAAAGATCTGATACTCTTAGTAACACTGTTGACTTGAGAATATATTCTGAAGAAGTCTCTTTTTTTTTTTTAGATCGATATCGAGTTTGGCAAAATAACAGATGGAAAGACAGACCAGTTCATCAGAAAATGCGAAGCGAGCATAATTCCAAAGCTGAGAGCATTACATTTACATTTATGCATTTGGCAGACGCTTTTATCCAAAGCAACTTGCATTGCATTCTAGGTCCACATTTTACATTTTGTCAGTTCTTGCTTTCCCTGGGAATCGAACCCATGACCTTGGCGTTGCTAGTGCCACACTCTACTGTTTGAGCTACAGGAAAGCTAGCAGCAGAGAGCAGTGGCTGCCTTGGAAAAAGGTGGTGTTGCTTCACTTATGCAGGGGATGGAAGACCAGATGGTATGTGTGTATGTGGTGGTGTGTGCGTATGTGTGGAATTATATGACATGCAATTTCTCAAAGGTTAAATTCAGAACGTAGAAACCATTGTTTTATTTCCTACTTACCAATAATATTAATTAGTACTTTCTCAGTGTAATCCATGTTGGTAATACACTGATTATGGATAAGCACCTCATACATAGCCTTATTTACTTTGTAAATATAGTCTGGGGACTCACGATTGGGGAAACATTTCCATTGTCAACATCACGATGGGGGTATACTTTAGGCCAACTTTGAAATTATTAGTTCAGCCTAACCAATCGCATTGATCAGGGATTCCGAACGTTACTTCCTACTTTACCTACATTTTACAAACTGACAATATACATACAGCATCGACGGTCAGTATGTAGACCTAGCTTTGCTGTACATTAACAACAGTACTACCAGAGCCTGTCTGGGGTCTGATGGAAACTTTGTGAATGATGGTGTTCCAGAATAGTTTCTCCCTGAAAGGAGATCTAGGTGGGTGTGGCCAGGCTACCTCATACAGCCCCAGTTCAACCCAGTTTTAAAAAAAACTTGATCTAATCCTTTTAATCCTTCTTGGAATTATTTGTTGTAACTTTAATCTGTTTTCATTTAATTTTCAGATGAAAGTGTTATACTATGCTGGTTCTTCTGACACATCTTCTGCCACCAGTGCCCGGAACTCGCTGCACTGTTAAGTCAGCAATAACATTCCTGATTGATTTTGTACCGGTATGTTTCGTAATAATGTCTCTAAGAGCCAACGAAGGACTAGGTATGGTGGCACTGCAATTTATGACAACACCAGTGTTGGGGAAAGTTACTTTGAAAAGTAATGCATTACAATATTGCGTTACTCCCTTAAAAAGTAACTAATTGAGTTACTTAGTTACTTTAAAAAAAAAAAAGTAATGCGTTACATTACTTTTGCGTTACTTTTTCTCACCTGGGCTGGGCTTGTTTTGTTTTTGTTTATAACAAAGCTATATTTTTGTGCAACGGTAAAGACCTCTTCATACCAAAATTTTAATAATAAGCCCCAGGCTGAGGTAAAAATGCAATTTGACGCATGAACAGTAGAGGGCGCAGCTCTGCTGTGCTGCCATTCTGGATAATGGTAGAATAGGATGCAGGAGAAAAAAGTTTTACCAATAAAAACAAAAAATCTAGTAATTTTCATCATCAAAGGTCAGCAGCAAGACATTGGTAAATTAAATATAAAGGTAGATTATGCATAAAAATAGTTGTTTTTTTTTACATTTAATTATTGGAGGTTTGCATAGTACTCTGATTTTGCATTTGACTGATTTTACTCATTTTGAGGAGGACAGAATCTTTATTGTGCAAGGGAGATAAATAAATGCTCACATTTAGTCTGGAACTACAATAACCATCATGTTCACACACAACGCCTCTGCACTTACTCTCCACATGGGGGCAGGAGAGCTGTCAGTCAAATTAATGTGAAAAAGTAACTCAGATATTTTGTTGTAAATTTGAAAAGTAATGCGTTACTTTACTAGTTACTTGGAAAAAGTAATATTATTACATAACTCAAGTTACTTGTAATGCGTTACCCCCAACACTGGACAACACATGCAGATCAAAGTATACAGTAGTATAGTAGTATACATGCAGATACAGTATAGCAGGCACATTTAGACTTCTTTATGCTGCTTTTTCAACTCTTAAATTGCATCTTTTTCATCTTCTCTAAGCCTGGAACCAGTATTGCATCCCTCTGCGACAACTCCGAGATGGCATCAAGGACCCAGCCACAGCTGATCTGCATCGGCAGTCTGAAAAGCCCAACACGACCATACATCATCACTGCAAGGAACGACCAGGTGACCATTCCTTTAAATGATGGCCTGACGTGTGCAGTTGACAAGCTATTCAAGCTTTACTGGGTGTGCAACTTGACATATCCACCACAGCTGAGCTCTGTCTTCACCTTCTTTGAATACATCCATCTCAACCAAGAGAGCCAAGGTACTTGAAGTCCTTTCAAAGCTTCAGGCTGCGCATTAAATAACAACACAATGTATATGTGTCCAATGTGCAGACGATTTATATCTACAGAAGTAAGGAGAGTCATTTGGCATCTCCGTGAAATTCATGCCTTATCAGATGGACAGGACATGACCATTATCTGCAGCCAACATGGTTGCCCAAGAACTTATCATAATTTTAATTAATTCGCTAAACATCTTCATAGAGACCACCAGTCCACAACAACATTCATGGACAATGTGACATTTCAACCTTATGACCACAGTTTATCAGATGCAAATGAGACTGGGACATCTAGTACTGTGAAAACATCAGACTATGTTCCAATTCAAACTAGTGCCATTACTAGTGAAACTGTTGCTTCTTTTGTGGCCATTTAGATATACCATTCATCAAATACAACTTGAATGGATGTAGCAAAAACTATCTCTTGTACGCAAGAGGTGCTAGAGAGGACTGTTGATCATCTTAAACAGTCAACAACTACATTGTTGAATAATCTGCAGGTACCACTTGACAGTGAGTCTGTCTGTGAGTCCAATCATTAATGAGTGAGTTTGAAGCTGAAACTAATATTTAAAGATGTAGACACACCTTACAAAATGAATAAATACTTTGAAGAGAAATTTGATCTTGTGAAGCTGAAGGAAATCTTTATTGGTCATAGGACAGACACAGCAAGAAAACAGGGACAATTAAAACAAGTTTTGGCAGCAGACACATGTCAATATGTATCAGTAATTGAGACTATTACATTTCTGTTCAGTGTTTTGATTGCTGACAATTTAGCTATCCATTCCCTCTGTGGTTATTTGGAAAGCTTTTCAGTGAACAAGTTTTGTCACTTCTGCCTGATTGACAAAACAACTGCGCAGACTGTTTTCGACGA
Source organism: Gobio gobio (assembly GCF_949357685.1). NCBI lineage: Eukaryota > Metazoa > Chordata > Actinopteri > Cypriniformes > Gobionidae > Gobio > Gobio gobio. Next base: position 48,832,884 of record NC_137114.1, read on the forward strand.
AGATAAAGTAGAAAAGCGCACACAAGAAAATTATGAGCAGCATGTGATACGTAATGATCCATCTGCAACTGGAGTTAAAGAGGACTCATGTTTAAATAAGCTGCACTATTTCCACATAGTGAGAACACGTGCGTTGACATTATGCATGATATCCTTGAGGGTGTAGCGCCTTTGGAAATCAGACTGTTACGCCACTTCATTTATGAAGAGAGGCTATTTTCTTTAGAACTGTTGAATCATAGAATTTCCAGTTTTGACTATGGGTATGGGAATGAAAAAAATGAGCCCAGTGTTATACTCAATCTAAGAACCTCTGACAATGTAATAAAACAGACGGCATCGCAAATGTGGCGCCTTTTACTGGTATTACCCTTTTTGGTGGGTGGTCTTGTTAGTGTAGGAAGTGAACATTGGCACTTATTCATTTTGTTAAGAGAGAATATGTAGCATTGTATTTGCACCTGTTGTTACTTATGGACTTACTGTTTTTCTTAAACAGCTCATTATTGAGCATCACACACTATTCAAGAAGCTCTATGACCGAAACTTGATACCCAAACATCATTTTATGACACACTATCCTCGAATGATGGTTACGTTCGGACCTATATCTCAATTGTGGTGTATGAGATTCGAAGCCAAGCACAAACCATTAAAAAGACATGCTAATATAGTTGGAAACTTTAAAAATGTTTCTAAAACACTGAGTTATAAACATCAGGTTCAGCAAATGTATAGCTTCGAGTTAGGTGACCCTTTTTCTGAGAAAATGATTGTTACAAACTCATATTCTGTTACTATTGGCTCTTTGAAGAAAGTAGACGTGCTTGAAAATCTGAAATCAGCCAAAGACTATAAATATATATACTTTGAACAGCACTGTCTATGTCACCCATGCTGTTAGTGTGTTCAGACAAACTTACAGATCTGGCTCTGTAATGCCTCTTAAAGCAGATAACAAAGAAGTGCCTTTATTTGGAGAAATTATTCACATCATACCTCAGACTGGTGACATGTCTATTCTGATGTTTGTAAGAATTCTTACAGTGAAGTACTTTGATGATCATTTCTATGCCTATGTTGTACATCAAACTAAAGAGTATAAAATGATCAGTCTGGCCGATACTGCAGATTTCAGGCCTTTGGACATAATGCAGGGTTTTGATACAGATGAGCTATACTTAAACCCAAGATTGTTTAGCTAATCCTTCTCAAGAATGTAGTTTGTCAGACTGCAGACTGTCATTGTCATCTTTGAAGTTGTGAACAATAACAATATGCTAATATATTCAAACTGGGTGATGTAATCTCATAGCCTACTGTTAGAGTTTTACTCTAAACGATTTCAAGTCAATTTCGAGACTAATTATTATTGAAAAAAGTTGTATTATTATTATTATCTCAGTGATCTAAACATGTTTCTTATAAAATGAATTCATGCATCTGTGTTTTCTGATATGACTTATGTTGTTACATGTCATCCAATAGTCATAACTGTGATTGTTATATGCAAGTATGGTTTTCATACAGATTAATATTTTAAACAAATGTTTCTTATGACATGTATTCATGCATCTGTGTTTTATTATATGACTGTTAGGCTATATCTTATGTCATCCATTTGTCATAACTGTGTGATTGTATCTTTTAATATGTATTCATGGTTTTGATATTACTCTTATCACTGAATAAACTGCTACAGTTAGTGCTTTTCTTTGCACTCATTAAATGGCAAATATATTTTGACATTTTACTTTATTTTTGTATGATTACCGTACATATGCTTGGTAATGTTAACACATTAGTTGTTTCTGGTCACAATCAGCACATAATATTTTGAAATTACATATTTAAGTGTAAAATTGTCTCACACGCTGATATCACACATTTGTGTGTAAAGTTATCTACACAATTTCTGTGTTAAAATAGCTCCCACATCTATTTTGTAAAACGTGTTGACATAACATATTTTCTGTATAAAATTACTTGACACAATTTCTGTGTTAAAATAGCTCAAACATCTATTGTGTAAAACATGTGGACATAACACATTTTCTGTGTAAAATTACTTGACACAATTTCTGTGTTAAAATAGCTCACACATCTATTGTGTAAAATTTCACACGTGTAGTCCCTGAACACACTCACCACGTGTTAAAATTCTACACATGATGTGTCATTTTTAACACATCTCTTTTTGCAGTGCAGAAAGCTGCAGGGACCATGGGAAGAAACATCAGTCTGCCAGGCGTCCGTGTCTGCTGGTTTGGCAGGGGTGGACTGCGGTGGAGAGGACTTCTCCCCTTCTTCTCCCACTCCCTGCAAGGAAGAGCAGCACCGGATATCCTCCTCATCCACTGTGGCGGAAACGACATGGGGGAGCTCAGACGCGTCGAGCTGGTGAGAGCCATGAAGGAGGACCTGCACCAGCTTAAACTCCGGCACCCTGGCATGAAGATCATGTTGTCGACTGTGACCCAGAGGTGCCGTTGGAAGGCCGGTGACAGTCCGGTGAAACTTAATAAGGCTAGGAAATACATTTGCTCGTAGCTTAAATGGTGCCATGATTGAGCAAACTCACATTAGACAAGACAGTCCTGGGCTATTTTTGAAAGATGGAGTTCATTTCACACCTACAGGAAATTATATGTTTTTAAGTACTGTAGCTACCTGCCTTAAAGACCACATCCAACTGCAGTGAACAGCTTACAGTTGGCAGTGTCACTGCTTTTGAATTTGGCCTTTAGGGCCCATTTAGTTAAACATAAATAAATATAGCCCTGACCATCATGGCTAATGTTGAGGTTTTTTTTAAGTAACACCTGTAGCTATAACACTGTTACCACCTCTGCTCTTCCTCATCCCTATCCCACCCCAAACCACCACCTACGTACCTTCCCATGGCAGTCTACCTATTGCACATTTAAATAAATCAAATCAATTCAAACTTACACCGTTGTTTGAGCACTTTTATGGCATGTGTGATATATTGCATTTGCTTCGTAAAAATGCAGAGATGTTTACCTAAGAAAATGCGGCCCCTTTAAGAAAAATGGCACTGCGCGCACTGAGGATGCGCAGAAGAGAGAAACGAGACGAGCTGAAACTTTCACCAGCTGAAGCTTAAAGTGTTATCAATTTGGCTATTCTGCATTTTAATAAACACATAAGGATGTTGCAGTGTGGAGAAAACTAACAGTACGTAGTAGAGAAGCTTATTTGTGTGCGTTTGCATTTTAGCGTCTTGTTTCCCTAGCGACGGAGTGTGAGATCACGCGATGTAAACACGCGCCACGTCGAGCTCAAGTTATCTCTTCAAATAAATGGCTGAATAGGAAAGAAGGTATCATATCATTGTTTCTGCACAGGCAGTACCTCGTGATGAATACATAGCGAAAACCATTTCAATTGATCACGGTGGACAAGTTGTTCCGGGCTGCTAAAAAGCAAAAGACCCAGAGTGACATCAATTCCTGTTAGCCCAAACATCTTCAGAGGCCGATATGGTATGTATGATATTGGTTTTTAATTTGGATAATCTATCTATATAATATTTCATACATTATCAGAGCTTGGTAGACAGATAATATTGTAAGACAATATAAGGCGGACCATTAATAATATAAGTATACATAATCCTAGTCATACAATTTTTGACATTTAAAAAAATAGTTAATATACAGACTGACTATAACGCACACAGACAGAACTGTTTTTTTTTTTTTTCATTAAACGGCCATTTCCGGTTTCACGATGTAATGAGAGGTCGAACGATATGATCAGAATTTTTGCTTAATTCAGGGGTGGCCATTAATTTCCCCAAGGGGCCACATGAGGCCGGACAAATTGATTTGACAGCAAATAAATATCTAGAAGTCCATGCCTTGTTAAAAAGACTTTAGTCAAGATTTTTGAATATTCGATTAGTTGATTTAATTATAGAATATCGAATAGGTTGTGCGATTATCGTCTACAAAAAAATCCCCATATTTTTGGTGCTGATGTGGTGGTGACACGACCATGTAACCAGAGGGTGGCGCTGCCAATAATGCACCTAAAAGCTGTCAATCAGTGGAGTCAAAGTAATGCCGCATAGAATTTGCAAAAGAATAAAGTTTTGCAGACAAAAATAAAGAATTGCAAAAGAAAAATAAAGTTTTGCAAAAGGAAAATAAAGTGGTTTCATTTGCAACACAATTTTTATTCTGCGTTTCAGTCAAGCGTGAGTGTGCGATACTGTTTCCCCTTTGCGCTTCACTTTTCTGTGCATTTCATTTTGTGCCACTGTTTTGACATGGGGGGTGGAGTCAAGAAACTGGGGCGTGTTCAGCTAACATGGTCACGCCTCCCTCCCTGTGACATCATCTCCTCGAGATGCAGATCAGCACAGATGAAGGCACCATGGTTGAGAGGCATGTGGGTCGATTGCTTCCTTTTACTAACACTTCTACTAGCATTAAAACGGGCATGGTTTTGTTTTGTTATGACTACATGTGTTTTAAAAGCGTTTGCTTTATTTAGAGATCATGTTAAAGTGGTGTTCATTATTAGCTGTGGACTACTGGCTAACGCGAACTGTCTGAAATTAGCCAGCATCTGCTGTTTATTTCTCTCTTTTATAGCATTTAAATGTTTGGTTTTGTTATTTAACAAAATTCATCTGTGCTGTGCTGATCTGCGTCTCGAGGAGATTATAGGCTTGTTCGACTTAGTACCCAGTACCGTCGCAAGGGCTGTGGCAAGTGTGCGACCGCACAGGGCCTCGCGCCTCACCAGGGCCTCGCGCAAAAGTAAAGACGACAGCTGACTTGAGGATGTAAAGCCAATAGTTAAAGTTCATGTTTTTGTCCTTCAAAATACTATAATAGTTTAAAAAACATAGCTAAAAGTGTGTATCGTGATGCTTTATTATTCTGCTTATTAAAAATGTATTATGCAGTAACTTGCAATAGCCCATTTTTCTGTGCGTGCAGACTGTGCGTGTGACGGTGATTAATGCGCATACATGTCAATCAGCGCGGCATCGCACGTCAAGTTCATAGAGCTTTATTCTCAGTCCATTCAAATTTCAGATTTTGGCCGTCTCTGACATGGGTCAAACCATAGAAATTACCCACGAAGTTCAAGTAAATACGCTAGAAATGCACGCTCATTCAAGGGTGTGCATTTATTGCATGGACGGAGAAAGCGCGGACACCTGCATTTCATCTGACGGTATGCACAAAATGTTTTTTATTTAACACTATTAAAGTTAAATAAGCATAACCTAACTATTACTCACCTGTCGGAGCATCAGTGAGAGCAATGGCACCGCAGAACAAGTAAAGCCTACTCTATCTCTAGACGCTTTAAATGTTTTTAAATCTGAAAACTGCAAAAAGCAACGAAATTGTCAGACATCCATTTTGTTCATGTTCACAGAGGAAATACTGAAAAACAGCGCTGGTGCTCTCAATACTGTCTGTTTATAATTTTACCGACTGAGAACTCGCTTCTGATGATTCAGTGAGAGGGCAGACCAAAATAATTCAAGCGCATTCAAGGCGTTTTGCAAACGCGTTTGACCCAATCATAATTTATTTTTAGGCACAATATTTTTAGCGTCAAAATGTGCGCACTGCCCAATTAAGTTCACTTCTTGAACCTGCTGTTAAACTGAATATAAGATTTTTTTCCCTTAAATATCCACTTAAACAACACAATGGAAACAGAGTAGACCCCCGTTAATAGGCTATACCCCTGGGCCTCGCACATCTCGTTTGCACAGGGCCTCGCACCCCCTTGCGACGGGCCTGCGCAGACCGATCGGCGGCTGACTTGAAGCAATGCATGCCGGTTAGAAATGTTGTCCGACTTGAGGCAGCGGCGACACCACGTGACAGTGACGTATGTCAACAAAGTGCCGCGAGAGCGATTCGAGAGCAGCCGGCTAATACAACCGATGCAGTTTCTCCAGAGCAGCTGCACGGACTCTGATGATGACACAGCTGTTCTACGATTGGCCAGATTCACCGCATGATCACTTGTGTTTCGTGTTTATTCTAAAACCTTCAGCTCCACTAATGCGCACAAACCTGTTTAGTAAAACCGCCTTTCATGTAGTCACGATGTTATATTGTCATGTTTGTCAAAATAAAACTGATAAAAAAACGTAGACCCCCACTTCATTGATAGTGTAGGCTTATATGTTAAACTTTATTCTACAAACACACGCTGTATTAAAGGGTTAGTTCACCCAAAAATGAAAATTCTGTCATTAATTACTCACCCTTATGTCGTTTGAGACCCGTAAGACCTCCGTTCATATTCGGAACACAAATGAAGATATTTTTGTTGAAAGCTGATGGCTGAGAAAGGCCTCCATTGGCATTCAGTACACTTATACTCCCAAGACCGATAAAAGGCACTCAAAACATCGTTACAAAGTCCATCTCACCACAGTGACTCTACAATAATCTTACGATGCAACGACAATAGTTTTTGTGCGCAAAAAAAAAATCAAAATAACACCTTTATCCAGCTTGTTATTGCCTTCCGCGTGTGCCTCCACGACGCATGCGCGAGAATATGACGTAGCGCCGGGGCTCGGGATTCCATGAAATGCACACTTTAGCCCCATTTTGAGCACTACGCCGAGACCTAAAGCACGATCAATGTAGAATCCAACAGCTGAGATACGCGCGTCTTCCTCTGATTGTAAACAAATCACTTCTGGGTCATCTGTCCGAACGCCGGATCTGCGTCATATTCTCGCGCATGCGTCGTGGAGGCACACACGGAAGGCAGTAACAAGTTGGAAAAAGGTGTTATTTTGATTTTTTTTGCGCACAAAAACTATTGTCGTCGCATCGTAAGATTATTGTAGAGTCACTGTGGTGAGATGGACTTTGTAACGATGTTTTGAGTGCCTTTTATCCGTCTTGGGAGTATAAGTGTACTGAATGCCAATGGAGGCCTTTCTCAGCCATCAGCTTTCAACAAAAATATCTTCATTTGTGTTCCGAATATGAACGGAGGTCTTACGGGTCTCGAACGACGTGAGAGTGAGTAATTAATGACAGAATTTTCATTTTTGGGTGAACTAACCCTTTAAGCAGTGCATAAAGTATTACATGACAATAATTTCTCTGAAACATCCATGTATTGCCAAATATTGAATTTATTTCACTTCAGCTGTGATAAAGTATGCAAACACAGCACGAGCATCACTACGGGACGCAGAAAGTGTCCGACTTCACGTCTTCACGGCTAATCAGTTGCATCCAGCCGATGTCGAACACACCTGTAGTCACACGGAGGGAGGCGTGACCATGTCAGCTGAACACGCCCCAGTTTCTTGACTCCACCCCCCCATGTCAAAACAGTGCCACAAAGTGAAACACACAGAAAAGTGAAGCGCAAAGGGGAAACAGTATCGCACACTCACACTTGACTGAAACGCAGAATAAAAATTGCGTTGCAAATGAAAGAACTTTATATTCCTTTTGCACAACTTTATTTTTGTTCGCAAAACTTCTTTTTTTCTCTCAACACTTTATTTTTCTTTTGCAATTCTTTATTTTTCTTTTGCAAAACTTATTTTTGTTTGCAAAACTTTTATTTTCTCTTGCAATACTTTATCTATGCGGCATTACTTTGATTCCATATCAATCAACTCTCAGGGTGTTTTATACTGGGCACGTTTGCTGTGGTCCGGGCGTGATTCTTCCCGGCGCCTCACATTCAACCTGATTCTGTTGAACCCTGGTGCATTTGCGTTCATCTAATGTCATCACAAACGTGCACAGGCATGATGGAATACATAATGCGGGTCAATATTAGGGCTGTACAATTAATCGAAAAATAACCGAAACCGACATTCAGAACCTCTAACCAACGTATTTTTCCCATGACGGTTATTTCGGTTTTCACGTGACTCCGCCCCGTCAGTCACATCAAGTGCAGTTTGCAGGAGCAGTTATCTGTGTTTATAGATGTCCAGAATCACTATAGTAGCTGCATGTTTTACACAGTTTATACAGGTCAGTTAATAGCCGTTCTTATAGCCTACGCGCTGCCACCGACACACACACAGAGACGGCGCGCGCAAGCCCCGTAGCCAGATCGCTTTCACTTTCGTGCTCATAGATTTTGTCAAGTAAATGCGTTTAAATGCTTGCCGGTTTCAACATTTAAAGCGATTGTGCATTATTCAGAAACAACAATACGTATCTGTTCAGTGCTCAGCTTTTTTCTGTGACACAGAGACCCGAGCCGTGTCGCGTCTCTGACAACACGCGCGTCCTGAAGGCAGACCTCTTTCACCTGCGTCCTCACAAAGCTTTGTCATTTGTATGTGTTTTAAGCCCTGCCAGTTTGGACATTAAAGTGATATTAGACCATCAGATGTGTTATGTTAAACTAATGCCTGATATATTGGGACAAACGAACACTCAGACAGATGCTCGCACATCACGTGAAGATCGCGCGCAGTGTCAACGCTGTCCTGTGACTAAAGTAAACTATAGTAGCTAAAGTAGCTTAAAAACTCAACCGTTATAGCATATATTTTAATACCTTTGAAGTTAGTACAAACCACAGCTTCATAATGCATAGAGACGGTATGAGTAATTCACACACAATCACTCTCTCATTAATGCATTCAAATAAATGTAATGTAGGCCTACAGTGTTCATTTATCTGTATCTGATGTACAACAAACAGAAATCTGCCCCATAGACAATAACTGCTGAAAGTGAACCGTTTCCTTCAAGTATTTTAAAATCACAAAGAAATGTACTTTTTCATTAGAAAAAAAAAATTCCACCTTTAATAGTAGAAAATATTTACAGTACAAACCTTATCAGGAACTTACTCAAAAACCTTACGAGGGCCCAAAAAAAGAGAGCAAAATAATCGTTCATTAATCGTAATCGAGGTAAAAGGTTCAATTAATCAAGGTTTTTATTTTTGGTCAAATCGTTACAGCCCTAGTCAATATATAGTTTTTTTTAATTAATTTGGTGCTATTATGCACAGCTGAGTAAACGACACTTGGGTTTACCGTATGTGTGTCGCTTGAAGGCGGCTTTTGCTGCTTGCAAACAGACTCTTTTGAGGAGACAGTGAATAATTTACTGCCCTGATGATTGCACTCGCTTTGCTCAAATACACTGCATACACTGCTCTCGCTCATATCTAAGGTAAATCATCAACACATTTAAAATAAATAAATAAACAAAACAATCAAATGTAAAATCATATCAAATAAAATGTGTTCTGTTGCAAGTTCACACACTTGAGCTAAAGATTTATTGTTGAGCTCTCAAGTTATGTTGAGAAAGTCAGTTCAAGTCTTTATGTGTGTCCTTGAACTGCTGTTGGGGGATAACTCAGTATAAATCCAGTAACGTCTTTTTGAATTTGGCAGATCTGGTGTCCCTTCCGCAACAATTCACCAATAAATACCGGGAAATATTCACATCCTCCTACAAGAGAAGGACAAACTCCAGGTGTAGCAGCTGAATTCTGTGTGACTGTTAAAGATGGAGTTTATTAAAGAGGAGATTGAAGACATGAGTGATCCAGATCCATCCAGAATAAAACATGAAGATACTGAGGAACAAATAGGTTGGTGTCCATTTTTGATTCTTCATAATTGACTGCTTTAGTGGCTGTGAAATAATCAGCAGTATGTAAACGCATGAAAGCTGTGATTAGGTTCTTCCACCAAATATTGATTTAAAAAAAAAAAAAAAACCTAACCCTAAGTTAAGACATTAGTATTGTGTTGTTTAAAAATGTATATAAACTTGTTTTCTTTGCATTATTATAGGTATGAAAACATGGTTATTTTGACCAGTTGTCATTTTCTGCAAATAAGAATAAATCAAAGTTCATTTTACATGCCCTGAAAGTGACCTCTGTTTTGGGAACCGAAAGTCGTGGTTATCCACTTGCTTACCCTTAAATATACTGTATGTCACATAACCTGCTTTCTGGAATACCCCCCTGATCTCTTGTTGTCTTTGCGTTGTAAACTTGAAATGTAAACTTGAATTTTCACATTTATTCTCCTTGAACTGATTCAAACTATCTAATGTGTTTATTTTAGACCAGATGGAAGTGATGGAGCACAAACTAAATGAAGTGGAGGAGAAACATGACTTCAAAACTCGAGGAACAAAAGCCAAAAAGCTGCACACCTGCTCTCAGTGTGGAAAGAGTTTCCAAAATGAACGAAACCTTAACAGACACACAAGAATTCACACTGGAGAGAAACCGTATACATGCACTCAGTGTGGAAAGAGTTATGCTGGTGAATCAGGACTCAGGTATCATCTGCTCATTCACTCTGGAGAAAAACCATTTAACTGTGATCAGTGTGGTAAAGATTTTATTTCATCATCAAATCTAAAAACACACCTGAAAGTTCATTTAGATGAGAAGCCTTATGTGTGTTCTCTCTGTGGAAAGAGTTATTCGAGGCTGGATCATTTTAAACTGCACCAGAAAGCACACAATGATGTGAGAGATCATGTGTGTTGTGACTGTGGAAAGAGCTTTACAACAGCAGACAATCTGAAACAGCACCAAAGAATTCATACTGGAGAAAGACCTTACAAGTGCTCATATTGTGACAAGAGTTTCACTCTGTCTGGAAACATGAAATCACATGAGCGACTTCATACTGGAGAGAAGCCGTACCACTGTACTCAGTGCGGAGAGAGTTTTAGACATTTATCAAGCCTTCACGCTCATATGAAAAAATGTTTCAAATGATCAACATACGTTTTCATGTCAAATATACTGAAGTCAATTCTGTGAGAGAAAATATGTTGGTCCTAAAAGCACAGAACAATCTAGATTTAAGGTAGAGTAGGCAATTGTTTTTATACAATTTACACACTTTGTGATTTTACGTGGCCTACCACTTAATGGCTGAGTTGCTGTTGTTCCCAATTACTTACCAACAGTTGACCGTGGAATATTTAGTAGTGAGGAAATTTCACAAATGGGACTATTTAGGTTCATACTGCCCCTTGTGCTGCAGTGTTAAGTGAACACAGAGAGTTATAGTTTTAATGACATTATAACATTCTCAATGACATTAATGACATTGAATTTAAACATTCTTGCATGTGTAATAAGCAGAAGTTATGCACATTGTGCACCCGCCTATAGGAGCATATTACTAACGTGCTCTTTAGGGATGTGATGGTGAGGAAATTTTCCCACCGGTTAATCGACGTGTGACAATACCGGTATTACTTGGCTTTTAAATCACTAATTCTAAACTGAAGGTAAAATGCACACGGCCGCAAGGGCATTCATAACGGGGCGGAGCAAAGTGAGATTAATTCCTATGGAAGTTAAGTCTGTATAGGAATGAACTGAAAACGTGCCAGTGGACACGCACCGTGAATGACAGTGCGGCCGCGCACATTTTACTTTCGGTTTAGAATTAGCGGCAATTCCGGGGTGGGTTATTTGAAATGTGGGTTAGCCTATTATTCTTAATGAAAAACAACAACAAAACAAGTTTGTACAATGACTAACTCCCTTAAATAGGTGCTTTTACATTTTGCTTTGAAACTAAATCTTCCGCGATCATTATATAATAAAAATTTATAATTTATATAATTTGTTACATTTATATAGCGCTTTTCTAGGCACTCAAAGCGCTTTACATATAGAAGGGGGAATCTCCTCAACCACCACCAATGTGCAGCATCCACCTGGATGATGCGACGGCAGCCATATTGCACCAGAACGCCCACCACACACCAGCTGATTGGTGGAGAGGAGACAGAGTGATGAAGCCAATCTCTATATGGGGATGATTAAGAGAGGGCCAGTGGGCAAATTTTGGCCAGGACATCCTGGGATTTTTAATGACCACAGAGGGTCAGGTTTAAACCTCGGTTTAATGTCTCATCCGAAGGACGGTGCTTGTTACAGTATAGTGTCCCAATCACTATACTGGGGTGTTAGGACCCACACAGACCACAGGGTGAGCACCCCCTGCTGGCCTCACTAACACCTCTACCAGCAGCTACCTGGTTTTTCCCAGTTGGTCTCAAATCCAGGTACTAACCAGGCTCAGCCCTGCTTGATCATCTTGTCTGGCAGCTCTTTGCGCTTGTGATGAATGAAATCTGACTTCTGCTGCTGATGTGCTGCGACTCTCATTCAGCTCACGCTGTATTGAGCAGACACGTTCAGTTTTTAATTGTAGTGTCTGTTTTCTAACTGTACTAAATGATTTTAGTACTATAAAAATGAAAATGATGGTGGGGGCGGTGCTGCGGTGGGCAAGTGATGTAACCGGTGTCACCGGTAACACCGACTATTGCAGCAAGCCTAATGTGAGTGCATTTGCTATTTAAACAATGTGGACATTAAAATGATAACTGTGTCGGGCTGAAACTAGCAAAAAACACTTGTGTAGTGGCTGGCGTCGCATTGTGCTGGGTGCATGATAGGGCTCTCAATCTTAATACTGTGATAAATATGTTTGGGATGTACAGTATTATTGTAAAACCAACCTAAATTACCAGGTAGGAAATCATACAAATCACCTTACAAAGAAGTTGGAGTTTATTTTATCCTTTTATTTTTTACTGTTTATGAAAAAGTAATAAAGGACCAAAGCTTCAGTTCACCAGAAGAAAAACAATAAACCAATTGTTGATCATTTTCATTATTTACTATGCTTTTAAAGATCCTGATTCACTAAGTTGTAAGCTTGGAAAAATTATATAGGACAACAGGATTTCAAAACTGGATAAACACAATTATTATGCTGTTTTATTAAAAAGCACTTGTATGTTACTGAAAGAGGAACAGATCAGCTTAAATTGAATGTTAATGAGATGAGTCATAAAATACAATTTGTATTTCACTGACTTTGTGTGATTTTAAACTTTGTGTTAGTCCATAACTCTTTTAACCTGGTCTTATAGACCTTTAGTCAGGTTAAATGCCATATTGAATTTAACGAGGCTCTGAGGGATAGATAGTCTTTATAATGGCGCACACTGAATAAATGTCATATATTGTATAATTTTCACAACTCACTACTTTACCGGAGTAACGGCTGAATTTCTGCTGTTCCAAAAGTGGCATCTATTATCAGAGAGATAATGTGCATTTTTATTTAGTGTGTTGAGGTTGTTTACGTCCGAGTGCGCATGTCCATTTGACTCAGCACACAGAGAGAGAGAGAGAGATAGAGAGTTGTATATTTAAATGGTTGAAGGAAAAGTATTCTAAAAATACGTTATAAAATATGTTAAAATTCGTTATAAAGAATTATTCAGTGTATTTTGAAGTGTCCACTATTATACATGCTCACTCAGTTCTGATTGACACTTATTCCTCTTTTTCCAACGCAATTACTCTGCACTCCAATAGGTGGCGCGCATGTGCCTCAAAGCGGTTTACAAAGTGCCAGAAAACGTAAAAGAAGAAGATCATCGTCCTGAGAAGAAATAACAGGAGAAATCCAAGAGTAAACCTATGAAATCTATGGGAAAGATGGAGTTTATTAAAGAGGAGATTGAAGACATGAGTGATCCAGAACCATCCAGGATAAAACATGAAGATACTGAGGAACAAATAGGTTGGTGTTCATTATTGATTGTTGACTACAAAGCTTTTTTATTCACCAGATTTGGTGGATGTGAAATGAGCTGGTAAAAGATACAGAAATGAATCTAAGCTATCATAACCGTGTATAGCATTTGTCAAACACATTTTGATATTATTAACAAGAGACTGACAGAGCTAACCTTTGGAACTAACTCTGTTAAATCAGAGTTCACTTGAACTTATTTTAACAACAAAAAAATATTTTTTTTAGACTGGATGGAGATGAAACCGCAAAGACACAAACTGAATGAAGCAGAAAAGGACAACTTCAAAACAACTCAAAGAACAAACCCTAAGAAGCCACGCACCTGTTTACAGTGTGGAAAGAGTTTTAAACAAAGAGGAAACCTTAACAAACACATGAGAATTCACACTGGAGAGAAACCGTATACATGCACTCAGTGTGGAAAGAGTTTCGCATGTAAAACGGATCTCAAGTATCATCTGCTCCGTCACTCTGAAGAAAAGCCATTTAACTGTGATCAGTGTGGTAGAAAGTTCATTTTATCATCACATCTAAAACAACACCTGAAAGCTCATACAGGGGTTAAGCCTCACTTGTGCTCTTTCTGTGGAAAGAGTTTTTTAAGGCTGGATCATTGTAAAAAGCACCAGAAAACACACACTAATATTAGAGATCATGTGTGTTGTGACTGTGGGAAGAGCTTTACTGCAGCTTTCAATCTGAAACAGCATCTACGAATTCATACTGGAGAAAGACCTTACAAGTGTTCATACTGTGACAAGAGATTCACTCTGTCTGCAACCATGAAAGTACATGAGCGAGATCATTCTGGAGAGAAGCCGTACCACTGTACTCAGTGTGGGGAGAGTTTCAAAAGTGCCAAAGGTCTCCGATATCATCTGTACATTCATACCGGAGAAAAACCATTTAACTGTGATCAGTGTGGTAAAAAGTTTAAAACGTTATCAAATCTTAAACAACACCTAAAAGTTCATTCAGATGAGAGGCCTCACTTGTGTTCTCTCTGCGGAAAGAGTTTTTCACGCCTGATCAGTTGTAAACGGCACCAGAAAATGCATGATAAAGCGAGAGATCATGTGTGTTGTGACTGTGGGATGAGCTTTACTAAAGCTTGTCATCTGAAACAGCACCAAAGAACTCATACTGGAGAAAAACCTTTTAAGTGCTCATATTGTGACAAGAGTTTCACTCAGTCTGGAAACCTGAAAATACATGAGCAAGTTCATACTGGAGAGAAGCCATACTACTGTACTCAGGAGAAAGTTTCACCCAATCAAAAACTCTAGCGATTCATATTAAAACCATTTTTACACTGAATAAATGTTATCCTCAAATAGTGCTTTCAGGTAAAAAATTGTGATTGATAAGTAATGAGATTCAGATAAAATAAATGTATAGAAATGCCACAGGATTTGTAGAGATCATTGTTCACATAAAAAAATAAAAACATGTCATGTACTTATTCAATTGCATTTGCTTCCGTTTATTCATGGTCACATGACTGCACAAAACAACTCATTCAGTCTTTTAGTTAAAAAAGTCTGAACATTTAGAAAAATATTGATAAATTGTGTTTACTGTTTAGTCACATTTCTTTAGTTAGAATAATCATTTCTATTAAGTTTCCACTAAAATAATTGATTTAGTGTAATTTATCTCTCTCCCATCTCACTATACTGTTACTGTTCCCTGTCACACAGAGGCAGAAATGCCTATGATATCAAAAATGCCCCCACAATTTTAGAAGTAGGTGTAAAAATCCCATAGTCAATTTTTTCTCTATTTCTTTTATGATGATAAATACAAGCAAGTTAGTATATTACAATTAAGCATCAATAGTGCTGTTTCCTGAATATGGGCACAAATGTGAAATTGGTTTGTGAAAGTAACAGTAACAGACAGACAGTAAAAGTCTGTCAATGCAAATAGATTTTCTTTGATATCAGGTGTCAAAACTGTCTATTTACATATGTTTGATAGTGGAGATGTGGTTTACTTAAGAATACGCGGCCCCTTTAAGAAGCTCGACACTGCGCACTGGGGATGCGCAGAAGAGAGAGACGCGAGAGACGAAACGAGAGCTGAAAGCGTTGCCAAATTGGCAATTTTTTCGCCAAATGTATCTACTTTCGTATTGCTGCTGCGACTTGTAATTAACGTTTTGTGACAAGGAGCTATTTTGGCTAGGCCTATATTTAAATACAATTAGCTATTTTTTTGAGAGTTTTTAGAGGAAAATTGTCCCTTATTTTACATAGGCCTACACATTGTTGAATACACACATAAGGATTGTGCTGTGTGGAGAAAACTAACAGTAAGTAGTAGAGATGTATTTGTGTGTGTGTGTGTGTGTGTGTGTGTGTGTGTGTGTGTGTGTGTGTGTGTGTGTGTGTGTGTGTGTGTGTGTGTGTGTGTGTGTGTGTTTGCATTTTAGCGTCTTTGTGTCCCTAGCGACGGAGTGTGAGATCATGCGATGTAAACACGCGTCGTGTTGTGTCCAGTTCAAGTTAGCTCTTTAAACGCAAGAGGCTGTCCAAATATGTCTGAATAGGAAAGAAGTTATCAGTGTTTCTGTCCAGGAAGTACCAAATTATGTATTTACAGCGAAAACCATTGTCAGTAGCTCAATGTGGACAAGTTGCTTCTAAAGGGAAAAAGAGTCACATTGTTACCCCCGATATGGTATGTGTGATAATAATATAATATTTCATACATTATGAGAGCTTAGACAGAATATTTTAAGAAAATGTGATGGATAATATGCACATTAAACACTATCCAATTATTGAATAAGTATAATATTATAAATGTATAATGCATATATGAATGGCTTTATACTAGGGATGCTCCGATCAGGATTTTTGCAGCCGATACCGAGTACCGATTTCTTGTTATGGTGATCGGCCGATCCCGATTCCAGTGCTTCACTGATTTGTAAGCTCTCTGATCACAGTTAACCTTTTTTCAGATAAAAAAAATACCTATAGATGTAGCCTTTATTATATTTTTGTTACATTTTTATGATAATTATGTAATGTAACTATTGTTTTAACAGGGTACTAAATAATCAAAAAAATATTCATTATACAGTGAACATTTTAATATGCCTTTAAAATGGGGTTTCTGCATAACACTATGCATATCAGGATACTTAATATAAGAAGAAAAAAAACTAACAAAATGCAGCCCACAAGGTTTATTTAAACATTGTCCAATAGTAAAATGTTGAGGACAAAATAAACATTGAATCTCCTAAAATGGAGAAGTCTGATGTAACTTAAACATTGTCCAATACAATGCTCCTCTACCCTAATGCCATATGACTATGATTGGGGAATTTGAAAAAAAAGAAAACACAATTCTCAGACCTGTATGTGCTTTGTTTTCATATTTAGCAAGTATGAATGAATTGTGAATGAAGGGCAAATGTGGACTATTTTCGCTATGTATTTAAAGTCTGCAGGTGAGAGATGTTCACAGAATACAGAGTTTAACATTAATCAGCTCCAGAATTTACATGTTTAAGGAACAATGTAATGAAATGTTGTGTGTCCTGGTTTATTATTAGAGTGTAATAATATGTTGGCAGAGAGTTTTTCACAGACTCTGACTCTATTACACCAATTAAATGTGCTTAATGTGCCACTTTACAGAAGATCTCAGACATCAGCATAATGAATGACGTGAAAACAGGGGGAACAAGTATTAAAATGTTTTTCAGCATACATTCAGTAACTTCTCTCTGATTTCGGCAGATCTGATGTCCCTCCCACACCAATTCACCAATAAATACTGGGAATATTCACATCATCCTTCAAGAGAAGGACAAACTCCAGGTGTAGCAGCTGAAATCTGTGTGACTGTTAAAGATGGAGTTTATTAAAGAGGAGATTGAAGACATCAGTGATCCAGAACCATCCAGAATAAAACATGAAGATACAGAAGAACAAATAGGTGGGTGTCCATTCTTGATTCTTCATTAGCTACATTTACATGGACACTTTTTGTTCCAATCAAAATATTTTTTTTCAAGTCTATAGTTTAGGTACATGCATATCTTGCACTTGACATCGAGTTGCGCTGCTAAAATTCGCGCTCAGCCTCAGCAGCTTCTGTTTGAAAATAAAGGCCACCTACTCTGATTTGATTGGTTTTCTCAAATATTTTGACATTGACGAGCAGTGACAGACCAGTGAGGCTCAAACGGGACGAAGCCGAAGCCTCCCCCAAGTTTCATAGGTTTTAAAGGTTAATCACATATTAGGGGGACTGGGCAGAAAGGGCCTGGTGACGCCCATGGCCAACACAGAGTATGTTCAGGGTTAACACACAAGACATTCTCAACCGAGCGACGAATCGACGAGTCACCATGAAAGCGCACCATACTACTTTCTTCTTCTTTTATTTAATGGCTTTTTACATACTTAGTGCATATCGCCATTGCGCAATCATTTTTAAATGTTTTCGTTTAATAATCTTTAATCACTGTGAATACAAACTATATTATTTGTTTGATCTTGTTGCTTTTTGAGCATCAGGTTTTTTCGGGGGGAGGGGGGGGCTGTTTTGTGATAAATTAGAGAGAATTTTGCATCATCTTACCTGAGCATTCGAATTTCACAAATATTTTCATAACAACATGAGCCGACTGGATTGATATTCAAAATAGTAAGCAAGTGTTGCTTTGTTTATGATTTGTACATCTGCAGTCCTAATTTTGGTTTCCCATTTTAAATGACGAAAATAGACTATTGATACCTGCTGATATGGACAGATACGCGCTAGTTGACAGTCGCTTTTAGGTGTGTTCAAGCGCAGCTTTTTGGCCGAGACGCAGGGAAAAATGTGAAACTCTTGAAAGCCCTAGAAAAGTGCTTGAATGTCTCAAACTCTCAGATGAATAATGTTAAAGGTCCTGTTCTTCGTGATCCCATTTTTCAAACTTTAGTTAGTGTGTAATGTTGCTGTTAGAGCATTTATAATACCTGTAAAATTATAAAGCTCAAAGTTCAATGCCAAGCGAGATATTTTATTTAACAGAAGTTCCCTTTCAAAGCCTACAGCGAACGGCTGGTTAGGACTACATCCTGGTATTTCCTGCTTTAATTACGTCAGTAGAGCAGTATGTCGACTAACCTCCGCCCACAAGAACACGCGAAAAAGGGGGCGTGGTCTTGTTGCTCCCGCGTGGAGAATAGGAAGTGTTGCGTTCGGTTGCGTTCGTATAGTTTGTTTGTTGCCATGTCGAGACGCTGTTATTTTCATCCCGGAGTCAAGTCACCTTTGTTTGGCTTTCCCAGGGACGCTGTACTTAGAGATCATTGAGCGCATGCATCCCCTTTATGGTGAGAGGCGGGACCTTTCCGGTAACGTGCGCTCTGCGTGTGCTAAGCTGCTGTCGAATCACAACACGGGAACCGCTGGCACAATCAGAACTCGTTACGTATTTCTGAAGGAGGGACTTCATAGAACAGGGAAATCTTTCAAGCCGTTTTGAGGACAGTGAAAACAGCAATATACAGATAAGTAAATTGTGTGAAAAATACTGTGTTTTTTTACACGCGAAACATGAACACATGTTATATTGCACACTGTAAACACAATCAAAGCTTCAAAAAAACACGAAAAACGGGACCTTTAAAAAAACAACATTTGACTATTTCTGCCACAATACCATGGTTAAAGTTAATGTTATGTTTGATCGGATATCTGTGTTTTTTTTTTCAGACCAGATGGAAGTGATGGAGAAAAAACACAACTGGAATGGAGTGGAGGAGAAACATGACTTTAAAACTCAAGGAAGAAAAGCCAAAAAGCTGCACACCTGCTCTCAGTGTGGAAAGAGTTTCATACATAAAGGAAACCTTAACAGACACATGAGAATTCACAGAGAGAACCTGTACACATGCACTCAGTGTGGAAAGAGTTTCCAAAATCAACGAAACCTTAACGCTCACATGAGAGTTCACACTGGAGAGAAACCGTATACATGCACTCAGTGTGGAAAGAGTTTTTCTCAAGCATCGACTCTCAGCAATCATCTGCGCGTTCACTCTGGAGAAAAACCATTTAACTGTGATCAGTGTGGGAAAGATTTTAAATCGCCACCAAGTCTAAATAAACACCTGAAAGTTCATTTAGATGAGAAGCCTTATGTGTGTTCTCTCTGTGGAAAGAGTTTTTCAAGGCTGGATCATTTTAAACTGCACCAGAAAACACATGATGGAGTGAGAGATCATGTGTGTTCTGACTGTGGAAAGAGCTTTACAACAGCTGGCCAACTGAAACGGCACCAGAGAATTCATACTGGAGAAAGACCTTACAAGTGCTCATACTGTGACAAGAGATTCACTCTGGCTGGAACCATGAAAACACATGAGCGACTTCATACTGGAGAGAAGCCGTACCACTGTACTCATTGTGAGGAGAGTTTTAGAAATGTATCAAGCCTTCACACTCATATGAAAAAATGTTGCATTTGATTTACTTTTTTTTTTCTTTTTTCATGTCAAATATATTAAAGTTCATTCTGTGAGATGGAGGTTGGGTTACACTTTATTTTAAGGTGTCTTTCTTACACTGTAATTATACATTTAAGTATGGAGTAATATTAAGTAACTACATGTACTTGCAATATGGTTTGGGTTTGGTATAAGGTTAGTTGCATGTAATTATACATAATTTTTTTTATTATTACTATAGTAAGTACATGTAACATGTGTAACAAAAACACTGTAGAGTGTTACTGGAGTTTGTCCTAAAAGCACAATATCATCTAGATTAAATTTAGGGCAGGATGTTTTTTTTTTATATAAACAGAGTAAATCTGACCTGCCTGTAGCTTTCTAGTAATCCTGAAGACATTGATTAGCAGGTGTGTTTGATTAGGGTTGGAGCTAAACTCTGCAGGACAGCAGCCCTCCAGGACTGAAATTGCCCATGCCTGGTCTAGAGTGTCCTGTGCACACACATTGACGCTAAATTAGTTTTTTTTTAATAAATCTCAATATGTGCATGGAAAATTGCGTACACGCATTTCAATGCCTTTTTGGTGCATACGTAGCATTTATAGTGTTTAAAACTTTCTGTAGATTTCATCCTAAAAGCTAGATTTTGCGTGCGCATTAAAACTTTCAGATTTATAAGACCGTGTGTACGCCAGAACCTGCACAAAATTCCCTTTATAAAACCCAGTCAGCGGAAGATTGTGCGCACATGCACCTCCATCCCGTCTCCTCCCAGATATATCCATATATGAAGCAATTACTATGCATTTTAAAAAGAATAAATAAACCAAAATTGTGTAGCATTTCAGAGAAACTTTTCAGAGAAGAGTTATTCTCAATCTTTTTTCACCGGCCAAATAGTATTCAATTAGTATTTAATTACTTGAAACAAATCTAATTTTTGCAACTTTGCCAATAATTTTAGGATGTTTATATATTTTTAAACCGAACAGACCTTGATGATAGTGTATTTTCTTCGGAGATGTGGGGCCCCTTTAAGAAGCACGACACTGCGCACTGAGGATGCGCAGAAGAGAAAAGGGGGAGACGAGATGAGACGAGACGAGAGCTGAAAAACCATAGACTGGCTGAAACTTTCACCAGTTGAAGCTGAAAGTGTTTGACAATTTGGGGATTTTGTGGCCAAATTTTGCCTATCGATTTTCTCATTGCGGCTGTGACTTTTGTTAACCTTTTTTTGACAAGGAGCTATTTTGGCTAGGGCTATATTAAATAAAATTAGCTGTTTTTTGGATATTGTTTAGTTGGGGCAATTTGTCCCGTATTTTACATAGGCCTACACATAGTTGAATAAACACATACGGATTTTGCAGTGTGGAGAAAACTAAAAGTAAGTAGTAGAGGTGTGTGTGTGTGTGTGTGTGTGTGTGTGTGTGTGTGTGTGTGTGTGTGTGTGTGTGTGTGTGTGTGTGTGTGTGTGTGTGTGTGTTTGCATTTTAGCGTCTTTGTTTCCCTAGCGACGGAGTGTACGCGATGTAAACACTCGCTGCGTCGTGCTCAAGTTAGCTCTCTTAGAATATGGCTGAATAGAAAATAAGTTATCAGTGGTTCTGTCCAGGCAGTACCTGATGATGAATATACAGCGAAAACCATTTTAATTTGCTCACTGTGGACTAGATGCTACGGCAAAAGACACAGAGTCACATTCATCAATTCCTGTTAAATTACCCCAAACATCTCCTGATGCCGATAGGGTATGATATTTGGATAATCTATTCATATGACAGTTCATACATTATGAGAGCGTAGACATAATATTGTAAGAAAGATATCACAGAGTGTAACATTAATCAGCTCAAGAGTTTGTGTTTAAGGAAATGCGTTGTGTGTCCTGGTTTATTATTAGAGTGTAATAATATGTTGGCAGAGAGTTTTTCATAGACTCTGACTCTATTACACCAATAAAATGTGCTTAATGTGCCACTTTACAGAAGATCTCAGACATCAGCATAATGAATGAGGGGAAAACAAGTATTAAAATAAGTTTTTCAGTATAAATTCAGTAACTTCTCTCTGATTTTGGCAGATCTGATGTCCCTCCCACAACAATTCACCAATAAATACTGGAAATATTCACATTATTCTACAAGAGAAGGACAAACTCCAGGTCTAGCAGCTGAAATCTGTGTGACTGTTAAAGATGGAGTTTATTAAAGAGGAGATTGAAGACATGAGTGATCCAGAACCATCCAGAATAAAACATGAAGATACTGAGGAACAAATAGGTTGGTGTCCATTCTTGATTCTTCATTGTTGACTGCTTTAGTAGCTGTGAAATAATCAGCAGGATATGGATGATAAATAATACAGGAATGCATCTTAATCAACCTTGTTTCTAGCATTTTTCATCTAAATTTTAATTAACAAGTGAATGACAGAACTAACATTTTCCAACACAAAGACCTGATATTTGATCAGTTACCTGGGGTTTTTTCCAGAAAGCAAGGTTATCTTACGGTCAAACACGTCCTGAACTCTCGGTTGATTAACCCAAACCTTGCTTACTCGAGGTATGCTGGTTCCAAAAACGAGTCAGGGAGTAAGTTCAGCCAACACAGAGTATGTTCCCGGTTAACACACAAGACATTTTCAACAGAGCGACGAATCGACGAGTCACCATGAAAGCGCACCATACTACTTTCTTCTTCTTTTATTTAATGACTTTTTACATACTTAGTGCATATCGCCACCAGTGTTGTGCAAGTTACTTCCAAACAGTAATACATTATAGATTACTTATTACTGTTATTTAAAAGTAATTTGTTACCTTGCAATATTACTGTCTCAGCATGGTAATGCATTACAATACTCCTGTATTACTTTTGAGTTACTTTCACCAAAATAACTTCAGAAGTAGAACTTAACATTCTTAAATGACATAATGTAGGTTACTACAGAGCAGAAGGCGATATGATGTAGTATAATGACTGTGGGCTATCCAGGCTACTAACAATATAGCATATAAATGGCAAAGTGAAGGCTCAAGACAATGCAAGAAAGGATGAATCACAAACGATCCAAGCCTGTTAAAAGTATGGTAGAGGTAAAGTGATTATCTGGAAATAGCTTGTGTCTATTCATATTAGACACAACAGAACTGTATGTAAACTCTAATGCCATGACAAGACGTACATTTGTTCTTTTCTTATTGTTGTCATTATTTTATTCTCTTTTTCAATTCGAGAGGTTCACAACACAAAACCGCCATGCACAAAGTGCAAGAGATGTTTGTCGATGGTTCTTTCGGTTTTAGACAGGTTGCATTTGACTGCATATGCATTTGACTATTACATTCTTCTTGTCCTTATCTCTGACAAACTCGAAGTAATGCGCATACATCCATCTCGCGAATGTCCAGTCGTCTTCTGCCATCTTCATCCATTAAGCCTTGTTTACTTTCGTTTTGCTGACTGCGCGTGCGCCTCGTCCGTTTGCGAAGTGGTTATACTCAACGTGCTTGCTGTTGTGCTATTCTTTGTAAAAGCCTTCTTTAGCTACTTTTCTACTGGCCAGCACGAGCTGTCATTTAGTCTTTATTGGACACCACACACGGCTATTGACTGACCACGAACAGGTAATAACTTACTTGCATTTTCCATTTGTTGTCTCGCGGTCTTGCTGTTGTTTTTTTTGTTTTTTTTTTACAATTTAATTTTGGGCTAAAAGTGTGTTGTAACGTGAGCGTTACTGAACATGTACTGAGTAAAATATTACTGAAATTTGATTAGTAATGCCTTACACTACTGCGTTACAGCTAAAAGTAATATGTTACTGTAATGCATTACTTTTGTAACGTGTTACTCCCAACACTGATTGCCACCTATTTGGTGGTTGTGCAATCATTTTTCAATCTCTTTGTTTAATAATCTTTAATAACTGTAAATAAGAACTATATTGTTTGTTTGATGCTAATTCTATAATAAAAGAAAGACTGGTTAAACTAAATAACAGCCTGTGTTTGCGAAGACAGCAAGGCTGTCAATAAAGGTCGGGAAACAAAATTAGGAAACTTTAAAACAGCATATAAGGGGCATTTGAGTTCTATAGATGGTTGCGCCAGCACCTGAAATTGATCATTAAGTTAATTAAATAATAAAATGACTATTGGATAGTAATATTTAGAGGTTGAAGTACTGGGAAAAGTGAAGCTCTTGAAAGCCCTTGAAAAGTGCAAAATTTCTACCACAATACCATTTTAGCGTTACTACATCAAATCCATGGTGGACTGAAACACCTTCAATAACTTTGTTCATCATGGCACAATGTTTCCCCTGGTTTCCCACGTTAGTGATGTTTGATCTGATATCTGTGGTTAATAACCCATATCACATTGTTCTGCACTGGATCTCCCAGCGCTGTGTAGAACAGTATCACATGTTGTGAGAAAAGCAGCCCGAATAAACCTGTTATGAGCTCTATTATTGCTCTGAACTGATACACGGTCCACGCAGGTCAAATGAGTAGTTTCACCGGCAGGAAAAATGGTTGCATACCCTGAAAATGACCAAAACTTGAGGTTATCCGCTTATTTACCCTTAAACATACTGTATGTAACACAACCTGCTTTCTGGAATACCCCCCTGATCCGCTCTTTGTGTTAGTAATGTAAACTTGAATTTTCACATTTATTCTCCTTGAACTGATTCAAACTACCTAATGTGTTTATTTTAGACAAGATGGAAGTGATGGAGCAAAAACACAAACTGAATGAAGTGGAGGAGAAACATGACTTCAAAACTCAAGGAACAAAAGCCAAAAAGCTGCACACCTGCTCTCAGTGTGGAAAGAGTTTGCAGAATCAACGAAACCTTTACAAACACATGAGAATTCACACTGGAGAGAAACCGTATACATGCACTCAGTGTGGAAAGAGTTTTTCTCAAACATCAAGTCTCAGGTATCATCTGCTCATTCACTCTGGAGAAAAACCATTTAACTGTGATCAGTGTGGGAAAGAGTTTAAGTCGTCATCAAATCTAAAAAAACACCTGAAAGTTCACTCAGATGAGAGACCTCATGTGTGTTCTCTCTGTGGAAAGAGTTTTTCACGACTGAACAGTTTTAAAGATCACCAGAAAACACATGATGAAGTGAGAGATCATGTGTGTTCGAACTGTGGGAAGAGCTTTACTAGAGATGACCATCTGAAACAGCACCAAAAAATTCATACTGGAGAAAGACCTTACAAGTGCTCATATTGTGACAAGAGTTTCACTCAGTCTGGAAACCTGAAAACACATGAGCGAGTTCATACGGGAGAGAAGCCGTACCACTGTACTCAGTGTGGAAAGCATTTCAAAGATGCATCAGGTTTAAAAATTCATCTGCGCATTCACTCTGGAGAAAAACCATTTAACTGTGATCAGTGTGGTACAAAGTTCATTTCATCATCACATCTAAAAAAACACCTGAAAGTTCATTCAGATGAGAAGCCCCATGTGTGTTCTCTCTGTGGAAAGAGTTATTCAAGGCTGGATCATTTTAAACTGCACCAGAAAGCACACAATGATGTGAGAGATCATGTGTGTTGTGACTGTGGGAAGAGCTTTACAACAGCAGACAATCTGAAACAGCACCAAAGAATTCATACTGGAGAAAAACCTTACAAGTGCTCATATTGTGACAAGAGTTTCACTCTGTCTGGAAATATGAAATCACATGAGCGAGTTCATACTGGAGAGAAGCCGTACCACTGCACTCATTGTGGGAATAATTTTAGATATTTATCAAGCCTTCACGCTCATATGAAAAAATGTTGCAAGTGATTGACATTTGTTTTCATGCTCGCAAAGATTCTCGCAAAGAATGTTTGTCCAATCATTGCTGTGTTCACGCCATGTCGCAGCCGTAATTAGATGACAACCTGTGAGTTTCTACGCGAACGCTGTGCACGTTCATGTTTTGAAGGAGATGCGGCTTTGGAGACACTCTGAAGGGAGGGTGGGATCTCATGCTTTCAATGCTAGTTTTGCTATTGCTAGTCTCTCAGAAATTGCCTACCCTGTCTATAATTTTGTGAAAAGCTTTGAAAACCGAAACAACATTTTGTCTGTCACAGTTCTGGTTGTCCACTGTCCTGTGAATTAATTTTTTTTTGGTCTGGTCTGGTCTTGTCTTCCATTTTCTGTGTTGGTGTTTTCATATGAACACACATGCTGCGTCCCAATTCGCCTACTTATACTACTTATACTCGCCTACTTGAGTGTGTAGCAGAAGAGTATGCAAGCTTTGGTTGCATACTACTTCGTCATCTATAACGGACTCTGTTGCTTAGTTCCTCGTCCATCTCACAATGGGTTGTATCAGCCGTTAGAGTGCACAACGATCTGCACTTCGAATTCTGACCGGAAATAGTAAACTATCCAGGGAATCTTTGGAATCTTTTGTCTTGTCCTTTGCCAGATTGTTCTTTGTGGTCCAGGTTTGTACAGCTCTTTCTGCCAATTTGATGTTCTGACTCCAAGCCTTTTCTAGTTTTTATTTCTCAGTAAGTGCCCTATAGTACACCCAGTTGTTTGCTAGTCTCATCCTGACGCAGTTCTCATTTTCACGTCCAGCGCCACGTAGTTTAAATATCAAATGCCCTCGCGCCCATCTGTTCGCCCATGGCGTGCTGGTCTTAAAACCAGGTGTGTTCTGGCTCATTGTTGGCGCTTTGCTATTTTGAGGAACTGAAAACGACTGCGGCATTGACCAAAAACCTTGTCCAAAGTCAAAAGCGCAGTATTTTTTTGTGTTATTTAAAGGGCACGTTAGTAATGTGCACCTATAGGCGGATGCACAATACGCGTACACTCTGCTTATTACACACACAGGGACGCACAGCAGCACACAAACACTTTTAAATATTAAAAATAAAAGGATTCCTCTCTGGAGAAGCATTCAGAGCAAATTCCGCCATGTCAATAGTGAATCCGTCATGGTGCAAGCACAACCAGCTTTTAAAGGGAATGGGAGATGAGACTCTGATTGGTTTAATGCACGTTACACCCAAAACACACCCATGACTCATTAATACCCCTTTTCCACCAGAATGAACCGGGTGCTAGTTCAGAGCCAGTGCTAATCCCAGTTCATAGTTGGTTCAACTGAGGACCCTTCTAAGAACCGTTTGCTTTTCCACATGCTGAGAGCCACAACAGAGCCATGTCTTACGTCACTGTATACGTCTCATCTTTCTCAGCAACGCTAGCGAGGCAGCAGCAGTGTTGCCAAGTCCGCGCGGTCAAATGTGATTTTTAAATGATGATTTCCTGCGGTTTGTCTCATTTTAAAAATTGCATCACTGACAAAATGGATTGTAACTGACAACAAACAAAACACTGTACAAAACCATTCAGCAGCAAAAGTCGCGTTAATGGTAAGTCTTTCTCAGCAACGCTAGCGAGGCAGCAGCAGTGTTGCCAAGTCCGCGCGGTCAAATGTGATTTTTAAATGATGATTTCCTGCGGTTTGTCTCATTTTAAAAATTGCATCACTGACAAAATGGATTGTAACTGACAACAAACAAAACACTGTACAAAACCATTCAGCAGCAAAAGTCGCGTTAATGGTAAGTCTTTCTCAGCAACGCTAGCGAGGCAGCAGCAGTGTTGCCAAGTCCGCGCGGAATTGGGCTACTTCATCACTGTGGCCGCGGCCTGTTTTTCATGTCCGCGGGTTGAAGCGACCCCAATTATGTGATATTTAGCCCCGGGAATGCGAATTTTAGTAGGCAACCATGCCAAAAAAAAACATATTTTACCCCCAAATGTGATTTTTACCGGGTAAGCCCCGCTGAAACACGAGAGGGCTTGTTTTGAGTAGCAATTGGGCGGGTTTTGTTGTGAAAACCTGGCAACCCTGGGCAGCGGGAAACACAAACACACACCAGGCTTGTTCGAAATGCATTGGCTCTGCGCAGACCGATCCACGTATGATATAAAAAAAAAACCGCATGAGTGAATCAAAAGCATAAGGAGTCGTATGCTCTCGCTGGACTCGTTATCATACGGCGATCGGTCTGCACAGCACCGCTGCGAACAAGCCTTCCATCAACAATGCAAACGTTGTGTTACTATTACTATTGATTCACATGGCTTTACGATCCTACATCGGCATCAAAACACAACGAAAACACAGCGGATCCAACGCATTCATGCAGTTCGCCGTAATTTGTATAGACGGAGATTACAAACGAGCAGCAGCTGTTAGCTCCATTAGCTGCTATTTCAACAATGGCGGATCTCAAGTTTGTGTTCGTCTTGTTGACCCCGCCCCCAGCGCCTGACGTAATCGGTTCTTACTTCTAGCCCTGTTC
The DNA here is from genome assembly GCF_949357685.1 of Gobio gobio. Lineage (NCBI taxonomy): Eukaryota > Metazoa > Chordata > Actinopteri > Cypriniformes > Gobionidae > Gobio > Gobio gobio. Next base: position 48,861,328 of record NC_137114.1, read on the forward strand.
TAGCCCAGCAATGTTTTGGTGCTACTTAAGATCCACTTTTCCTGGCTCGGAGCTCGGGCTTGGGTGTGGAAACACAAAGAACCGATATGAAACTAGGCTCTGGCTCCGAACTAGCTCTAGCACTGCCTTGGTGGAAAAGGGGTATAAGAGACTATGTACAACCCTTTTGGACTATGCGCCTGGCGTGCCACCCATTTTTTTTCCTTCGTTAAACTAGCAAAAGTGGATTCGCACACGCGCCATGTGCTTCAGACCATGCACTCAGATCGTTAAAATAGGGCCCTAAGAGATTTTTGCTGGCCCATCGCCATTGGGGGGCAGTGTCTCCTAATCGTAGGGTCATTCAGCAAACTTACTATTGAGAGCAAAAAAAATTAATTCTGTGGATTTGGCCATTCATGTATTAATTTAGCTCACAGACAGGCACGTGCAGAGGGGGGGGGGGGGCTTTGGGTGCTCGAGCCCCTGCCCTTTTTCAAAATGAATCAAAAGTGCCCCTCTCTGACAAATATCAATGATAATTTCGTGGTCAATAAAACTACATAAATGTGATTATTATAACATGACAATGTATACAATAGTAACGGACGGCTCAAAAGTCGGATAATTTCTGTTGAGGCGTTGCTATAACGCGTTGCTATGGGTTGCGTTGCGTGCGTTTTGATTGACAGCTGATTTTCCACTGCTCGGAAACGGCTCTCGAGCCAAATATGGTCCTTTCAGAGAGTGTGTGGCCTCACGGGAAAAAAGTAAACCAATATTTTTTTTTTCATCCATAATCAGAGCTAATGTGTTGATTTAATTACAAATCTATATATTATATATTTTAAAGTATTACACAATTCACCAATGCCCGTTTTTCATGTATATACACCAACCAATCGTGATCTGGCAAAGCAAGTTCAAATTCCATTGGGCGATGTGAAGTGGAGCGGTAATTTTCTGTTCTTATTCATAAATCGGTTGAAAATTACATGGACGATTTCCTGCGGTTTTTCTCATTTTATAAATTGCATCACTGACAAAATGGATTTTAACTGACAACAAACAAATCACTGCACAAAACCATTCAGCAGCAAAAGTCGCGTTAATGGTAAGTAGTGTTAAATTCACTTGTATTTATGTATATTGATACACCGTTTACTACTTCATGAAACTATCAAAGTTAACAAAACCCAAGTGCCACCAGCACCTACAGGCCTATTATGTGAAGTGCAGGCTGGCGAAATGGTGACGTGAAAGGACTTTATTATATTAACGTTACCATTTTTGAATATTATGCAGCATTATGAAAGAAGTCTCTTAAGTTCATCAAGCCTGCATTTATTTGATAAAAAACAACAATATTGTGAAATATTAAAATGATGGTTTTCTATTTTAAAATAATTTAAAATATAATTTATTCCTGTGATCACAGCTGGATTTTCAGCATCATTGCTCCACTCTTCAGTGTCACATGATCATTCAGAAATCATTCTAATATGAGGATTTAATGTCAATGATGGAAACTGTGATACTCTTTTCAAGATTGTTGGATTAATAAAAAGTTAAAAAGAACATAATGTAATAATATTTCACAATATTAGGCTACTGTTTTTTCTGTATTTTTGATTAAATAAATGCAGGCTTGATGAGCATATATATATATATATATATATATATTGCCCCTTTTTTACATTTGAGCCCCTGTCCCTGAAGAACTCTCTGCACGGCCCTGCTCACAGGAACACTAATCTCTAAAATTGTATAAATAACACATTGTCTTCAGAATATGATTCCGTTAGTCAGAGCTTGTGTAAGGTTTGGCAAGGTTTACCTTCCCTTGGCCATGGACTTAAATGTCAAATTTTCTCATTCAATTTCCTGCTGCTGCTATGGAAGATTCCACACTGAATAAAAAGGTCATTTTTCAGAATTGCATGATATAAAATCGCAATTGTAAGAAAATGTCAGAACTAGAATCAGAATTTTTCAGTGACCTCTGGCTCCAGCAGCTTTCTGAAAATTCCATCTTTTTGTTCTCCACCAGGTCATTTCCAGCACTTGTTTTTCCTCCGCTGCATATCAATGGACTTAATCATTTTATGTTGAAAAGATTTGTCTTTATGGACATTTAATAAACTGTTCTACACTTGAGTAAAAATTTTTCTACAGTTGTGTGACATTGTCTTGAATTATCTCTTTATTGAACACTGAGAATGAGTTATACAGTTTTAATCCCATTAATGAGTTTAAACATTCTATCTTAATACTGTGATATGATTGGGATGTTCAGTAGCCTATTATTGTAAGATTGACCCAATTTTCCAGGTATGTAGTCATACAAAGATCATACAAAGAGGTTGGACTTCATTTGATATTTTATTATAGACTGCTTTCTATCATGATGATAAATACAGGCGAGTATATTACAATCAAGCAACATACAAACAAGAGTACTGTTTTCACGAATATGGGTACAAATGTTATCTCGACATATGAAAATTTGAAAGAGTTTAATTATGTATGGGTAACTTTTTATATTTTTTATTTTTAATTTTTTTTAATTGATGACATTTAATTAAACAACATCAGGTGACAAGACTTTCGATTACACATGTTTGATGATAGTGTATTTTCGTAACAGCGAAGATGTGGTTTATATGCGGCCCCTTTAAGAAGCGCGACACTGCGCACTGAGGATGCGCAGAAGAGAGAAACGCGAAAGACGAGACGAGAGCTGGAAAAACCATAGAGTGGCTGAAACTTTCACCAGTTGAAGCTGAAAGTGCTGAATAAACACATAAGGATTTTGCAGTGTGGAGAAAACGAAAAGTAAGTAATGTTAGTAGAGAAGTGTGTGTGTAAGCATTTTGGCGTCTTTGTTTTCCTAGCGACGGAGTGTACGAGTTGTAAACACGCGCTGTGTTGTGCTCAAGTTAGCTCTTTAAACTCTTCAAATATATGGCTGAATAGGAAAGAAGTTATCAGTGGTTCTGTCCAGGCACTAATGATGAATATACAGCGAAAACCATTGTCATTTGCTTAGTGTGGACAAGTTGCTGCTAAAGGGAAAAAGACCCAGAGTCACATTCATCAATTCCTGTTAAGTTACCCCAAACATGAATGGGTATCCTTTGCCACATTGAAAGTGGCAACTCTAATGCTATATGACTATGAACAGAGAATATTTTAACGTACACCTTTTTCAGACCTGTAAAATGTTCAGACTTTTGTTTTTTATTTCATATTTAGCAACTTTTTGTGGAAAATGTATTGTGAATGAAGGGCAAATGTGAAATAGTTTTACCATGTATTTCACGTCTGCAGGTAAGAGATGTTCACAGATGACAGTTTAATATAAACCAGCTCCAGAGTTTATGTGTTTAAGGACCAATGTAGGCAGAGAGTTTTCCACAGACTCTGTTGACACCAATAAAATGTGCTTAATGTGCCACTTTACAGAAGATCTCAGACATCTGCATTATGAATGAGGTGAAAACAGGGGAAACGAGTATCAAAATAAGTTTTGAGCATAAATTCAGCAACTTCTTTTTGTATTTGGCAGATATGATGTCCCTCCCATAACAATTCACAGATAAATACTGGGAATATTCACATCATTCTACAAGAGAAGGACAAACTCCAGGTGTAGCAATCTGTGTGAAATCTGACAGATTCTGAAATCTGTGTGACTGTTAAAGATGGAGTTTATTAAAGAGGAGATTGAAGACATGAGTTATTCAGAACCATCCAGAATAAAACATGAAGATACTGAGGAACAAACAGGTTGGTGTCCTTTCTTGATTCTTTATTAGCTACATTTACATGGACACTTTTTGTTCCAATAGGAATTAATTCATTCCAATGGATGAATCCGAACGTATTGTTTACATGAACACTAAATAAACTGAACGGGTCAATGTGCGCGTTTATACATCACAAGCTTCAAATTGGAAATTATTTGACATGCGCACACCGCACAAATATACAGTGTTTCCCCGCTGTTTTTTCACACTATTCTCATGAATTGCTGCTTTAATTTGTTTTAAAGAGCAGACTTAATATTTATCTATTTCGGGTCCTAATTAGGAGACGACGAGCACATGAAGCTTTGTGCCGCTTAAATGATTCAAGCTGTTCAAACGCCTCTTCCCACGGCCAAAACAAGCCGTCTGTGAATGAAAGTCTGAAACAAGCACTGGTGGGATGTTGTCTTGCTCCACTTCACATACGATGAGTGACACGACAGTCATTTATGACACTTCATTCAACAACAACAACAGCATGTTCCTCACGTCATACGTCATTACACCATTTCTATGTGCACATGCGCAGTACATTCTGTTTTCAATCTGATTAAGAGTTTACATGTCCTCTCGATCGGATTAGAAAAGGTTTAAACCACCCCTTACAATCTGAATGAAATCTTCCCAATTCATTCCAAATGACGTGGTTGCATGTGACTTTTTTTATTCCGACTGTACTAGTAGTCCAATTGCAACTGGATTATTAGGGTCCTTGTAAACGCAGCTACTGTTGACTGCTTTAGTAGCTGTGAAATAATAAGCAGTATATGGATGGTGAATAATACAGGAATGCATATTATGATGGAGGGGAGGGGGGGGGATCAAAGTTAATTTAATCAGAAAATTACTGTTGTTTTGCATTAATAAGTGCAGTGACTAATACTATAATGTTTTTTTTTTATATGCAGATAAAAAAAAATTTATATGCAGATAAAAATAACTTTTATTAACAACAGTGATGTGCAAAACTTTTTTTTTAGGGTAAAGTGAAATATTCTACTCTTATTAAATGTACCAGTTCTTGTATAGTATCATACTGAACTGACCTGACAGTTTCAGTGATTATAAAAGGAGCGCTGTTTACTTGAATTCAGTGTTGGGGTAACAATTTAGGACCCAGGACCAATAGTGAAAAATGAAGACCAAGAGTCAGGAGTGCAATTAATTAAAGAGAAATTTACGTAAAGGTCCCATGGCATGGCATTTTTCTATTATTTTATAGTGTTTCCTGAGGTGTACTTATATTGTTAGTATGATTTTTACATCATAAAATGTCATAATTTAGAAATAAAAGGCATTTTTTCTATACTGCTGTTTGCCCTGTGGCTGACTGCCCTGCTTCAAGAGGCGTGTCTGCTGTGAGACTTCAGGAAAAACGCCCACTGTTGTGATTGGCTGACATCTTTGCATTTTAAATGAGCGGAGGGGGCGTGGTTTAACGAGGCACGAGCAGGCACGAGTCTGCCAGAGACAGGTGGACCTGTGTTCACTTCACATCAGTTCTCTCAGCATGTCTCAGTTCAGGGTGAACTGTTGTAGTTACTAGCATATACTTCAGGTTATTAGTTTATTTCTAGTCAGAGGGGCTGTCACTCATGTCAGAAAGTTAGTAAATTATGGATCAGCGCTGACTCGAGACGCGAACCGTTTAGAACGATTCAGTCCGATTTGGTGAACTGGTTCGGTTCACTAAAAAGAACCGATTCAAAAGAATGATTCGTTCGCGAACCGGACATCACGGAGACGGAGCGATTGCTAACAAAGTTATTTATAGTAACTACTGAGTTATGAGAGCGTTGTCTGTCAGCGCGAGTTTATTGTGTTTGTATCTGAGAGTTCTGAATAAACACGAGTCCCAGTCACACCGAGTCCGTCTTCATCATTATTCTACCAACTTTGTAACACATGCAATGTACCATTACAGCGAGATGAACGAGTTAGTAAGTTTGATTAAAGCATTATTTCTAGATATGTTCCAATCATATGAATAGCGTCAGTGATGCGCATTGAGTAACTTACACAGCGCAAACAAAGACACAACAGCAGTAATCGAATGTAATCCAGTTTATTGTGGGGAAAGCTGGCTAGCCTAGCCGGATACCCTCACGCTTATCCCCCTTCTGCTTAATCTCACGCCGCGTTTGGTGCCTCCGCTGTGGGCCAGATGCAGTACTGGGGGTCGGGGATGTTGAAGGCCGAGCTTCGGCGTGCGTGAGGTTTATCTCTAAAGATGTTACTGCTGATGTTAAACAGAAAAGACTGTATGCACATTTTAGAACAGATAGACGCGACGAGGACGTACAAAACACTGACTCACAAGATAGAAAACACGAAAACAACACCGTTCTGTCGGGAGAGAGAGAAGCCGCTGCGTGTCCACAAATAATAAATAAAAAGCTACACATAAGAAATCAATGATCACAGATCAGAAGGAACTGAAGAAAGACTTCTGTTTTCATTTGTACATCCAAACACTGAGAAACTGCCAGCGTTCACTCGTTCACAAGTAACGTTAATGATCTCGAGTGTTTGCATGGGCGTGCCAGATTCTCTGGGCGGAGGAAAGGGAGGAAACCGTTCCTGCTTGGACGTCAAACCAGGAGGCTTCAGGATTGGCTCGTCTGGCCTGTCATTTTCTCAAAGGCAGAGAAAGACAGCCAGAACTCGGTTTTACACCGATCAACATTTCTATCCACTTGGGGACAATATTCAGGCTAGGGGAACTCATATTAATGTGGAAATACCTCATAAAATGAAAATTTCATGCCATGGGACCTTTAAAGGGTTAGTTCACCCCAAAATGAAAATTCTGTCATTAATTACTCACCCTCATGTCGTTCGAGACCCGTAAGACCTCTGTTCATATTCGGAACACAAATGAAGATATGTTTGTTGAAAGCTGGTGGCTGAGAAAGGTTTCAGATAGGCCTCCATTGGCATTCTGTACACTTATACTCCCAAGACCGATAAAAGGCACTTAAAATGTCGTTACAAAGTCCATCTCACCACAGTGACTCTACAATAATCTTACGATGCGACGACAATAGTTTTTGTGCGCAAAAAAATCAAAATAACACCTTTATCCAGCTTGTTATTGCCTTCCGCGTGTGCCTCCACGACGCATGCGCGAGAATATGACGCAGATCCGGCGTTCGGACAGATGACCCAGAAGCGATTTGTTTACAATCAGAGGAAGACGCGTGTGTCTAAGCTGTTGGATTCTACATTGATTGTGCTTTAGGTCTCGGCGTAGTGCTCAAAATGGGACTAAAGTGCGCATTTCATGGATTCCCGAACCCCGGCGCTACGTCATATTCTCGCGCATGCGTCGTGGAGGCACACGCGGAAGGCAATAACAAGCTGGATAAAGGTGTTGTTTTGATTTTTTTTTTGCGCACAAAAACTATTGTCGTCGCATCGTAAGATTATTGTAGAGTCACTGTGGTGAGATGGACTTTGTAACGACATTTTAAGTGCCTTTTATCGGTCTTGGGAGTATAAGTGTACTGAATGCCAATGGAGGCCTATCTGAAGCCTTTCTCAGCCATCAGCTTTCAACAAAAATATCTTCATTTGTGTTCCGAATATGAACGGAGGTCTTACGGGTGTCGAACGACATAAGGGTGAGTAATTAATGACAGAATTTTCATTTTTGGGTGAACTAACCCTTTAAGAATACACATCACACTTCTCTCCAGTATGACACATCCGACACAAGCCGACACATCACACATCCCTAGGTCAGACCCTCAGTCACCACTCAGAGACCAAATACAAACTTAAGAAAACATAAAGGAAGAAACAATCATTGGTCCTATCGATTGAGCAAAATCATAACTGGAAAGAATCATTAAAAATCATTATAATAATATAGAAAGATAAATATTGATTAAGGCTTTGATTATAGATTTAATTAGGATGTATACAATTATATTGAAGCGGCAGTGGATTTCAGAATCCAACCTTTCATCAGTCACCATTTGAAGAAAAGTTTTTTTTTTTTCCTTCCTACTTGTTTCCATATATTAGGGAGTGGAAATATGGGCTGCACGATTAATCACAATTTATCCGCACTTAAAACAATTGTGATCCGTTGTGGAGCAACTCAAATGAGTAGTGCTGTTTCGTTTCACTTTCTAAATGTAGTCTCACCGGCAGAGAAAATGGTTGCATACCCTGAAAATGACAGAAAGTTGAGGTTATTCGCTTACTTACCCTTAAACGTACTGTATGTCACAACCTAAATGTAAATAAATTAACCTCTATAATCAAAGAAAAAAATAATAATTTCCTCTTTCTTCCCCTTTCCCTCCTTACTCTAGCCTGTGATACACTGAACAATGTACACAGACTTAGTATTTCAGGCACTTTTGTGTTTCTTCGACTCCTCATGACCAGTGTTGGGCAAGTTACTGAAAATTAGTAATTAGTTACTAATTCCTTCTTTTAAAAGTAATTTAATTACTTTACCAATTACTGAATATCAAAACTAATTAGTTACTACGGAAAGTAGCTTTTAAGTTACTTTTTTGTCTGCTTTTTAAATGGGTGGTAAAACACATTCTTTCGAAGGATTGATTTTGTTTGTGGGGTGTAAAAACGGTCTGATGGTTTTCGGGTTCTATGAAGCCGGTCCCTCAAAAATACGCAATGGGCTCAGATTGGTTAGCTGGCCCAGTGTGTTGTGATTCGCTAACCGCCTAGTGCACATTTTTCGGGAAATGTCACGCCCCTTACCTTTACCGGTAGTCTGTGCTTTGGTCCGTATTAGAAACAATGCTGTCAATAAAACCATACCAATTTGAGCCCGAATCAGACCCAGACAATTTTAGTGAAGATGATCGAGCAGAACCTGTTCAGTCCTCAAGAGTAAAGACTGCGGATCTATAGTGATCGCTACTGAATGGCACCGTTACTTTTGTATTTTGAGAACGATTATAGCCAAATATCTGTCGCAAGAACTATTAACCCAAAACGAACACTAAACACTGGCTTTACTATCGTAGCCAAATCAAACACAGAACCATGTTTAGCATGCATTTAGATAAACATTACATAAAAGCTCTAATCAAAGAATAATTTACACTAATTCCAAGTTCGCTGTTGAGATTTTTAAAAAGTTTGTAACGTTAGGTGTTTGCCAAATAACGTTAAGTATGAATGAGCATTTAACAAACTGGTTTGCAGAGCCAAACAGCATTGTCATTTGTTTACTATCTTGCTACAACATACAATTAACAATACAACTATTACAGGAAAACACATCGAAAAATAAACCATACTTACATACATACTTACAGGTTGTGGCCCATTAAACAGCTTCTGTTTTTAAATCCAAGCCGTTGTGCGAATCCTTCATTGAACTCGCGAAGATTGTGGAAGCTTTCGTCCGTGAAATGTGCAGCGGGAGCCGCGCGCGCCCGCTGGCAGTGTTTGTCTCGCGCAGCTGAACCGCGGCTCGTGTATTGCAAATACAGACGAATATTGTCCATTATGTCACATTTTCCGGTCTTCTCCTCCGACCCCTGTCTGTCTCGTGCTTTGATTTATGAAGGGCAGCATATATCTGCTGCAAACGTGACCTGTTCCCCTCTTGCTCATACACACATGCATATAACATGTTGTATGTTAAACGCACTGCAACGCACCACCGTCCCGAGGAAGGCTGAACAAATTAGACCTGCAATCCGGATGAAATTAACAGCGTTTCGTTGGCATTGCGGCAACAACACTCCAGCCTACTAACTATACCACAACAAAGCTTCCCCACGGCGAAACAAAATGGCCTCGCCCCCCTTATTTAATATTCTCGGAGGAGGGGTTTAAGTAAATATTGGGGCTGGTGATGTCACCAACCCTGGAGGAATGTCTGTAGTCCCTACCGGCCGTTTGCTGTAGTCCTTAGAAATTGATTTATTTAAAAGCAAATATCTTCCTTTGCTTTGAACTTTGAACGTTGTTACTTTGCAGATGTTGTTTATGCTCAAACAGCAACATTACACACTAGCTAAAGTTAGAAAAGTGAAATCGTGTTTTACCACCCCTTTAAATGTAAATATGAATAATACTGACCAGTCAAACACAATAAACGTAATTTTTAGACCTATTTATTGTAATCAACAGGGCAAAAGGCCTTCAAATCAAGCAGCAGTATAGTGTTTAGTGTCCAGCAGCAGCAGCGAGCGTTCCCTCGGCGCAGCTGGGAGATTATACTGGAAGAGTTATGGCCTTTTTACACGTGCTCACTTCATTAGTTTTCTCTGACCAGATATCTATCCGATTGTGAAAAGACCAGAAGTAAATGCCTTCTGAGATTTTTTTTGAGAAGGATTTAAATCTGATCACTCAAACAACAAATTCAGAAGGTGCAACACGCGTCGCCGCAAATGAGTAAAGCAAGCCAACACACAAACTGCCGCAAGTGAAACTGAAAGTAAGTCTTATATACTCAAAAACCCAATCATCTTCATTAAAACTAATGAGACTAAATGATCTTAGAAGTGCTTAGTTCGCTCTCTCATATTGTGGTCTTTGATCTTTTAACTGATAAATAAAATGCAGCTCATATCTTTTGCTTTCGTTGACGTGAACTCCGTTAAATGTGCATATAGCAAGGGAATTGAAGATCGGATAATATTCGTTTTGTGGAGAAGTGTATGGTAAGACAACCTGGGCTGCTTTTCCCAAAAGCATTGCAAGCCTAAGTAGAGCGTAAAAACGATCGCACGAATCATCTTACACTTACGGGTCGTTTCCCAAAACCATCGTAACTTAAGTAGTACTTGAAAATCTTTGTAGAACTACGAGTTCTCTGGAGTAATCATAACTCCCTAAGTGCATCGTAAGGAGACAGAGCTACGAGGTCACCTGCAGGACAACCGGCGAATTGCACCTAAACTTTACTCCTGTCCAATGTGACTTTAATATTGTTTTTATCTATATTTCTTTATTAACGTTTCCCTTTTTTTTGTTTGATTAAATTCATTTTGAATAATTCAATAAAGAAATAATAATTAATAAATAAATAAAATAAAATAAAAACTACATGACTGAACACAATAAATTAAGGAATAAAAAATTGCACTGCTGTATATGGACATTCATAGGGGTTGTATGCTTATTTTCAGTACTACAGATAGCTATTTAAATTTGAAACACTTAAGAATACTTCGACTGTAGTATTTCATGGAGCTTTAGACTTTGAGTGGTTCAATAAACACAAGGACATCAAACCATTGAATCTAAATGATTTGAGTTTGTTTGTTTCCCTAGGATTTGCAAAAGACATTGCACAATGGGATAAGTCCTAACTACATAACGGAATAGAATATTTCATGTTGCACAAGAGATTATTAAAACATATAAGTAGTCATGATTAACCAACATTAAACAATATTATCTGAATCACATGGCAAGATAATTGGCACCAAAATCGAGGTCCTTGCAAACCTCATCTCCTCCAGTGCCAGTCTCCTCTCTTCTAATGCCAGCTTGGCTTTCTTGAGGTCTGTGAGCTGCTGCTGAAAGTTGATGTCCCTCTCATTGGCATCTTTAAGATATTTTCTGATGTATTTTAGAACATCTAGTTTCTCCCTCTCCAGCTGCACTAAGTCCTGACTACAACCGCAGACATTCTGAAAGCTAATTCTCAAAGGTGTTGTTGTCTGACAATTGAAGATGGAGGTCATAGGCTGTTGGGAGGACTGGGAGAAGGTAGGTGTCTGCCAATGAGAGTTGAACCTGATTGCTCCTGTGAGCATGGATCTGGCTCAGGTTCAGGCATTCCTATTCCTCCATGGAGGTCAATACCACCACAAATCCCATCTGAGGCCAAGTATTGACAGTGCCTTTTCTTCTTCCAGTGTAAGAAGGGGGAGTCATTTGGCCCACCATTCATGTTTTATTATATGCTAACCTCTGTGGTACGCTTGAGGCTTGCAAAGTCCTGCCACTTTTTCCTGGCCTCCTTCCCTGATTTTAATGTCCCTGCTTCTAGTTAGTTTTACAGCAATATCCTCCCAGATTTTTTTTGTTTTTGTTTATTTGTATGACTGCCATTTAACCTACTGAAAATCTTAGGACCCCATTGAAAACGAGATGATTCATCTCGATGGGTTTATCCTAAATAATAAAATGTTTGTTTAGCTCCACCTGTAAAATAACATTAGTTTCCTCTTTTAAAAATTTGTTTCTTTGTTTTTTAATGATTTAATTTGTTTTTTCAATGATTGTTTCTTAGCCATTTTTTTCGTCTCCACCTATGTCTAAACTGTGCTTGCATAGATTTTTGACCTTGTAGCAAATGATAATTTGGCTAAACATTTTGAAATACAAGCGTGTGCTACAACTGCGAGACATTCTAAGGTGACTTTTCAGCACTTGACAAACGGACAGCGACTCTTAAGTAGCACTTAAAGCACAGCTGCATGCGATCGTGTTAAGTGCGTGTTTGTGAAAAGCATGTGAAAGCAACACGAACATTCATAATATCGCTCGTAGAAAATTCTCTTAAGTGCGAAGATCAATCGTTATCTGGAAACGCAGCCCAGCATGTTTTTATTTTAATTTTTTTAGATTGTGTAGCCCGTTTCGTTTGCGAGCGCCTATGCCTAACCTCAACTTATAAAATTTACTGTGGTTGTGGTTGGGATAGTTGTTTAAACTAACATTGTGATGCTTGAAGTGTTTGATATTTATGGATTTTATTTGGCAAGCAGGGGCGCGGGAAGTGGGGGTGCTTTTAAGTGGCCCATTAAAAAGTATTATTTATATTTTGATATGTTGAATTATGTTTTTAAAACATACATGAGGTCATATTGTGACTGTTGCGGTGTTTGCATAGAAAGAACGAAATAAATATTTCCTCCAGAGAGGAGAGCGCCTTTTTTGGAGATTCCGTTAATTTCTGAAGCTCATTCCGCTCAGCACTGCCGCTCAACCCAGAATGCCCTTTGTGACATGCTGGATAAAATATAGGCCTATCTGAAATAAATAGTTGTAGTTGTTCATTTAAGCCTTTGTTCACGCGGCTTAATTTAAAAAAGATTCCGTTCATTTCTAAAGCTAATTCCGCTCAACACCACGCGCTCAACCCAGAACTCCCTTTGTGACATGCTGGATCAAATATAGGTCTATATGAAATAAATAGTTAGGGCTGCCCCTGACTAAAGTTTTTTTTTCTTTTTCTAGTAGTTGTTCATTTAAGCTGTTGTTCACGTGGCGCCGCCGCCTCCATGTCATTGTCTGTTATAGGCTATTTGCTTATTATTTTTTAAATCCGGGCAATTTGGTTGATAAAACATTAATTCATATTAAGATACAATTTATACAAAACGAAATTCACTTTAAAGAAAGGGTTTGCTTTCAACAAAACAAAATTTATTGAAGTGTTATTGAACTTATTGAAGACCCCCATGTCTTCTGACATATTAGGCCTATGCATCTTATGTGTCCTGTTAACTTTTCAACGTAAATTAAAAAAATAACATTATAATATTTAAACTGAAACTAAATACGTGTTTTAATGGCTACAAGTATAGTAGGCTACTGAGAAATATAATGTCGGAGCGGGATTTGAGCACATGTCATTTTACCGGTGAGCAGTTAATGAGTGAAGCTCCGCTTTGCTGACATGCTCTGGTAAGGTAGGCAGGTTTTTTGCGTTAATTTATTTCCTGTCGCTGTGCAGGCTCTTTTATTGTATATGACTGTGTAAACAGCTCAGTAAACCTTTTATTTAAACCCCCCCCCAAAAAAAACAGCACCCCCAACCTAAAACATCTTCCCGCGCCCCTGTAGGCAAGACAAGTCAAGTGTTCATTTGAGATGCTAAAGCATTTGGTTAACTCTGTGTCGGCCGCTGGCCGCTTGGTCGTCACATTGAAAAACAAAAACTTTAATTTAATAAACAAATGCTCCAAACATTTTTCTAAATTAACTTAATAAAAAAACGAAACGAAATATAACTACTTTGACATTAACAACAAAACTGAACTATTTTAATGGCATCAACAATGTGTAATAAGGAGGATAAAAAAAGAAAAAAAAAACACGGGCCAGTCTAGGGCCTAGATCTGAGCTTCTTGTCTGCTAGCGTTCATTTTTCACAAAAGCGAGTAACAAACTCATTTAAATTTCAGTAATTGTAATTGCGTTACTTGATTTAAAAAAAATCAAAGTAGTGGAATTACAGTACCGCGTTACTCCCAACAGTGCTCATGACGGATCGCTTCCTGTACTCCTCAGTTGTAAGTCGCCTTGGAAGTGTCTGCTAAATGCATAAACGTAAAAAAGTGACCTGCTTTCTGCAATACACCCCTGATCTTTTGTTGTCTTTGCGTTAGAAATGTTAACTTGAATTTTCATATTTATTCTCCTTGAACTGATTCAAACTACCTAATGTGTTTATTTTAGACCAGATGGAAGTGATGGAGCACAAACTGAACGAAGTGGAGGAGAAACATGACTTCAAAACTCGAGGAACAAAAGCCAAAAAGCTGCACACCTGCTCTCAGTGTGGAAAGAGTTTTCCTCAAGCATCAGGTCTCAGCAATCATCTGTGCGTTTTTGTGTTCGCAAAGCCATTTAACTGTGATCAGTGTGGTAAAGATTTTCAGTCGGCATCAAGTCTAAAAAAACACCTGAAAGTTCACTCAGATGAGAGACCTCATGTGTGTTCTCTCTGTGGAAAGAGTTTTTCACGACTGGACAATTTTAAACTGCACCAGAAAACACATGATGATGTGAGAGATCATGTGTGTTGTGACTGTGGGAAGAGCTTTACTAGAGCTGGACATCTGAAACAGCACCAAAGAATTCATACTGGAGAAAAACCTTACAAGTGCTCATATTGTGACAAGAGTTTCACTCTGTCTTCACACTTGAAATCACATGAGCGAGTTCATACGGGAGAGAAGCCGTACCACTGTACTCAGTGTGGGAAGAATTACAAAGATGCGACCAATTTAAAAATTCATCTGCGCATTCACTCTGGAGAAAAACCATTTAACTGTGATCAGTGTGGTGCAAAGTTCATTTCGCCATCACATCTAAAACAACACCTGCAAGTTCACTCAGATGAGAAGCCTCATGTGTGTTCTCTCTGTGGAAAGAGTTTTTCAAGGCTGAACAGTTTTAAACTGCACCAGAAAACACATGAAGAAGTGAGAGATCATGTGTGCTGTGACTGTGGGAAAAGCTTTACTAGAGATGTCCATCTGAAACAGCACCAAAGAATTCATACTGGAGAAAGACCCTATAACTGCTCATATTGTGACAAGAGTTTCACTCAGTCTGGAAACCTGAAATCACATGAGCGAGTTCATACTGGAGAGAAGCCGTACCACTGTACTCAGTGTGAAGAGAGTTTCAGAGATACAAAAGGTTTTAAAATTCATCTGTGCATTCACTCTGGAGAAAAGCCATTTAACTGTGATCAGTGTGGTGCAACATTCATTTCATCATCACATCTAAAACAACACCTGCAAGTTCATTCAGATGAGAAGCCTCATGTGTGTTCTCTCTGTGGAAAGAGTTTTTCAAGGCTGGATCATTTGAAACGGCACCAGAAAACACATGATGAAGTGAGAGATCATGTGTGCTGTGACTGTGGAAAGAGTTTTACATCAGCTCACCATCTGAAACAGCACCAAAGAATTCATACTGGAGAAAAACCTTACAAGTGCTCATATTGTGACAAGAGTTTCGCTCAGTCAGGAAACCTGAAATCACATGAGCGACTTCATACTGGAGAGAAGCCGTACCACTGTACTCATTGTGAGAAGAGTTTTAGACATTTATCAAGACTTAATGCTCATATTAAAAAATGTTGCAAGTGATCAACAAGATGTTCTGAGATGGCTGCCGGGTGCAGGTGTACTGGAAATGTAACGCAGAGTAGATCTGTTAAACTCATACCCATGGCTGACATGCCCATTACATTTTCGGCCATGGATACCACATTATTTATTCTACCTGCTGGCAAAACAATCATCATCAAGGAAAAGAAAGTCATCAGCATGTCAAGAGAAGCAAATGGTGTGGTCCAAAGGTTCTACAACTGATTCTTCTCCTGCTCAGCGGTGACATACAAATGAATCCAGGACCACCAACAAAAACCAACTTATAACCAAACCAGGATGTGCACATGCTTGAAACATCAGAGCTTTGTACAGTGCATCCGGAAAGTATTCACAGTGCTTCACTTTTTCCACATTTTGTTATGTTACAGCCTTATTCCAAAACTGATAAGGACTCCCAGACCATGAGAAACAAAATTCTCTGGTCTGATGAAACAAAGACTGAAGTCTTTGGCCTGAATGGCAAGTGTCATGTCTGGAGGAAACCAGGCACCGCTCATCACCTGGCCAATACCATCCCTACAGTGAAGCATGGAGGTGGCAGCATCATGCTGTGGGGATGTTTTTCAGCGGCAGGAACTGAGAGACTAGTCAGGATCGAGGGAAAGATGAATGCAGCAATCTACAGAGACATCCTTGATGAAAACCTGCTCCAGAGCGCTCTGGACCTCAGACTGAGGCGAAGGTTCATCTTCCAACAAGACAACAACCCTAAGCACACAGCCAAGATAAAGAGTGGCTAAGGGACAACTCTGTGAATGTCCTTGAGTGGCCCAGCCAGAGCCCAGGCTTGAACCCAATTGAAAATCTCTGGAGAGATCTGAAAATGGATTCAAGACTTAAATCAAAAAATATTTTAGGGGGGCACCTGAATATCCAAAGTATTATATCAAAGAGGGATCAAGTTGAGCATCTGCTTATGAACTCAAACCTGGACTTTTTAGCATTAAGTGAAACTTGGTGGTCCACCAATACACCAACATGCAAGATTGATGTCCCTGGTTATATTTGTTACAGAAAGGATAGACCATCACGAAGAGGAGGGGGAGTTATGATTTATATTAAGGATGCTTTTGAATGTGCTGAAGTGAAATTAGATATTGCTGGATTAGAATGTTTGGCATTAAATGTCCCCAAAAATAAATTTCAATGTTGTGATTTTGTGTAATACACCCTTACACAAGTCTTCTTTTTATTATGATTTAGAGAAATTGTTGAAATTTTGTAATTGTCATACTGAAACAATTTTATTTGGAAATTTTAACATAAATTGGGCTGACAAACATAGTAAGCCAAAAATTGAAATCAATTACAGCCAAAAATACATTTAACCAGGTCCAAAAAGGATAACAAAAACAAGTAAAACTCTTATTCTTCTTGCATTTACAAATAAACCTGAATGGTAATAAATACTAATAAATAATAATAAAGATATATAATTGCTGACAGGTTTGTCCAATCATAACATGATCCTGGTTTGACAAAGAAAAATTTTCGTCAAACTTTTAAACCAGGAGTAGTAGGCACCCCCGAGAGTAAATTACAAAATTTAAAAATGATATAAAAAATATTTCTTGGAATGGTGCAGTACAAATTAGTGAACTGGACAGAAACTGAAATTGTGATGAGAAAAACAATTCAAAAGTAACATGTGAAAATGTAGACAAAACAGTGCATCCTTAACTAATGTAAAGAGAGATTTTGCTTTGAAAAATTCCTTGCTTACAAAAACACTGACAGATATTCTAAGCTTTAAAGCTACACTGTGTGATCTTTTCCCCCATCTAGCGGTGAAAATGTATATGACCATCCAGTGAATATTAGTTTCTTTTCCTCTCAATTCCGATTTCATTTTAACTCCTATGGTGGCCGATTTAGTCCAAGATTAACATGGCTTCCAGTTCGACCTCGTCCACATTCATCACGGTGCCATCGAGTGTTAAAACGCGAAAGGCGAAGCTTGAATTTATGGGTATGTCCCTCTTTGGCTAATGTACTTTCAAGATGGAGGGGCAACATGGCGATATGTATGTATGTATTTTCAATGGCATATTATAAACTTACGAGTATACTTTATTACTTGAAAGAAGTAAATATACAATAATGAGCACATATATTTTTGAAAGAACTAAGTGTTTTTAGCTAAGAATAAACTAAAAAATATTTTACAGTGCTTTGATTTATTTATATTTAATTTTATGCATGCAAGTGGCCACTGCACTCATCCCCGTTTGTTGTGGTTGTGGAGCTCCTCCGCACTGGGGAGAAACCACTGTACCGTGACATGTTGTTATCGGAGTAAATAGTGAGCGCAAACGAACGGCGAAGTTCGGTGTTTGGTTGGTTTATTTCCTTAAAGATTATAAAAAATAATTTGCACACAATAATACACTAAAACTAAGCAAATTTACACATTCAGGAGCCAGAAGACGCATTTGAAAAGTTGCGCAAACCCGCATCTCAGATGGCGCGCAAATATTGAGTTCTCTTTCAAGTCTTGCGCTTAAATGGACAAATTCACACAGATTGTCAACATGACCGTCTTGAGTATCCTCGCAAACATAATATTCCTGCTGTCTGTGTTTTTACTGTTAATCAAACAACACAAGACAAGGAAATCATTCACTGCTCTAGATTGAATGGCTTTTGTAACTTTAATAAGGAACAATCTTTAGTTTATACAGTCAAATATGCAATGTTATTTTACATTTGATTACTGATATTTCTGTGATATTTCGATATTTCTGTACCTGAAAACTAATGTTAGATCTACCAGAAAAACCTGAAAAGCACTGTATTTTGCTCTATTGTATTTATTTGTGAATGGCGTAGATTATTTGTTCTTATTTCTTAAATTGTATTTGACAGTAGTTCTTTTTTCCCTGAATATAGCACATACAAACTGAACCATGAGTAATTTGAACAGTTACACCCCTAGTAAATATGTACATAATAAATATATTACAGGCAGTCAGGCACCCACTAATTATTCTAGAAATAAGTTAATTCAACAAAGATAACCTCTTTTGCTACATATTTTTGATGGCTCGAATGCATACTCTACATGTTTTACCATTTATGAACCATCATGTATGTGCCCTATATCATCACCATTCATATCTATGCAACCAATAAATAAATTATTACTAGAGTACAAAATTGTTTACAAAAAAAAAAAGATGGATCTAGTCAATTAATTTTGCTCTCAAAATGCACCAGGTTTATGCATTTAAATTTAAAATGAACAAAATTTTCTTCCGGGGAGTATGCTCCGGAATCCCCTTAGAGGGACCAATGTCTAACCACTACAGTCTCACAAAATCCTGTGGGAAACCCTGAAAAATATAATATTTTTATAATGTGATATAAATATGAATAAACACTTCTACAGCTTCTCAACATTAAATTAAAGTTGCTCTATCTTGTTTACAACTAAGATGAAAAAAAATCTTTCTTGCATTGCTTTTACTACAGGCCATGTGCTTCTACTATTGAGTTGTTTGTTATTTCATATCACATTCAAAGTTACTCATTTTGAATTCCTTTTTACGCAGAATAATAGTTTTATTATCAATAATATACAGTATTATTACCTCCAGTGTAGGGCCCTCTCTGAGTCTGTGCCCCAGCCTGGCCCCCCAATGAAAAATTGTCTAGACCCGCCTCTGCACACGTCTGTCTGCACTTGTTTTCATTCACTCCTTCAAGTGAACTGTGGCATATTAGTGGACTAACGTAGGGAATAGTGAGGGTTTAGTGGGCGATTTTGGATTCAGCCACAGTGTTGTACATTTAAACGGTTGATGGGGAAAGTATTCTAAAATGCATTCGTAATAAAGAATTATTCAGTGTATTTTGAAGTGAATACATGCTCACTCTGTTCTGATTGACACTCCTCTTTTTCCAACGCAATTACTCTGCACTCCAATAGGTGGCTCACATGCGCCTCAAAGCGGTTTACAAACGGCCAGAAAACGTAAAAGAAGAAGATGATCGTTCTGAGAAGAAATAACAAGAGAAATCCAAGAGTAAACATTTGAAATCTATGTTAAAGATGGAGTTTATTAAAGAGGAGATTGAAGACATGCGTAATCCAGAACCATCCAATATAAAACATGAAGATACTGAGGAACAAATAGGTTGGTGTTCATTGCTGATTGCTGACTGTAAAGATATTTGCGGTTTCAGATTTTTGGCTAACCCCGCAGTGCGTTGTCGTAGACAGGCAAATAATGTTGCATATCATTGTTCATTGTGAATTCAGGTGAAGCGGTCCTCCGGGTCAGAGAGCAGTGTTTTTTCATAGTGACTCTTAATTTTGTAATGCATATAGCTCCAATAGTTGACGAGGCTGAATCCAGTACTTATTAGTTTGTTAGGCTACTTATTGACTCGTGAGCAACGAAAACGAAAATTGGCAGATTTTACTGCACCAATATGTTTTAATTGACCGTTAAAGTTATTAAATACGAGCCGCACAGAGTGTGCGTTAGAGTGGACACAAGTCCTTTATAGAAGAGCTACTTCTCTAACGAAATTCATATTTTAAGAATTTTGAACTGAGCACATTACACAATGAGCCGCCGGCAAAATACTATAGTATATTATTGTAAAATTACTTTAGTAAATACTATAGTGTTTTTTAACCATACTATAGTAAATATACTACAGTAAATTGTAATATATTGTAGTATATTACAGTATTTACAACACTTTGTTAATTTACTGTAGTATATTTACTATAGTACGGTTCAAAAACACTTTAGTATTTAGTAGAGTAATTTTACTATAATATACTATAGTATTTTTTCATGTGGGGTTTCTCGGCCGCCACAGAGGGTGTGTTAAAAAAGGACATTAGTAGAGCTGTTACTCTAACGAAATACACATTTTTACACTTTTTAAGGGATTGCGATGCGTTTGTGCCTATTTCCAGAGTAAAAAATTATAAACTAGACACACAAAGACATAAAATATAATTACAGTATTATTTAATTATTGTACATGTCATCAGCTCATGGGGAACATGGGTTTTTTCTCTTATTCACACTTTTTAGGGACCTTATTAGGCTACCATTATCTATTTTCAGAAAAAAAAATTAGGCCTTACTTTTTAAAAGTAAATACCACAGAAATATTGATAAAAATGACTGTAGACTAGTGCATTAATAAATCAATAAAATAAAATAAAAAAAAATATTACAAATTTCAATATCACAAGGTAGAGATTATGCCAGGATCCAGCCTCTTATGAAGACTCCAGATGACCCAACACCTGAATAGATGACACCTTCCCCTGCAAGGACTCTATACCATCAAATCGCCTGTGGATGATTATACAAAATTATCATGTTATCATTGCTTTAAAATGCACACAAATTTTTGCTTAAATGCATATATTATAAACTTGTAAATATATCATTTGTATTTTGTACTATTTTACAATTTTTATGAAGCCTTGAATTTATGAATTTTTTGGCATATTTCACAATGAGCCGCCCATTGCATTTCCAGCCCTTAGCCCGCCGAGAAACAGCGTCGCGAAATTGGCTGGGAATGCAAAATAGCTGTGTGCATTGTGTAATCTGCCCAGATCAACTGTTCATAAAAAATTAATCTACTGTAAAAATTGCTTAAAATTTGAATTTCGTTAGAGGAGTAGCTCTATTATAATGGTTTTGTCCCCTTTAACGCACCCTCTTTGGCAAGAAACAACACCGTGGAATTGCCAGACAACGCAATAGACGGCTCATAGTGCATTGTGTAATGTGCTCACCTCAAAGCTTCATAAAAAAATAATTATACAGTAAAAAAATTTTAAAATATGTATTTCGTTAGAGGAGGACCTCTACTATAATGGGCTCATGTAGGCCTACATTTTAACGCACACTCTGTGGCGGCCGAGAAACGGCACCGCAAAATTGCAAGAAAATGCAATAGGTGGCTCATTGTGCACTGTGTAATGTGCTCAATTCAAAGATTAATTAAAAAAAAAAGAAATCTACACTAAAACTGCTTAATATGTATTCCGGTAGAGGAGTAGGCCTACCTCTATTAATGGACTAATATCAACTTTAACACACCCTGAAAAACCCCACAAAATTGCCAGTTCAAAGCTTCTTACAAAAAATTAATCTACAGTAAAAAAAATTGCTTAAAATATGTATTTCGTTAGAGGAGTAGGCTAGCTCTACTCGGGCTCATGTACATTTTAACGCACACTCCGTGGCGGCCGAGAAACGGCACTGCAAAATTTGTAAGAAAATGCAATAGGCTGCTTATTCTGCATAGTGTAATGTGCTCATTTCAAAGATTCATAAAAAAAGAAATCTACACTAAAACTGCTTAATTTGTATTTCGGTAGAGGAGTAGGGCCTACCTCTAATGGACTAATATCAACTTTAACGCACCCCAAAAACCCCCGCAAAATTGCCAGTTAAAAGCTTCATAAAAAAATTAATCTACAGTAAAAAAATTGCTTAAAATATGTATTTTGTTAGAGGAGTAGCTCTACTATAATGGACGCATGTTCAATTTAACGCACACACTGTGGCGGCCGAGAAACAGTAGCCTACCACAACATCGTCTGAAGCCGCTATATGGCTCAGTATGCATTGTGTAATGTCAAGTTCAACGCTTTATTAAAAAAAATATTCTACATTAAAAAGTGCTTAATTTATATTTCCTTAGAGGAGTAGCGCTAAAGAGCTCATTTCCATTCTGTGACGGCCGAGAAACAGCGTCGCAAAATGGGCTGAAAGCGCATTGGCGGCTCATTGTGCACTGTGAAGTTCAAAGCTTCATAAAGAAATAATTCTAGAGTAAAAAGTGCTTGATTTGGATCTCGTTAGAGTAGCAGCTCTACTATAATGAACTGTCCTCTTCAACTGTGGCGGCCGAGAAACTGCACCGCAAAACGGGCTGAAGGCACAATAGGCGGCTTTGTGCATTGTGTATCTGACCAGTTCAACTGTTAATTAAAAATAATTCCACAATAAAAAAAAGTTTAAAATGTTTATTTCTGAGTATCTCTACTATAAAGGGGTTGTGTCCACTTTATGGCACACTCTGTGGTGGACGAGAAATCGCACAGCATATTTGTATTTTCCCATATAACTTTTAACGGTCAATTAAAAAATATTGGTACGGTAAATTGTGCAATTTTTCGTTTTCCAGTAGATCAATGCACGTTTTATTAACCAATTTAGTCGGATTTAATGCACACTTAAATATGGCGATAACACTTAAATATAAATTTTAAAAATATTGCAGTAAAATCTTGTTAAGTCTCTTAGTCGGAATGGGGAGACTACTGTGAAATATTTCATGTGCAATTTTGGTCAGGTACCCCATCCTTGGTTCCTTAACTTCACTATTCTGATTTGTGAAAAAGTTTTGGCCAGTTAACCCTTCCCTGAGTGCTTAAAAGGTAACACAAAAATTAAAATCATCCCATAATTTACTCACCCCCTAGCTATCTGAGGTGTATATGACTTTCTTTTTTCAACCAAACACATTCGAAGTTAAATAAAAAAAAAATATCCTGGCTCTTCCAAGCTTTATAATGAGAGTGAATGGTACTATTTTTTTGAAGCCCAAAAATCACATCCATTCATCATAAAAGTAATCAATACAGCTCCAGGGGGTTAATACTTTATACTTTATAAACGGTAATCACTAGCTTCCGGTAACTGACCCAAACTGCACTGCGAACCCTTTCACAAATCAGAATAGGGAAGTTAAGGAATTGCACTGTGAACTATTTAACAAATCATAATAGTCTTTTTGGGCCTAGTATGACCTGGCTAGATGACCATTCTTTAAACACATAAGCTCATTTATCTAATGGCTTGGACCACTATTCATTGGAACATCACCCTGTGATTAAACTCAAAGAAGGAGACAGAAATCAAATCAAGCAAGTCAAGATGACACGGGTTTTAGTCTTTCAAGTGTCCAACTTATGGAGCTATATGCATTATAAAATTAAGAGTCACTATGAAAAGACACTGCTCTCTGACCGCTTCACCTAAAATCACAAATCATGAAGAATTACATATTATTTGAATGTCTACGACAGCGCACTGCGGGGTTCTAGCCCAACCAAATCTGAATATCAAACCGCAAACTATCTTTGTTGCGGTGGATGTGAAATTAGATTATACAATATACAGAAATGCATCCAAATCATCATAACCTTGTATAGCATTTATTAAACACATTTTGATGGTATTAACAAGAGAATGAATTAACTAACCTTTGGCACATCCAGTATACTCTGTTGCTTTCTTCTGTGAAATCAGAGTTCACTTGAACTTATTTTACCCACACATCTTTTTTAGACTGGATGGAGTTGAAACCACCAAGACACAAACTGAATGAAGCAGAAAAGGACAACTACAAAACTCAAGGAACAAAAGCTAATAAGCTGCACACCTGCTCTCAGTGTGGAAAGAGTTTCAGTCAAAGAGGAAATCTCAACAAACACGTGAGAGTTCACACCGGAGAGAAACCGTATACATGCACTCAGTGTGGAAAGAGTTTCACGTGTACAACTGATCTCAAGTATCATCTGCTCCATCACTCTGGAGAAAAGCCATTTAACTGTGATCAGTGTGGTAAAAAGTTCATTTTATCATCACATCTAAAACTACACCTGAAAGTTCATTCAGATGAGAGACCTTATGCGTGTTCACTCTGTGGAAAGACTTTTTCGAGGCTGGATCATTATAAAAAGCACCAGACAACACACAATAATGTAAGAGATCATGTGTGCTTGGAATGTGGGAAGAGCTTTACTAGAGATGACTATCTGAAACAGCACCAAAGAATTCATTCTGGAGAAAAACCTCACAAGTGCTCATACTGTGACAAGAGATTCACTCAGTCTTCACACCTGAAAAAGCATGAGCGACTTCATACTGGAGAGAAGCCGTACCACTGCACTCAGTGTGGAGAGAGTTTCATAAGTGCCAAAAGTCTCAAATATCATCTGTACATTCACACTGGAGAAAAACCATTCAACTGTGATCATTGTGATAAAAAGTTTAAAACGTTATCAAATTTAAAACTACACCTGATAGTTCATTCAAATGAGAAGCCTCATGTGTGTTCTCTCTGTGGAAAGAGTTTTCCACGGCTGATCAGTTGTAGACAGCACCAGAAAACACATGATGGAGTGAGAGATCATGTGTGTTGTGACTGTGGGAAGAGCTTTACTACATCTAGCAATCTGAAACAGCACCAAAAAACACATGATGGAGTGAGAGATCATGTGTGTTGTGACTGTGGGAAGAGCTTTACTACATCTAGCAATCTGAAACAGCACCAGAAAACACATGATGGAGTGAGAGATCATGTGTGTTGTGACTGTGGGAAGAGCTTTACTACATCTAGCAATCTGAAACAGCACCAAAAAATCCATACTGGAGGAAAACCTTACAAGTGCTCATACTGTGACAAGAGCTTTGCTCAGTCTGGAACCATGAAAACACATGAGCGACTTCATATTGGAGAGCAGCCGTACCATTGCACCCAGGAAAGAGTTTCACCCAATTAAAAGCTCTAGCTCATTTTGTCCTCAAAGTTGTAGTTAGAAGCAGGAAAAATGGACCAGTGATGGGATTTGAGTGAGTTTGACAAGGGCCAAATTGTGATTGTTGTTGTTAATATATATATTTATAAAAGGCATATACAATGTTTATTTAAAATATAATTAATAAAGTGTTGAAATAGAGCATGTGTTAACTGAGCTACTGAAAAGCTGATATTTCCGTTTTCTTTGTTGGTGTCTGAAATCCCCTGTAACTTGCCACATTGATCAAACTCCAATATCCCTTTGAGGTGCATTCAAATCTCCAAACCTCACTGTACACATTTACACTACAAAGTAGCCTACATTTGTTGACTTTTATACAAAATTTATTGTAATGCATCTTTAAGACACATATGCTATAAGCGTAAAAAATTACATTGGTAACTATTCCACTTACATATTTCTTTATGTATGATTATGATGAGTAATGTGTTAGTTCATTATTATTTTAGTCAAATGATTATCTACCTTCAAATAGATTTAAATATTGTATACATTGACATTCAGTAATGAATTCATGATGTTCTTGACTTATTCTTTCACTTTCATCAGGTTCATTAACAAATAAACGCTGTGAGCCTAATCAGAGAAAGCAACAGAAATCTTGTGTCTATTTCATTTTATCTTTCATGCTGTAATGTTACCGTCACATTTGACTATAAATCGCTAGTTGTGATGGTTCAGGAATCAGTCATTCAGCGCCTTCTGGAGGAAGACGAGTGAATAATAATACACGCGACCCCAGCAATCGCGGTACGGTAGATGTTTACGACAGGAAGAGCGCTTCTACGGCTGCATAACGGTGTTGTAAATGTGAGAGTTTTGTTTTGATTTCTAATTATTGTTTGCGGACGAGTAGAATAGATGGCAAAACATCAGTTCTTTCAAAATATGAAGATATGTCTGATAAGTGTTTGGGTTTTAAAATTCAGTTTTATATAAAAGGTGATTATTGCCCCATTGTTCAATGGAAACAAACAGGTATTTGTCTTCTTTTTTTGCGAAACGATATATATATATATATATATATATATATATATATATATATATATATATATATATATATATATATATATATATATATATATATATATATATATATATATATATAATAAAATATGAAATATTTTGTATGTAAATACGAATAGCTTCAGGAAACTTAGTTTGAAAATATTGTAACTTTGTTTGTCTGTGTTTTGGTTATCAGATTATACAGTGATCACAGTGAAAACAGTGACATGAAAATACAAGGTACTGAGGAATAAAGAGGTTGGTGTTCATTCTTGATTCTGATTTTATTGTTTACTGCTTAAGGACATTAAGATAACAAAGTGTCAGGCAGTTAATCAGATCTGTAAATAATAGGAGCAGTGATATTACAGTCAATTAAAAAATGAAAAATGCAATGGACTTTTATCATACTCAGGGAGCAGCGCTAAGGATTTTTTCAACTAGCCTGGTCAAACCTCTTGCTGAAGCTCAAACGTGCTGCGTAACAAGAATGAACCTCATTGGTTCTTGCTGAAGCTCAAACGTGCTGCGTAACACGAGAATGAACCTCATTGGTTTTTGCGGAAGCTCAAACGTGCTGTGTAACACGACAATGAACTTCGTTGGTTCTTGCTGAAGCTCAAACGTGCTGCGTAACACAAGAATGAACCTCGTTGGTTTTTGCGGAAGCTCAAATGTGCTGTGTAACACCAGAATGAACCTCATTGGTTCTTGCGGAAGCTCAAACGTGCTGTGTAACACGACAATGAACTTCGTTGGTTCTTGCTGAAGCTCAAACGTGCTGCGTAACACAAGAATGAACCTCGTTGGTTTTTGCAGAAGCTCAAACGTGCTGCGTAACACAAGAATGAACCTCATTGGTTCTTGCAGAAGCTCAAACGTGCTGCGTAACACCAGAATGGACCTCATTGGTTCTTGCTGAGGCTCAAAAGTGCTGCGTAACACAAGAATGAACCTCATTGGTTCTTGCTGAGGCTCAAAAGTGCTGCGAAACACAAGAATGAACCTCATTGGTTCTTGCTGAGGCTCAAACGTGCTGAGTAACACGAGAATGAACCTCGTTGGTTCTTGCGGAAGCTCAAACGTGCTGCGTAACACGAGAATAAACCTCATTGGTTCTTGCTGAAGCTCAAACGTGCAGCGTAACACGTGAATGAACCTCGTTGGTTCTTGCTGAAGCTCAAACGTGCTGCGTAACACGAGAATGAACGTTGTTGGTTCTTGCTGAAGCTCAAACGTGCTGTGTAACACGAGAATGAACCTCATTGGTTCTTGCAGAAGCTCAAGTGTGCTTCAGAACACGAGAATGAACCTCATTGGTTCTTGCTGAAGCTCAAACGTGCTGCGTAACACGAGAATGAACCTCGTTGGTTCTTGCTGAAGCTCAAACGTGCTGCGTAACACGAGAATGAACCTCATTGGTTCTTGCAGAAGCTTAAATGTGCTGCGTAACAGTGAACAAAATTCTAGGTCTAATTCTAGTTTGGAAATAATCATTTTGGGACTATTTGCAAATAATATTTGCAATAATTTGTCAAATATATCGTTAGTTTCGAGATTCTTCCCATTTGTGAATAAATACATGGATCTGTATTTAACATTCAAATTCCTTAGTGGTTTGGTGGTAGCCTGACTCGTCCCCCTACGTACTTCCGTTCAATGTTCATTTTCCTCAAGTGCTCCGTCTGGGATTGCGGGATATTCTCTGGTTTTCTCCGGTCAAATTTTAACCAGTCCAATCAGTGAACAGAGGGAGTGGCTGAGAACGATGACGCTGATGTTGATGTTGTGCGCTAGTTTGAGATGACATACGTCACCACCAAATTTTAGCGATTGGTTATGGCAGATCCAGAGTGGCTCTAGGCAGATCCAATAGTTTTAAACTTCAACAGAGTACCCGACTTCAAGGAAGTGAACGCTTGTCAATGGAGAGTGGCCAGACTCTCTGTACAAATGAAATGCACGAGAGTCTGGTAGGACCAGGCTACCCAAAAGAAGCTCCTAGTACTAAAATCGTCCCTACTTCCTGCGGTGCGAACACAGCAAAATCCGGGTACTTCCACCATTGGTTCTAGGAACTATGAACAGGTTCCTCCAGTGCGAAAGCCCCTAATGTAAAGCCCTGATAATAGTTTTTTTTTATTATTATGTTAACATCAGAATGGCGTAATTAAATGTATCCATTCAAAAAGATACAAATAGATACTTGATCTTTGTTGCTCTTGATTTGATTTTTATAAATCACTGTGTTTTTATTGTAGATCTGATGGAGGTGAAAGAGCAAAATCAAGAACTTAATGCAGTGGAGGAGTGTCAGAAACCTCACAGTCTTTCAACTGAATCTATTAATCGCTCTCAGACTGAAGAGAATGCCTCAAGAAACAGAACTCTAAGAAGAAAAGCCAAAAAGTCGTTTGCATGCCATCACTGTGAAAAGAGTTTTGAAGTAAAGAAACGCCTTAAAAGTCACATAAGAATTCACCCTGTAGAAAATATTTTCACTTGCCCGCAGTGTGGAAAGAGTTTCACAAATAGAAACAGACTTCAGAGACACATAAGAGTTCACACTGGAGAGAAACCGTTCCCCTGCTCCCAATGTGGAAAGAGTTTCACACAAAAAGTACACCTCATTAAACACATTAGAGTTCACACTGGAGAGAAACCGTACTCATGCCCTCAGTGTGGAAATAGTTTCACTAGCTCATCAAATCTTAGAGTTCATCTGCGCATTCATACTGGAGAAAGACCATTTAACTGTGATCAATGTGGTAAGAAGTTTATTTCTTCAACAAATCTGCAATGCCACCTGAGCACTCATGCAGATGAGAAGCCCCATGTGTGTTCGTATTGTGGAAAGAGTTTTTCATGGATAGAGTCGTTTAGACGACATGAGAAAATGCATACCGGTGAGAAAGACCATGCGTGTTCTGAGTGTGGAAAGAGCTTTGTAACAGCTTCCCAATTAAAAAAGCACCAAAGAACTCATACTGGAGAAAAACCTTACATTTGCTCATATTGTGACAAGGGTTTCGCTCAGATTGGAAACCTGAAAGTACATGAGCGAGTTCATACTAGAGAGAAGCCGTACCACTGTACTCAGTGTGGAGAGAGTTTCACCCGAGCAAATCGGGTAAGGATTCATATGAAAAACCATTGTCCAAAGATGTCACAGGGATGAAAGTTAAACATGTAAAATAACAGTTTTTAGCTAGTAATTAGTTGTCAAACAAAGCATTGTCTAATGAAATGTAGACATCTCTGTACTATGTCAACTACATTTAACTCTGTATAGTTCTTTAGACCAGAAACAAATGTAACAAAAACACATGAAAATATAGATGATGTTCCCCAATCAGTCATTTGTCTGCATGAAAAGATATAACTTTAATTGTAAATTTTAATTTACATTTTTTGACTGTCATTAAACTGAGGTTTTGAGTTTTGGTTTTTATTTAGGTGAAACTTTTTTCTTTTTTTTTGTTAAGTAGAATGAGATATATGGCAATCTTTGTAATATAAAAACACAACACTGTAAAAAAAAATACATTTGGAAAAATTGTGGGAATTGATAATTGCATATTGGCCCAATAAATGACGTCCAAATAATAAAACATGTAGTGGGACTTTATTTTGTATATTCTGTAGGGAATTGATTGAGTTGTTGTGGTTTGACACTTTTTTGTTTTACTAGTTTAAATTCTCCTCACATCCTGATAGCAATCAATAATTGCCCCATTATTTTTGCCACTATGTGCAAACAACAGTGTAAGACAGTACTATGTACGTTATTGTGTAAAATGTCTTCACACAGTGAAACAATGCGCTTCAATGTAGTTTTGGAGCGCCCACTTGAGGAAAACAAGCGAGTAGCGATTGCTGCTCAGTGCGTACGGTAGGTGTTTACGACAGTTGAGAGCGCGTTTGGGGCAGATGAGAGACACGAGATCAAGGGAACGACGAGGAAGGTAAACAACTACAAGAACTAGGTGAAAACCGATACTTTACATGATAAACGCTTTAAATGATACATAGCGAAACCGAAACTGGTTGTCTTGAACATAAACCATTTACAAACACGTTTTTTTCTCTCACTTTGTTGTGTTACACGTTAGCAAGTTGACTTCAGTGCCTCAATATCTGAGCTATTTATAGTCTATTGTATTCCATTCCATTTCATTTAGCAGTGTTTTCTATTTTACCCACCGCAATTATTGTATTAAGGCAAATTATTGTATTAAGGCAATGTTTCCTTGCTAAATGCAATGAGCTTTTATCATTCATTCATTCATTCACAGTATCTATAATTGTTTGTTTTTATCATAATGTCAGCAACTTTCAATGTCTTCATTCGTCATTACTAAATACATTTTATTTTGAGTTTGACTAAACTAAAATCACTGCTGTATGAATGAACTGAACGAATGAGCCCTTACTGTATAAGTAGGGTTTGGTTTAGAGTTAGTTGCTTGTAAGTATGCACAATTTACTGTTATTTCTTTAAGTAAACATGTAAGACAAGTAAATGCGAAACTGTAAAATAAAATGCTTTGCCAGTCCCCTGTGTTCAGCTATTTAATTTTAGTGGAAGATTAAATAAAAATGGTATCAGCATAGCACATACTTTATTTTCAACATATAAAAGGTGAATAAAAAAAATGAAGATCTAATAAAATGTATTAAGACAGATGGGTCATTCCATGTGAAATCAACCACATTTCAGAAACATCCCCAGCTCAAATATTTGATTTTGTTAATATTTTTTCTGCAGAAAGACAAACATAAATAGTGATGAAAGCCAAAATATTAAATGTAATGAATGTAAATTTACTGAGTAATCCACTATTTTGTAGAGGGAGGGTCAAAATGTTAATTCTCACCTGAGATTTGGAGCCAAATTACACTGGGGTAAAATACTTTTGAAACATGGCAGCATTATCATTTTATTTTTTACACAGAGATTCATAGGTCTTTTAGTAAAATCTGTTGACTTTAGCAATCTTTGTTACATTATAATCCAACAGTGAGAGTTCAAAAATGGGGAAAACCAGTTGTTGTTTTTGCCCCAAGTTTCCATACCTGTAACTAAAGAAGTATTAATTATATCTTAATATCCCTTTAGATTTTGGTTGTTAACAAACATTTATTTTGGTATCTTCATTTTAAAGGCTTTGTATGGTTCAGTCCTAGAGATATGGGGATGCCAATGTGGCTCCATAAGTAAATTGGTAAATTGTACACATTTTCAGAGGCCAAAAACCAAACATGGGTCGCATATAGAACAGGGTATGTCTGAAGAATAAATAATGTTGAAACTAAAAACATATCTTGTTTCCCTCTTTCAAAACAATAGCATACAACAACACACCTCTCTGAGTGTCAAACATACACATAAATGGTCAAGTTGAGGCACATTAACTTGATCTCAAAAGTGTATTTATAGGAATCTATATTTGAATCCGTTTCAGGGATATTTGAAAGAAGGGATTTTGTTAATTTTAACAGCTTCTGAAGCTACCAAGAGTTAAAATACAGAGTATCGCAACTAAATGTTACCACATTGACATCCCAATATCTCTGGGATTTAACCATATACGGCCTTAAAAAAGAGGATTAAAAAAAGAAGTTAATTAAGAATTAGAATCTATAAGGATATTAAGATATATTTAATACTTTTAGCTTTACGATCATACAAACTTTTGAAAAATAATATTTATGGCTCTCAGACATTCTATGCAATTGTGTTGATAGAAAAAAATATATACATTTCTAGTTTCATCATTATTTGTTCTTCAGAGATTCCTCTTTAAAAGAAAAAAGTATCAGCTCTATGCAAAGTGAACCACGTTTGGTTTTTGACCACGGAAAATGTGTACAATTGGAGCCACACTGAAAT
Source organism: Gobio gobio (assembly GCF_949357685.1). Lineage (NCBI taxonomy): Eukaryota > Metazoa > Chordata > Actinopteri > Cypriniformes > Gobionidae > Gobio > Gobio gobio. The sequence continues at coordinate 48,893,473 of NC_137114.1, forward strand.
CCCCGCATCTGTGGGATTGAACCATATAAGGACTTTAAAATGAAACCCCCCCCGTAATTTTGCTCCAAATCTCAGGTGTAAATTGTAATTTTGAGCCCTCACTACAAAACAGTGGATTACTCAGTAAATATATTCATGACATTTAATATTTTGGCCTTTTCCTTCGTTTATGTATTTCTTTCACCAGAATTTTTTAAAATCAAAAGAAAAAATAGCTGGGGACCTCTGGTTGAGTTGACACAGAATGAGGCGGATAAAACTATGGAAATACAAAATAAAGGAATCAATTAAACCAAACACTTTTGTAAATCAGTTTTATAAGCATCTATTTTTTTATATTCAGCAGGTCTGGTCCTTCAAGTCACACTCACAGCGACAGGATGTCATTCATTAGTGACTCCCAGCCACAACAATTCTGCATATGCTGGTAATACCCCATCATCCTACAAGAGAAGAACAGAGAAGGAACAACTGCAATCTGCCTGACATATTATGGTAAAGATGGAGTTTGTTAAACTGGAAAATGAGGACATCAGTGATCCAGAACCATTCAGAATAAAACACGAAGAGACTGAAGAACAAACAGGTTTGTGTCTATTCTTGATTCTTCATTATGACTACTTTGGTGAAATAATGAGCAATATAGTAAAGTAAACGTTAAAGAAATGCATCTAAATGATCATAACCATGTATAGCAGTTGTCAAACACATTTTGTTTGGCACATTAATATCTGATACTCGATAATCTCAGAGAGATACCTGCTGCTTTCTGCTTTTAGAGGGTTATTTTACCCCAAAATAACATTTCTATTGTATACATGTTTACCATATTTGATGCAGTCTACGTACACCATATTTCCAAAAGTATTGGGACACCCCTCCAAATAATTGAATTCTGGTGTTCCAATCACTTCCATGGACACAGGTGAATAAAATCAAGCACCTAGGCATGCAGATGCTTCTACAAACATTTCTGAAAGGATTGGTTGCTCTCAGGAGCTCTGTGAATTCAAGCGTGATCGGTTGCCACCTGTGCAATAAGTACATTATGGTGTGGGGTTGTTTTTCAGGGGTTGGGCTTGGCCCCTTAGTTCCAGTGAAAGGAACTCTTAATGTTTCAGCATACCAAGACATTTTGGACAATTTCATGCTCCCAACTTTGTGGGAACAGTTTGGGGATGGCCCCTTCCTATTCCAACATGACTGTGCATCAGTGCACAAAGCGTCGGTCCATAAAGACATGGATGAGCGAGTTTGGTGTGGAGGAACTTGACTGTCCTGACCTCAACCCGATAGAACACCTTTGGGATGAATTAGAGTGGAGACTGCGAGCCAGGGTTTCTCGTCCTACATCAGTGCCAGACCTCACAAATGCGCTTCTAGAAGTATGGTCATAATTCCCATAAACACTCCTAAACCTTGTGGAAAGCTTTCCCTGAAGAGTTGAAGCTGTTATAGCTGCAAAGGGTGGGTCAACTCCATATTTAACCCTATGGATTAATAATGGGATGTCATTCTAGTTCATGTGCATGTAAAGGCAGGCGTCCTGAAAACTTTTGGCAATATAGTGTTTGTGACTTTGTTTATATATATCTATAACCCTAAATTAAATCTGTTATAAATATAAAGCGATTGCATCTCTTGATTCATGGATTTATATAGATTTGTTTTTATGACCTTTTTGAGTTGCATGGAATTTCAATATCTTTGTTTTTTCAAAGATGAACAATAGTCTTATGGGTTCGAAACGTCATGAAGGTGAGCGATTGATGACAGTATTTTAACTTTTGGGTGAACTATCCCTTTAAGGGTTTACTTGAGTTCTGAACTGGTTCTAACTACTTATTATGTTTATTTTAGACTGGATGGAAGCGATGGAGCAAAGACACAAACTGAACGAAGTAGAGGAGAAATGTGACTTAAAATCTCAAGGAACAAAAGCTACAAGGCTGCACACTTGCTCTCAGTGTGGAAAGAGTTTCAGACAAAAAGGAAACCTTAACACACACATGAGAGTTCACACTGGAGAGAGACCGTACACATGCTCTCAGTGTGAGAAGAGTTTTACTCAAGCATCAGGCCTCAATAATCATCTGCTCCGTCACTCTGGAGAAAAACCGTTCAACTGTGATCAGTGTAGTAAAAAGTTTAATTCGTCTTCAAATCTTAAAAGTCACCTAAAAGTTCATTCCGATGAGAAGCCTTATGTGTGTGCTTTCTGTGGGAAGAGGTTTACACGACTGGATGGATTTAAACAGCACCAGAAAATGCATAATGAAGTGAGAGATCATGTGTGTTGTGACTGTGGGAAGAGCTTTACTACACCTACTCAACTAAAACGTCACCAACGAATTCATACTGGAGAAAGACCTTACAAGTGCTCAGTTTGTGACAAGAGATTCAATGTGTCTGGAAACCTGAAAGTACATGAGCGACTTCATACTGGAGAGCAGCTGTACCAGTGTACTTGGTGTGGACAGAGTTTCAAATCTCCCAGAAGTCTCTGTAATCATCTGCGCATTCACTCAGGAGAAAAGCCATTCAACTGTGATCAGTGTGGTGAAGATTTTAGATCATCATCACATCTGAATGAAAAAGTTCCTTCAGATGAGAGGACTCACTTGTGTACTTTTGGTGGAAAGAGTTTTTCACAGCTAAACAGTTTTAAACTGCACCAGACAACAGAAAATGGAGTGAGAGATTATGTGTGCTTTGACTGTGGAAAGAGCTTTGCTGCAACTGGCCAACTGAAACGACACCAAAGAATTCATACTGGAGAAAGACCTTACAAGTGCTCATATTGTGACAAGAGTTTCACTCAGTCTGGAAACCTGAAAGTACATGAGCGAGTTCATACTGGTGATAAACCGTTCCACTGTACTCAGTGTGGAGAGAGTTTCACCCAATCAACGACTTTAAGGATTCATATTAAAAACCATTGTCATGTGTCACACTGAGCAAATGTTATTCTCAGATCAAGTCTGTTCAAGAAAACCATTTGAGATTCAGTACACAAAGTTATTAAGTTCTATTAAATGTGTAGTTAAGCTAGCATTGCTTTGAAATACCACAATATTTGTGGGGGTGTTTCTATATTGGAGAGGAGCAAAAGTGTGTGATCACTTTAAGGCCTGTTCACACCGGGGCGATTTTCGCGCACGTTTATCGCCGACGTTTAACGCCTCGTGACTAAACAAAGGGCGCCAATGTTAGTGTACACACCGACGCGCAAAACGCCAGGCGTAAAAGCATCATTTTAAAAAAACCGCCTCGGGTTAGTTTTTTTATTTTGATGCGGCATGTTAAAAACTGGCCGACCAATGAGATCAGCGCTTTTGTTCACGTGCCTGGAGCTGCTGAAGTGACAGTAAAACACGACTTGGTGGCGCTCAAGCACAAAACGGTCTTGCCGAGCACACATTGATACGACGTAGAAGTAGTAAGTAGACAAAGAAGAAGATGAACAGCAAATGCTGCTTGCCAGTTAGTAAAAAGTGTGTGTGAATGGTTTTGGCCATAGACATATGTCTATGGTTTTGGCAAGCACGTAAATACTGTCTCTCTTCTTCTGTGTGACAAGCGAGTGTCAGAAGCGTAAAGTGCCGCAGCACCATCTTGTGCACTCCTACATTTGCTTGTTGGAGCGCATCTACTGAATTTAAATGTTCACTCGGCGCATCGCCAGTGGAAATCTCTTGGGTGTGAACACTCAAGACCAAGAAAAACGTCACGAAAAACGCTGGCGATAAGCGCGCGCGATATTCGTCCTGGTGTGTACAGGCCTTTAATCTCTTATTCTTTGATTGAACCATTAACGGCTTGTTTCCACCGAGTGCTACGGTTCAATACAGCTCAGTACGATTCAAGACACTAAACCCTTATCCATCGTACGTGTCCACTACTAACAGTATTTGATAGGCATGGTGTAGCGATCAACGTCATTCTCTTCCAAATAAGAAAGCGACCAGTAAACAACAGTTGACGACATACAGCAGATCTTGTTCTTGCTTCTCGGCATGTGGTTGTTTGTCACAAGGAGAAGATGCTCTTTGTTTAAGCCAAGGCTGCAAGGACAAACACAGCCAAGTTATGATTATCTGTCAACCAATCAATATTCTGTAGTGAGTCTAGCTCCTCACTTTAGTATCGGACTACTGTGCTAGGACCCCAATGGAAGAGGGCCAAAAAAGTGGTATGGAATACCATTTACAACTTCTGACAATGGAAACGGCAAAAATTGCGTACTGCACCGTTCTGTGGAAACTAGGGATGCACCAAATCCAGAGCCGCGTTTCCACTGCAGGAATTTTCCCCAGGATCTAGGAACTTTAGGATGGTACTCAGTGTGTTTCGACCGCAAGAACCAGGGTCTAAAGGAAGTTCTGGGTAAATATTTCCCCCTTCAAACGGCCCTGCTCCCGAGGTGGTACTTTTTCAAAGTTCGGGAACTTTCGGGGGTGGGACTTGGGCGCTGAACATGCTTATAAGTTGAGCTCACGCAGCATTTTATTTCAACTGGCATTTTTAAAAGTCTTTTGCGAGGTTCGTTCTGCCTTCAGTAAATATCAGTCTTGCTCTTTTTTATACGATGGCGCGAGTTCGTCTCAGCAATCGCACAGTCAATGTCCGTAATAGCTGATCATAACATACGTTGTCTTATTTTACATCTAGCTTTACGCAGTTTTGTTAATGACCTCTTTAGTAATCCCATACATAACCAGCAAAAGCAGCGCTGCTCGCATCTCCTTCATACTTGTTATTGTTGCAAACAGTGTCGCGCAAAAGTGATTCCTGTCCGTCGCTGACTGGGAGGAGCAGCCGCGCGCAGTCCTACATCACCGGACTAATTTGCCTAATCTTCTCGGTACTTTAGACCGCAGTGGAAACGCAGACAGTAGCAGGTCTGGGGGGGAAAAAGTTCCTGGTACAAATTGTTCCGGGTAATATCGGTGGAAACGCGGCTCAGGATTCAGTTTCGGATTTGATGAAGGCCTGTGTGCCGAAATGCATTGGTGGTGAAAAAAACCTGTATTTTTTCAGCCACACTCTTATTATTTTGCACAAGAACTTACAGTCAGGGTCAGAATTACTGGCATCCTTGGTTAAAATGAACAAAGAAGCCTGTAAAAATAAATCTGCATTGTTAATCCTTTTGATCTTTTTTTTTTTTTAAATCACAAAAAAAAAATCCTTTCATTGAAGTAAAATAATTGAATATGTTGGGCAAATCTTTTTGTTAAATAAGTGTTTTCTCCAAAATACGTTGGCATGTATGTTGAAATATAATTAAATAAAAAAATGTTCACAACATATATCGTTGCGTTCAATCTTACATATTAATGCATTCAATCCTATTTAATCCTCCATAATCCATATGAAGGTTTGTGCTGTTTCTGTTGATTAAACAATAGTTCAAACGTTCAAAACAAGATATGGTTTGTAGTAATGATTATTGACTTCCATACCGCTTATAATATATGGGACACAGAAGTGCTGGATGAATACTGATACAGCTAGGTAAATGATATCGAAGTAAAGAGGTTAGGGTTAACGGAACTCTCGCCAAACCAACAGGGAACGTTCTATAAAATAAAACTTTCCTGGCTAACCAAGAACTGTGTCTGTTCTGGGAACCAATTTTTTTTAGCTGGGTATAAAGCACAGCTCACACAGCGGTCACTTTCAAACCAAATTCACGGGACCATCTGAACGCACAGAATCACCGATTTTTATATTTATTTTTTAGTATAGAAATGACTGGATTTTGCTCGTTAATATTTGCAGAATGGGTGATTGGAGCTAATCTCTTTCTATCAGCTTTCATCAGTTTTTTAAATGCTGAATAACTAATCCCTTGTAAAAAAAAAAAAAAAAAAAAAAAACAACTGTTGGAATTTCAATTTATCCTGTAGGATCTAATTGGATTCTTAGAATCCTATTGGACATTCTGATTTATTTTAATGGAATTTCACTTAACTTTTTTAGAGTAACGTGTGTGTGTGTGTGTGTGTGTGTGTGTGTGTGTGTGTGTGTGTGTGTGTGTGTGTGTGTGTGTGTGTGTGTGTGTGTGTGTGTGTGAGAGAGAGAGAGAGAGAGAGAGAGAGAGAGAGAGAGAGAGAGAGAGAGAGAGAGAGAGAGAGAGAGAGAGAGAGAGAGAGAGAGAGAGAGAGAGAGCTGTAAACATCTAAATCTCTATTGTAAAATAATTTAACACAGTTTTTTTTTATTTAAAGCTGGCATATACTGTGCTGACAATAAAATGTTTGCACAAGTTGTGCTGTTTTTTCAAAAAGGACTATTGGTTAGTAAAATATAAAGTGGAAAAGTGCTGCTTTAGGATTCTTAAAAATGCTTGATTCGTTAAATAAATAAATACAAATTCCCATATAGACCTGATTAGGGACCCAGTTGGATCCCATTCAAATCCTGTAGAAATGATCCTACAGGATATTTTTGTATTGTCTTCTAAGTCAATTCCCAGAGAATCCTATAGGAATCAGATAAGAATCTTATAGGACTAGACATAAATATATAAGACAATTCCTAATGGAATCCTATAGGAATGGTTCCAAAATATGATAGAAATTCTAAAAGGAATCCTGTACAGGTTTCTTATTGGAATCCTTTTTTGACAAGGGGTAATAAATAAATGCATACACCCAGTTCGTACAGCTGGTGCACTAGTTTTTTATAATTTATTTAGAAATAAATCTGTGAAATGCTTATAGACAAATGCATGGTAACGTTTAAATATATCCCTGTAATACTGAAAACATATTTGTCAACTTGCCTGACAGTGTGGGAGAGTTACTAGGAATATCCAAAAGGTGGCAGCAAAACGCTAAATTACTGTTTTCAAGTTTGCTTTACAAATGGAGGTTGCCAAGTATGCGGGTTTTTTCCGGACATTGGGCTGGTTTTGGTTGCTAATTTCGCTAGTTCTGGCAACCCTGACAAATCCAAAGGAACAAACGACAGGAGCAGAAGAACGTAGTGCGCGACACGAGTGCTGTAAATTCGACCAGTTCAAGATAAAACTGACGCCGGATGCCATATATTTACATTCTGTGTGCGAGAGATGTTCCCAATTTGTTGAGTTTGGCATTAATGCGCCCCAGATTTGATGTTAGTACTACTTAATGAAACGCATCGTACCCTGATTGTATAAGCCATACATAAATGTCCTGTATTCTAGCTGGGAATGCATATGTTTACGTGTAAATTAAGTATCCATAAATTCAGTAAGTTCTTTTCCAATTTGCCAGATCTGATCCTGTGGGCATCTGTAGTACTATCACAACTCCCACAGCAATTCACCAATAAATACTGGGAATATTCACATCATCCTACAAGAGAAGGACAAACTCCAGGTGTAGCAGCTGAAATCTGTGTGACTGTTAAAGATGGAGTTTATTAAACAGGAGATTGAAGACATGAGTTATCCAGAACCCTCCAGAATAAAACATGAAGATGCTGAGGAACTAACAGGTTGGTGTCCATTTTTCATTCTTCATTGTTTATGAAAAATTTTACAAACCTACACAGATTTAGGTGCTGTAAAAAATGCACAATGTAGGGAGAGTAAATTATGTTGAAATGATCATAACCTTGTTTAATAGCAATTGTCATTATTTTGATTGCATTAACAAACAAATGACAGAGCTAACCTTTACCACAACAAATATCAGGTACAGATGCTGATCTCTTGCTAATTCTGACTTATTGTGTTCATTTCAGACCAGATGGAAGTGATGGAGCAAAGACACAAACTGAATGAAGTGGAGGAAAAACATTGTAACCTGAAAACCCAACGAAAAACAGCCAAAAAGTTGCACACCTGCTCTCAGTGTGGAAAGAGTTTCACATATATATCCGGACTCAAAAATCATCTGCGCATTCACTCTGGAGAAAAACCATTCAACTGCGTTCAGTGTGGAAAAGATTTTAATTTAGCAGCGAATCTAAAAAAACACCTGAGAGTTCATTCAGGTGAGAGGCCTTTTGTGTGTTATTTCTGTGGAAAGAGTTTTACACGACTAGATCATCGCAAACAGCACCAGAAAACACACGATGAAGTGAGAGATCATGTGTGTTGTGACTGTGGGAAGAGCTTTTATAGAGCTGGCAATCTGAAACAGCACCAAAGAATTCATACTGGAGAAAAACCTTACAAGTGCTCATACTGTGACAAGAGATTCACTCTGTCTGGAACCCTGAAATCACATGAGCGAGTTCACACTGGAGAGAAGCCCTACCACTGCACTCATTGTGAGAAGAGTTTCAGAAGTAAAATTGTTCTTGATAATCATCTGCGTGTTCACACTGGAGAAAAGCCATTTAACTGTGATCATTGTGGTAAAGGTTTTAATGTATCGTCAAATTTAAAAGAACACCTGAAAATGCATGCAAATGAGAGGCAACATGTGTGTTCTTTTTGTGGAAGGAGTTTTATATGGCTGAACTCTCTTAAACTGCACCAGAAAATTCACAGCGGTGAGAGAGATCATGTGTGTTTGGACTGTGGGAAGAGCTTTATTGCATCTAGCCATCTGAAACAGCACCAAAGAATTCATACTGGAGACAAACCTTACAAGTGCTCAGTTTGTGGCAAGAGTTTTGCTCAGTTGGGACACCTGAAAGTGCATGGGCGACTTCATACTGGAGGATTGAAAATAATCGAAGATATATGTAAGTGAACAAGGACATTTGCTGTATTGTTTCAACCCACTCTTGATAGGCCTGTAGGCCAAGATGTGTGTACATCGTGATCTAGGAATTGTCACACTTTTTATAGTGGGGGAAGTTGTAATTATCCGATTGGTCAGTTTGAATGTCTCACTTTGGGTTTAAGTCACATGGTCAAGCAAGGGAAGGGGTAAAAAAAGATTGCAACTGTTACTCTGCGCTCTTCTCTTCTTTCTCTCCCTCTTCTTCCTCTGGTTCCCTTTCTTGGGCCACTCTTTCTATGCCTCCTCTTTTCTTTGGCACTTTCTCTCTCTCTTCCTATCTCTCAAGTAACACATGCTGGATATGATTAATGGTATAAGTTTTTATCATCCCATACATCTATTTTGTAACTATTTTAAGTGTAACCAGATGTTGTCATTAGACTCTTTCAATTACACATACTGTGCTAACTAGTTTTGATTCAGTATTAAAGGGATAGTTCACCCAAAAATTCTGTCATTAATTACTCCCCCTCATGTCGTTCCAAACCCGAAAGACCTTCGTTCATCTTCGGAACATAAATTAAGATATTTTTATGAAATTGGACGGCATTTGAACCCTCCATAGGCAGCAACACAACAACCACTTTCAAGGCCCAGAAAGGTAGTAAAAACAGCGCTTTCGAATCGTTAAGTCAGAACGCCGGCTTACCATTGGCCAACGTTGTTCACTTCAAAAGCGCTGCACTGTATTTACAACGTAAACTGCGAAGGAGACTGGCACAGACGAGAAAAAATTGTTGAATAAAGTTGTTATTTTTGTTAGATTTTTGCGAACAAAAAGTATTCTCGTGGCTTCATAACATTAAGGTTGAACCACTGGAGTCACATGGACTGTTTTAACGATGTCTTTCCTACCTTTCTGGGCTTTGAAAGTGCTAATTAAATTACTGTCTATGGAGGGGTCAGAGAGCTCTCTGATTTCATAAAAAATATCTTCATTTGTGTTCCGAAGATTAAGGTCTAATGTTGCGTTCACACCGAAGGCAAATTGAGCGTCAAATTCGCTTCTATCGCATCTAGTTGGACGCTTGAACATTTTGAATCCACTCTCACATCCAAAGCGAGCGTTTGAAGCGAAATTTGCTTCTTGTGTGAGGGGCAAGTGCTAGGCGGTTGTCTGTTTGCAAGATGGCTGATGTTGATTGAGCATTCATCAAAAGAGTCACCGCTCTGTATTTGCTCTGGAGAGCAGAACAGCGGCGTAGGGCTCATCGTCGCCGTACTTGGGTCCTCCAGACCGCTTCACCACTTGCTCCAGGAGCTGCGCCTGGATGACAAGCGCTTTCAGCGGTACTTCCCGCGGGCATCAGACGCGAATGTGCTTTAAACGCGTGAATTCACAAAAAGCACCAAATAAAATCACTCACGTGTAACGCGCAAGACACTCAATTCGCCTCTTTCGTGCGAACTGGATGCGCGAATGAGGCGAAATCACCTCCAGATGTGCGCCAATGCGTCTTTACATTGACTTAACATGGAAATCACTCACTCCAGACGCTCAATTTGTATTCGATGTGAATACCCCTTTGGGCCCTATCATACACCCGGCACAATGCGACGCCAGGCGCGATGCAAGTGTTTTTTCGAAACAAGTGTTAGTTATCATTTTCACGTCCAGCTTCCAATAGGTGCATATTACTAACGTGCCCTTTAAATAACACAAAAAAATACTGCACTATTGACTTTAGAGCAGGTTGTTGTTGGTCAATGGTCGTTTTCAGTTGCCTCAAAATAGCAACAGATGGACGAACAGATGTGCGTGAGTGCATTCATTATTTAAACAACGTGGCGTTTTAAAACAACACGAACATCTGTTCGTCCATCGGTTGCTATTTTGAGGCAACTGAAAACGACTGCGCCATTGACCAACAAAAACCTGCTCTAAAGTCAATAGTGCAGTATTTTTTGTGTTATTTAAAAGGCGCGTTAGTAATATGCACCTATTGGCGGGTGCACAGCACGCGTACACTCTGCTTATTACACACTCAGGGACATGCAGCAGCACACAAACATGTTTAAATATTAAAAATAAAGGATTTCTCTCTGGAGAAGCGTTCAGTCTTGCAAATTCCGCCATGTAAATAGTGAATCCGCCATGGTGCAAGCCTGGCTTTGGTATAAGTAGCAGTGGGTGGTGTTGGGGTAACAGTTTAGGACCCAGGACCAGTAGTGAAAAATGAAGACCAAGAGTCAGGAGTTAGATTAATTCAAGAAAAATGTACTGAAGAATAGTTTGCAGTTTCATCAGCAGAAGCCAGATCACAAGGAGTTCGTAGGCCGCACTCCCTCTAACAGTCTCCCCGCCTCTGCCTAACGTACATACAATTTCTGAACAGTTATACTGTGTTCAAGGTCTAGCCACGTAATTTCTGCCATGTGGAATGATTCTGATTGGCAGAGGAAATGCACAGTCAAAGTACATTTCCACACAAGGATGGATAGCAGAACATATCACTAAACTAGGTTGACTAGGTGTTGCCCCATGACTAGATTTTGATCATAATGACCCAGGAGGTCCTAGAAAGGTGTCTTCAGGTCTGGTGTCGTGTGCAGAAAATGTTCATCTTCAATATTGGGCCTGCACCGATCATGCAACGCACACACAAAAGCACTAGGGTATATCGCACTCTAGTTAGTGTCAGCGGATCCTGACATTTATCAAAAGTACACCCAATACCTAAACAAAGATACAGCCATCGCTCTCCTTCGCCAGAGAGAGACATACATACTAGATAGAAGACTCTTTTATTCTTTAAAGACTGAATATATGAACATTGAGAAGGATAGGTGTATAAAAGAAGAGACACAGGTATCTGACCTGCCCCTTCAGTGGTAATAAACAAGAAATGTTTTCTAACATCTTGCTGATAATGTTTCTTTAGTCATTCGGCGATCCTGCAGCCTTGTACCCCTGTAGGAAAACCACCCTTACTATACTGAAGAGAAGCGCTGTACTCAGTGTGGAGAGATTTTCTGTTCTCATCATTCATATACAAAGATTTCATAACACATGAACACTTTTTCATTTCAAATACACAATTTAGTTTAATTTTGTGAATTTGTTTAAATGCTCTGAGAACTATAAAGACTTATAAGTTGAAGCCTCACTAGTCATGCAGTTTTGCATATTCTTTTAGGCTGGGTTGTGTGTAGAATACATGAATGTAATTTGCTTCTGACTAATTTGTCTATTAATATGGAGTTATGATTGTGCATGAAATCATGAGAAATAAGAGGATATACATATTGTCTTGATTGAGTTATTATTTATTGAGGATGAATTTAGTTTCAAACACATTACTACACAAATTATTAAAATAATCCCAGACAGAATGATCAGGTCTTGTATCATAAAAAAGAGGTTGCGTTCATTTGTATGCATTAGTAACTGCAGACATAGTACAATGTGGTAATGTTCACCAGATTTGAATGTAGTTAGAAAATAATAGAAGCTAATAATAGAAAAAACTGATAAATAAAATTATTGTTTTCTTTATTTAGATGTTTAAAAGATTCCAGTAAAACAGCTGCAGTAAAGTTTAAAGACTGTACAAATAAACTAAAACATCTGTTTATCTGACTAAAGAACAGATGTTTTAAACTGTGCCTCCCACACTATTTTACACAAGCCTACATTAAAAGTATTAAATAAACGTACAATTTACAAATATATAAATCTGTAGATTAATGTAGGTATACTTATTATTTTCACGGATGCAATGTAAGCATCGTGAGATTTAATTCAAATGATGTGTCTACTTTTGTATGTTACGTTTATTCATCCTGATGCAATAGGTAAGGGTGCAAGGTGACTAGTCTGTTGAATTAGTCGAAGCCATTTGTGTGATGTGTATTGCATTAAACCAGTGCAGCGATGTCATTTGCTTAAGAATGCGCGGCCCCTTTAAGAAGCCATGACATCGCGCGCACTCACTGAGAATGCGCAGAAGAGAGTGTATTTCAAGCTCAACGTTGTTGAGAACTGGACCATGAAAAAAACGACGATTACGGAATATTTTCGTCGGATGCCGTAAATTTCCGTTCTGCATGTGAGTGATATGTTCCTAATTTAAATAGTTTGACGTTAGTCATCTCTAGTGTTTAACTATTAATGTAATGAAACGCATTATAGTTTTGTATTAACATTTTATAATAACAAAAAACAAAACAAAATACTCTATAAGAAACGCATATTTTCCTTTAAGTAGCTTTAACGTTTACATTAAGTATCTTCTTAATGTAAGGGAGGCAGATCTGATGCCCCTCCCACAACACTTCACCAATAAATACTGGGAATATTCACATCATCCTACAAGAGAAGGACAAACTCCAGGTGTAGCAGCTGAAATCTGTGTGACTGTTAAAGATGGAGTTTATTAAAGAGGAGATTGAAGACATGCGTTATCCAGAACCATCCAGAATAAAACATGAAGATACTGAGGAACAAACAGGTTGGTGTCCATCCATTCTTCAGTAATTCTGGGAATTAAAAAGCAGTATGTGGATGATAAATTATATAGAGATGCACCTATATGATCATAATCATGTATAGCAGTTGTCAAACACATTTGAATTGTATCAACAACAGAATGACAGAACTAAGCTTTACTTAGATCTGATAATTGATAATTACACAGACAGAGACCAGGGCCAGATACAGATACCAAATTGTAGTCTTAAGTATGTCAAAATTTTGAACAATTATGTAATTTTACTCTTATTCCTAGATTTAGAAGAATAAGTGTGATTCATAAAGGTTCCTAAGTGTTAAAGGGATAGTTCACCCAAAAATGAAAATTATGTCATCATTTACTCACCCTCAAGTTGTTCCAAACCTGTATACATTTCTTTCTTCTGCTGAACACAAAGGAAGATATTTGGAAGAATATTTGTAACCAAGCAGATCTCTGCTGCCATTGACTACCATAGTATCACTTTTTGGGTGAACTATCCCTTTAACTAGGTCTCAGCTCCTGGATTATTTAAGGGAGCTGAAGAGGTATCCTAACATAGTTAGGAGTAACACGTGGGCAGCAGAGAGGAGGAGACCACACACTTTCCAACAAAAATATATTGTATTGAATCAGGGGCACCATTAAGAGTTTTAAGGGGGAATGCAAGTTTCCACTTTTGACGTTTAATTAGAAATTTAAATCATTTATTATTTAACGTTTATATTATTAGCACTGCATTACATATTTTATTTCAAGTTACGTTTATTTTATTTTTAAGTAACGAAAATGGTTTTAATTTTAGTTAACTATATCTCATTATTTTACATTGTTTTGTTTTTTTATTGAATCATCATTACAAAAAACATTTTTAACCGTTACAATTATGTCTTAACAGTTGTCATTCCTATTCTCAGTAGGATATCACAATCTAGGCAGTAATAACCCCCCCCCCCCCACATCACTAGTGTTTGTGTTGGTGGAACTAATGGTCACTCTTTTATTAATTAAACACAATCCCGTATAGGGCTGTATACAGGGCTGTATACCCTGACCCGTCGAGGCATGGACTCCACTAGACCCCTGAAGGTGTGCTGTGGTATCTGGCACCAACATGTTACCAGCAGATCCTTTAAGTCATGTAAGCTGCGAGGTGGGGCCTTCATAATTCAGACTTGTTTGTTCAGCACATCCCACAGATGCTCGATTGGATTGAGATCTGGGGAATTTGGAGGCCAAGTCAAACACCTCAAACTCGTTGTTGTGCTCAAACCATTTTTGTGGCAGGGCGCATTATCCTGCTATCTTTAAAGAATAGTGTTTGTGGTCACTCTTTTATTTGTTAAACACAATCCAGAATCCACTAAATACACTACTTTATTATAGAGAAAAACAACAATTTTTTTTTGTTATAAATATGACAAAAAAATATATTAAATTAGTTTAGTATAATTTAGCAGCAGAAGGTAATTCTTTGAAAAAATCTTTGGAAAGTAATGTTTTAAAATCTACACAAAGTACATCTTGTACTTGTACAAATCTAAAAAAAAGTACAATTACTAATAAAATACATCCTGAAGGTGTGCTGTGGCACCAAGATGTTAGCAGCAGATCCTTTAAGTCCTGTAAGTTGTGAGGTGGGGCCTCCATGGATCAGACTTGTTTGTTCAGCACATCCCACAGAAGCTCGATTGGATTGAGATCTGGGGAATTTGGAGGCCAAGTCAAACACCTCAAACTCGTTGTTGTGCTCCTCAAACTAGGCATGTGCCGGTATCAAATTTTCATGTTGCGATTAATTGCTGAAGCTTTTATCACGGTATACGGTATTATCACGATATTTGCAAAAAAGTTGCTAAAAAAGTGTTGTCATACTATAACAGGTTTAAAAACTTTTTTTATAACAAAAGAACCAAACATTTAAATACAATAAAGCAATACACAAAAATGTATAAAGTAAACAAATATTTGAAACAGATTAAAGTGCTAAAGAATTATAAAGAACAATAGGTAACACTTTACAATAATGTCTCGCCAGTTAATGCATTAACATTAACAAAGAGCAAATAGCTACATTTTTACAGAAGTTATTCTTCTTTGATAATGTTAGTTTAAAAAAGCAACTGTTAGTGTAAGTTCAGGTCCATTAAATAATACAGTTACAACTTTTGATTTTAATAATGTGTTATTAAATGCTGAAATGTACATTTAACTAAGATTAATACATGCTTTAGAAGTATTTTTCATTGTCAGTTTGTTAATGAATGAACTAATGTTAAATAATGGAGCCTTATTGTAAAGTGTGTGATTGAACAACAGTCAGAACATATTCAAACCAGATCTAGGGCATGTAATTTAAAAAAAAAAAATTTAAGTTTGAAAACGACTTTAAGTCTTTAAGTATTAGGTTATGTGATGACGAGCACTGGATTGTGGTTACTGGGGAAACGGCTGTATTTCTGCTGTTCCATCAGCAGGGCGCTGATGGAACAGCAGAAATACAGCCGTTTCCCCAGCAATATGCTGTATCGTTTCCCTGCTGTCTGAAAGTGAATGTGCACTTCAGTGCGTCTTCACGCCTTCCGCCATGTGCTCGGCTCATGAACGGTCTGTTTACATCAGTGCGCGTTCCTCTTTGACGCGTTGTTCATTTTCAGGGCCGTGCAGAGAGTTCTTCAGGGACAGGGGCTCAAATGTAAAAAAGGGGCAATATATATATATATATATATATATATATATATATATATATATATATATATATATATATATATATATATATATATATATATATATATGCTCATCAAGCCTGCATTTATTTAATCAAAAATACAGAAAAAACAGTAGCCTAATATTGTGAAATATTATTACATTATGTTCTTTTTAACTTTTTATTAATCCAACAATCTTGAAAAGAGTATCACAGTTTCCATCATTGACATTAAATCCTCATATTAGAATGATTTCTGAATGATCATGTGACACTGAAGAGTGGAGTAATGATGCTGAAAATCCAGCTGTGATCCCAGGAATATATTATATTTTAAATATAATTATTTTATATTTTAAACCATCATTTTAATAATATTTCACAATATTGCTGTTTTTTATCAAATAAATGCAGGCTTGATGAACTTAAGAGACTTCTTTCATAATGCTGCATAATATTCAAAAATGGTAACGTTAATATAATAAAGTCCTTTCACGTCACCATTTCGCCAGCCTGCACTTCACATAATAGGCCTGTAGGTGCCGGTGGTACTTGGGTTTTGTTAACTTTGATAGTGTCATGAAATAGTAAACGGTGTATCAATATACATAAATACAAGTGAATTTAACACTACTTACCATTAACGCGACTTTTGCTGCTGAATGGTTTTGTACAGTGATTTGTTTGTTGTCAGTTAAAATCCATTTTGTCAGTGATGCAATTTATAAAATGAGACAAACCGCAGGAAATCGTCCATGTAATTTTCAACCGATTTATGAATAAGAACAGAAAATTACCGCTCCACTTCACATCTCCCAATGGAATTTGAACTTGCTTTGCCAGATCACGATTGGTTGGTGTATATACATGACAAACGGGCATTGGTGAAATGTGTAATACTTTAAAATATATAATATATAGATTTGTAATTAAATCAACACATTAGCTCTGATTATGGATGAAAAAAAATATTGGTTTACTTTTTTCCCGTAAGGCCACACACTCTCTGAAAGGACCATATTTGGCTCGAGAGCCGTTTCCGAGCAGTGGAAAATCAGCTGTCAATCAAAACGCACGCAACGCAACCCATAGCAACGCGTTATAGCAACGCCTCAACAGAAATTATCCGACTTTTGAGCCGTCCGTTACTATTGTATACATTGTCATGTTATAATAATCACATTTATGTAGTTTTATTGACCACGATATTATCATTGATATTTGTCAGAGAGGGGCACTTTTGATTCATTTTGAAAAAGGGCAGGGGCTCGAGCACCCAAAGCCCCCCCCTCTGCACGTGCCTGTTCATTTTAAACGGTTGATGGGTAAAGTATTCTTAAAATACATTCTAAAAATCTGAATAATTCGTAATAAATAATTATTCACGGTATTTTGAAGTGCCCACGATAACAATATTGTTCATGTTCATTATTGCGGTATATTGTATTACTGTTTACCGGCACATGTCTACCTCAAACCATTCCTGAACCATTTTTGCTTTGTGGTAGGGCGCATTATCTGCTGAAAGAGCCCCAGCCACCAGGGAATACCGTTTCCATAAAAGGGTGTACATTGTCTGCAACAATGCTTAAGCCGAAAGTATTCTTCATTTTTTTTTTTCTCGCATATGTGAATGTATGCACACAGTGGAATGCACAGCCTTGCAAATTATGCTTCTTTTGATTTGTACGCATACACAGGCGGTCGACACATTCGCAGTTTTGCGCAATCTCTCGCCACGAGTTGCAACCTATGTAAATACTGCAGAAAATTTAAATGCGCATGTGCAACGTGTACAAAGTTTATTAGGCAGCAAGTGAACATTTTGACCTCAAAGTCAAGTCAAGTCAAGTCAACTTTATTTATATAGCGCTTTTAACAATGTAGATTGTTTCAAAGCAGCTAAAAAATTTGATGTGTTAGAAGCAGGAAAAATGGGCAAGCATAAGGATTTGACAGAGTTTGACACGGGCCAAATTGTGATGGCTAGACGACTGGGTCAGAGCATCTCGATAACTGCAGCTCTTGTGGAGTGTTCCCGGTCTACAGTGCTCACGATCTATCAAAAGTGCTCCAAGGAAGGAACAGTGGTGAACCGGCGACAGGGTCATGGCTCATTGATGCACATGGGGAGTGAAGGCTGGCCCATGTGGTTTGATCAAACAGATGAGCTACTGTAGCTCATATTGCTCAAGAAGTTAATGCTGGTTCTGATAGAAAGGTGTCAGAATACACAGTGCATCACAGTTTGTTGAACCCATATTTATATTAGCAGACCAGTCAGGGTGCCTATTTTTGCTGACCCCTGTCCACAGCTGAAAGCGCCAACAGTGGGAAACCTTGGGTACTGCCATCCATGTGGATGTTACTTTGACACGTACAACCTACCTAAGCACTGTTGCAGACCATGTACACGCGTTCATGGAAACGGTATTCCCTGGTGGCTGTGGCCTCTCTCAGCAGGATAATGCGTCCTGCCACAAAGCAAAAAATGGTTCAATAACGAATGCAAGGTGTTGACTTGGCCTCCAAATTCCCCAGATCTCAATCCAATCAAGCATCTGTGGAATGTGCTGAACAAACAAGTCAGATCCATTGAGGCCTGCTGCTAACATCTTGGTGCCAGATACCACAGCACACATTCAGGGGTCTAGTGGAGTCCATGCCTTGACAAGTCAGGGCTGTTTTGGCAGCAAATTAATGTCCATAATCATAATGTTATGCCTGATCATTGTATATATATATATATTCAGCCCTGACCCGTCGAGGCATGGACTCCACTAGACCCCTGAATGTGTGCTGTTGTATCTGGCACCAAGATGTTAGCAGAAGATCCTTTAATTCCTGTAAGCTGCGAGGTGGGGCCTCTGTGGATCGGACTTGTTTGTTCAGCACATCCCACAGATGCTCGATTGGATTGAGATCTGGGGAATTTGGAGGCCAAGTCGAGACCTCAGACTCAGACTGTTGGCTCCTCAAAGCATTCCTGAACCATTTTTGCTTTGTGGCAGGGCGCATTATCACCCCCGTAAGGGAGTTGACAAAATGATAAAAGCTTGATCGTCAAGTTATTCTTCTTGTAACTGACCTAGTAAGAAATTGAATTACTTCTCCCACTCTACAAATCAATGCTCTAACTGTAGAAATGAAAGGAATAAATAGTCTTAAATAGCTCAACTGTGGCACTGACCACAACAAACATACACTACAAGTTTGCTTAAATATGAGGAAAATATTTTTATATTTATATTTTTTTAAGTAGTTAAAATTTTCAGGGAAGAACAAAACACTAAACTTAGTGAAGGTATATCTGACAAAATTATTTGGTAAAAAGACAAACTACAGCTACAGGGTTTAGAAAAACGCTCAGAGGAAAAAAAACATACATTTACTGCAACATAATCAGTTATTAATATTTAATTGATCATCTCTTGATTTTGCATGTGTTCATCATTTCTTTGTATGACAGCCTGGCCAAAAATTATGTCTGCACAAGTTTGTGTTATGTCATTGGAGTCAATTGTTTTAGTTGTGATAATACAATGACATAACACAAACTTGTGCAGACATAATTTTTGGCCAGGCTGTCATACAAAGAAATGATGAACACATGCAAAATCAAGAGATTAGTTGTGATTGCAGTCAATTGTTTTAGTTGTGATAATACAATCACAACTACACAATGTGCTTACGAAACATCACTGCTCTAAAGGAGATCTGCATGGAGGAATGGGCCAAACTACCAGCAACAGTGTGTAAAAACCTTGTGGAGACTTACAGAAAATGTTTAACCTCTGTCATTGCCAACAAAGGGTATATAACAGTATTGAGATTAACTTTTTCCCACCATACTTTGCAAATAAATTCTTTAAAAATCAGACAATGTGATTTTCTGGATTTTTTGAACTCATAGTTGAAGTGTACCTATGATGAAAGATACAGGCCTCTCTCATCTTTTTAAGTGGGAGAACTTGCAGAATTTGTGGCTGACTAAATACTTTTTTGCCCAACTGTATCAGTAGAAAAGGATACCACAGCATCAATACTAATTTGTGATTTTGCACAATGCAAAGCACTTAAAAAAAATAAATATTAAAGTTTCAATCTTAATTACATGATTTTATTATAATGACATTACATGATTGGTGTAATGCTGCTGTGACTTCACTCTTGCAGGTTCACTATTGGCTGATTCAGAGGTTGAGGGCGGCCATTTTGGGTTGGCATCATTGTAGTCCTTAGTTAGCAACACTTAAGTGCCACATCATCAATCAGTCTTAGATTTAGCTGAAAGTTGCTTTTAGCTTCTTTATAAAAGTCTCCTACTCTTAGACAAGTCCTACTCTTTACTAAGAATCTTTTGACACTTAAGTTAAAGCCTAAGACTATTTTTAAGAGCATTTATGAGAAGTTTTATAATTAATTATTTTTATATAGCGCTTTTCTAGGCACTCAAAGTGCTTTATGTAGAAGGGGGGAATCTCCTCATTCACCACCAATGTGCAGCATTCACCTGGAGGATGTTTATATTGCGCCAGAACGCCCACCACACACCAGCTTATTGGTGGAGAGGAGACAGATTGATGCAGCCAATCGTGTAAATATATATATATATAGGGGTGTAACAGTACACAAAACTGACGGTTCGGTACGTACCACGGTTTTTAAGTCACGGTTCGGTACGAGTTCGGTACAGCAGTTTTACAAAATTGCTTTTTATTTATTTTTATTAAACAGTGGTTTACTGAAAAAGAAAAAAAGTGTCTGTCCTTGAATTAATTAAATTATAACTAAAAGTTTTTTGAAGATATTTCTGTAAATTATATAGGGCACACTTAGGCTGCGTTCACACTGCAGGCTGAAACGACCCAATTCCGATTTTTTTTGCCCTTATGTGACCTGTATCTGATCTTTTCATGACAGTCTGAACGACACAGATCCGATCTTTTCAAATGCGACCCAGGCCACTTGGGTATGTGGTCCAAATCCGATACATATCCGATCTTTTGAAATGCGTCTTCAGTCTGAACTGCCAGGTCACATGTATCCGACCCGCACGTCGTTGATACGCGACAAATGTCATCATTGTACGTTGAATGCACAAGAAATAGTTGCTAACCGCCAATAAAAGAAGAAGTACGCACCTGTTGCTAGCCAATACACTCCAACTCCAACGCGTTTCTGCATGGGCCGCCGCAGACGTGTCTCTTCCCGTGACAAAGTTAGTTGAAGGCACTCACAAACATAATTGAAGGTGGATCTGGTCATTCTGAAGTTACTGACGAATTCGGTATCAGTAAAGCCACTCACATCAGTATCCCACCACTCCTGGCTGCGACTCCGCACCCACACGTTTCTCTGTATCGACGTTGCTACCACTGCTCCACAAAACGCCATGGCCAAAAACCTTGCTCTCCTCCTCTTTTTTAATTTTCTTCTTAACATGAGAAGGTTGTAATGGTGCTGGCTCCGTTGCGAAAATAACTTTAATAAAGCTAAACAAACTCCAATGCTGACACCCATATTTGGCTACTTCCGTAAACATCAAGTGACGTCGTTGACCGTTGAGTACTCTTCTGCGCATGCGGGTCACTTCTGGGTCATTTCACGTTCACACAGGAGATCACAAAAGGTCGCATTTAATTGGAAATGTGAACGGCCTTGCAAAAAAAATCGCATTTTTTCAAAAAATCGGAATTGAGCATTAAGCCCTGCAGTGTGAACGCAGCCTTAGTTGCACATTAACATTAAAGGTGAACAACAAAGCCCAAACTATTAGCCTAAATTCAGTTGCTATTTATTTTTAGGTATAATAATTAACAAATAACACATTGTATGCAAACATGTAAACTTCACATGAGGCAGTTTTTGCATTAACTTCTAAATCTAATTATAAAATTGTTTTTTCTCCAATTCGTTGTTGAAATATAATAATTTAGGCTATACACAGTGTCTGTCATTTTCATGACAGGTTTATTTAACATCCCTAACAGGTTAAGTCGAATATAATGGCTAATATAGAGCATATATTTAGTGAAAGAGTTGATTTCTCTAGTGAATAAAATTCTGTGGACACTGAACGACTGCCTGAGGTAACTTAATTGTGATGCTAACGTTACATGACATTGTTTAGTTCACAAGCAGTTATAGACGTCTTTCCGCCGTTGAAACACTGATTTAGTGATTACACCACATATGATACATGACAGTAAGTTGTAATGTATCCTCAACATACCTTCAGACCTTCAGATGATCACGCTCACGCGCGTGCGCTTGAATTGTGATTGATCAGTCACGCCACATAGAGCGTCAAAACGGCATGGTTTGAATTTCGTGATAAAATGGACTGAATACTTAATATGTTTGTGTGGGAACTCAGATTGAAGTGTGTTCCGCGCTTAAAACAAGCCGACTGTTAGCTGTTAAAGATTGCACTTGGAAACCGTTCGGTACAAGCGTGAACCGAACCGAAAGCCCTGTACCGAAACAGTTCGGTACGAATACGTGTACCGTTACACCTCTAATATATATATATATATATATATATATATATATATATATATATATATATATATATATATATATATATATATATATATATATATATGGGGATGATTAGAAGGGCATGATGGACAGGGGCCAATGGGCAAATTTGGCCAGGATGCCGGGGTTACACCCCTACTCTTTATCGAAGTACATCCTAGGATTTTTAATGACCACAGAGTCAGGACCTCGGTTTAACGTCTCATCCAAAGGACGGTGCTTGTTACAGTATAGTGTCCCCATCACTATACTGGGGCGTTAGGACCCACACAGACCACAGGGTGAAAGTCCCACTCCCAATACTTTTGGAAATATAGTGTATATGAAACTATAGGCAACCATCAACTATGTGGTAACTGGGAAAATACAATCATGAAATCAATGAATGCAGGAACTCGCGATTCTACAAAATGCATTTTAAACGGTCCTAAACCAAAACTTTGGGGAACAATTTCAGTGCTCAATACTCACCATAACATCTTGAAACTTGAATGAATATCTGTATTCTCTTGGGAATGATGTTTGTTTCGGTCTTCAGTGCATCCGCATTTGAATTCTCAAAACCCACGGTTTTCCTTTTGCACATGCATATACAGTTTTTTCGATGTTGGACTTTTTCAGCCAACACACATTTTTCACTTCGACTTAGATTAACTGAGCACAATTAAATATGTTTGGTGAATATAAATTTAGATTTTTAAGTGAATACAGCTATTAGTAGTACAATGCACATTTTTGCAGGGGGATAATAATTTATTGAGCCAATGTATAATTGTCAGTTTCCAACATTTTCAAAACAATATTTTTATTTACAGTGTAAGTTTTCACTTGAATATTTTCATATTTATCCTCCTTGAACTGATTCTGACTACTTAATATTTTTATTTCAGACCAAAGGGAAGTGACGGAGCAACAACACAAACTAAATGAAGTGGAGGAGAAACATGTATCTCAAGGAACAAAATCCAAAAGGCTGTATACCTGCTCACAGTGTGGAAAAAGTTTCCAAAATGAAGGAATCCTTAACAAACACATGAGAATTCACAGTGGAGAGAAACCGTATACATGCTCTCAGTGTGGAAAGAGTTATTCTGGTGAATCAGGTTTCATGTATCATCTGCACATTCACACTGGAGAAAAGCCATTTAACTGTGATCAGTGTGGTAAAGATTTTATTTCATCCTCAAATCTAAAAAAACACCTGATAGTTCATTCAGGTGAGAAGCCTTACGTTTGTTCTCTCTGTGGAAAGAGTTTTTCAAGACTGGACAGCTTAAAACTGCACCAGAAAACACATGATGAAGTGAGAGATCATGTGTGTTCAGAGTGTGGGAAGAGCTTTACTACAACCAGTGAACTGAAACGGCACCAAAGAATTCATACCGGGGAGAAGCCGCACCGCTGTACTCAGTGTGGGAAGAGTTTCAGATGTACCAAAGCTCTTAGGAATCATCAACACGGTCACTCTGGCGAAAAGCCATTTAACTGCGATCAGTGTGGTAAACATTTTATTTCATTGTCATATCTCAAAAAACACATGAAAGTTCATTCAGATGAGAAGCCTTATGTGTGTTCTCACTGTGGAAAGGGGTTTTCAAGGCTGGACAGTTTTAAACAGCACCAGAAAACACATGATGATGTGAGAGATCATGCGTGTTCGGACTGTGGGAAGAGCTTTACTAGAGCTGCCCATCTGAAACAGCACCAAAGAATTCATACTGGAGAAAGACCCTATAACTGCTCATATTGTGACAAGAGTTTCAATCGGTCTGGATCACTAAAAGTACATGAGCGAGTTCATACTGGAGAGAAACCGTACCAGTGTACTCAGTGTGAGAAGAGTTTCAAACATTTTTCAAGCCTTCACAATCATATGAAAATATGTTACAAGTGAGCAACATTTGTTTTCATGTCAAATACATTCAAGTAAATGTGTGAGAACAACTCTTACAGTGTAAATTAAATTAGGTCTTACTTGAATTAGATACATTCAACTAATAATGACTTAATAAGTATATTGTGTTTTGATTGTACGTGCAAATTTGAGCAATAAAACATAAACAACATCATGTCTTGATTGATCTATTTAATGAACACAGAGAATGAGTTATATAGTTTTCATCACATTAATGAGTTTAAACATTCTACCTTGATACTGAAATAAATATGTTTGAGATGTAGTATTATTGTCAATCAAATGATCAGGTCGTGTATCATACAAAGAGGTTGGAGTTCATTTTTATCCTTGATTATTGACTGCATTGGAATATAAAGTTCCAAAGCTTCAGTTCACCAGATTTGGTGGATGTAAAAAACAAAACAAAAACAGAAGATGTAATATATTAAACAATAATCAAACTGTTGATCCATTTGCATTATTTACAGGTCAAATTGAGTTCTGGAGAAAAATAAATCATATTTCATATGATGTAGGAACAATACAAGCAAATATCATACAAACGATAAACAATAATGAGTGCTGTTTCCCCCAAATATAAACACCAGGCCCACTGGCCATCGGGAGCACCGTTGAATTCCCAGTGTTTTAGCGGCTAATTTGGCCCACTTCACCGTGTGTTTTTTTATTATTATTTTATATTGTTGCCTGCCCAATGCACCAAAGTGATCATTTCCAAATTTGTCATTGGCAATAATAAATCATGAAAGCACAATTTATAACCTGCACCAGTCTCCAACAAAGATTCTCTGTTAAGATAATTGCCGCCCAATCAATTAATTTAATTCAGATTATAAATTGTTATCCTCCCTTTACGCAAACAGATTGAAACCATGCTTAGAAGAAATCGTCTGTTTCCCAGTCTGGTTTTGGCTTGTGTTGGATATTTTAGATTAAATCAATGATAAAACAATTTATTTTAGTTTTAGACTTTTATAAGGCCTTAGGCCTATGCATAAGTTTGGTTTTGGCTTTTCTTTTGTTAAAAACAGTTCCAACTTTTTACAAAAATATTAACAGCAATGTGTCTTTGGTGAAAGATGTTTCTCCCCGGTTTGTTATTGGTAGAGGCATCAGACTAAGGTGTTCCTCTTCGTTATTTTCTGTTTATGTTGGTCGCTGAGTTTCTCAATATTTTAATTACTTTAGAGAATAGTTTAGATGTTCACGGTATGTTAGAAGCGGAGCATACATTTCAGTCAAGTGGTGGATGAAACCAGGATGAAAAAAAGATTATTTTGAATGATTTAAATTTATTTTCCAACAGCAAACAACCTTAAAAAACAACAGCACACTTGTTTTTTTTTTAATGGGATTAGGCAAAGAAGTATCAAATGTACCGTTTTTGATTTAGGACTCAGGGTCAAATGAGATGAATGATATCCACCAGAGACATTTTGCATTTATGAAGAGAGTTTGCATATCGATATGTTAAAAATGCCAACTCTCTTCATAAATGGAAAATGTCTCTGGCCCAATTTTAAGCTTTTTATATTGATTTAAACCTATATGACTCTCTTTGTTCATCGTTTAACAAGAAAGCATCTAAAACTGCTTTATTGATTAAAAAATATGGTTTAATTGTAATGGTTACTTCCTGATAGTCTCCTGAAGATGACAGGTTTTAGTTTCCCCATGTTCAGTTATTGCTTTAGATGTTTCTTTCTTATGTTTATATATTTTTAGTAATCATTTTAGTTTAGTTTTTTTTTTTTTTTTAACTATCCCCGTTTATTGTATCTTGATTGCAAATGTATTATATTGCCTTGCTCCAATTCAAGTTTCTTATCCTGTTCTCTGAAGTGATCTTTGTGAATTATGAATCCCCTACAATTTTTATAGGCATATGTTCATAAAAAAAAGACGGACCCGAAACAGGGGGGCAATCAAATACCCAGAAGCATATAATCTTAACCTGCTCCTTTTCTGTCATATTTTGTTTGGTCAGGAGGATATCGCTATTAAAGTTTTAACACTAATACATCTGCACGAATGCGGCGCCCCCTATGATGTATTCGGGTGGACCATTCCACTGGAACTGCACATGCGTGAGCCTCAGCGAAAGAGTTGAGAGAACATTTCAGACATTACCTGAGGAGTTTAAATGCGCTAGAAAACACCGACCATCAAGGACGTGTTTACATGCGCGGATAAAGAACACAATGTAAGTGTCTGAAATGCACGCGCATATTTCAACTGAACGATGAAGTTATAGCCCTCTTTAACTTGCTGTTAAACTGAATATGCGAGGTAAATTGTTTGCTGAAATAACCACAATAACAACAACATCAAGAGCGCGCAGTTTATGTCAATCAGCTGCGCGTGAAAGTTGTGTTAGTTAACTTACTTTAGTAGAAAGTAGGCTAATTACCGCGTTTCAGATGTGTGTTATAAAATGTTTGGTGATAAAGTTAAGAAATTATGCTCTGAGATTTTAATCACCAGTGGAGACCCCATAATCTAGTGAAAGAGGCTTTTTAACTATTCATGTAACTTAGTTAGGATGATGTGGTTGTTTATCCATGGAAGTTTTGTTTTTTCTCCATGGAAGTTTTTAATATGATAGCTAATTAACCAGACCTTAAATGCAATTAATATCTAAACCTATCAAAATACTCCACGTTTCTAACAGAAAACATGTTCACTTAATTTAAATATAAGTGGTATTTCAGTGTAAATTCACTACCTTTTTTGTAATTTATTTTTTTACATTTTTACATTTGGCAGATGTGGTGTCCCTTCCACAACACTTCACCAATAATGCTGCCTTCACGTGCTATCGGAAATGTGGTCATTCAGACTTCTGAAGTCGTGATTTGCATTCAAGTTTTCAAATGTGAGGGCCTTCATGTGCAATTTTTACCTAGGAAACTCGTATTTACGAAAATTCCGAGAGCACGTGAAGGCAGCATAAGTACTGGGAATATTCACAACTTCATCATACTAAAAGAGAAGGACAAACTCCAGGTGTAGCAGCTGAAATCTGTGACTGAAGATGGAGTTTATTAAAGAGGAGATTGAAGACATGAGTTATCCAGAACCATCCGGAATAAAACATGAAGATACTGAGGAACAAACAGGTTAGTGTCCATTCTTGAGTCTATAATGTTTTGTTAGCTGTGAAATAATGAGTTTATGGATGATAAATTATACAGATTGTATTGCTAGTTTAAATGTTAACTAATGGAATCTTATTATAAAGAGTCAAAGGGTACAAAACACACAGTTTCTGCCAATCATGTTCATCTTGAGTATAGAGTAGTATAGGGCTCGGGCGTATGACGTCATTACTTTGCGTGGCGGCCATGTTGATGGCCTCATTTGCTGCTACTCGGACTACTGCGCACTGTTTATAGACGTGCTCCCTCTCAGTCGTGTGTCTTAATTTGGCGTTATTATTGGAAACCATGGTAAACCGTTGCTGCATTGTGGGGTGTAACACTAGATCACATAATCGCCATGGGAAAAAGTTCGAAAATGGATTAACTGAGTCGTCGGCTCGCTTGGATCGCGCTTGTAAGACAAACTGTTACCTGGGGATATGGTGTTGGCTGATCGCGGCTTTGACATAAAGGACAGTGTGGGACTTATGTGTGCCGAGGTAAAGATCCCTGCTTTCACAAAAGAACGCTGTCAGCTGATGCAAGAGATGTGGGGAGCACAAGAAAAAATGCCCACCTCCGAATTCACGTGGAAAGGGTGATTGTAACCGTCCGCAACAAGTACACTATTTTGTCAGATAAAGTACCGATTCACATGGTGTTGCCAAGCAAGGACGAAGACATGACATTCCTCTATAAGATTGTGTATGTGGGTCATTCCTGGGATTCGGTAATATTTTAACTTGTACTTTTTTAATTTTTGAACTACATATGATTAAATTTCTAAATACCCCACATTATTAGGCACATATCAAACCTTCAAAAAATCATATTTTCCCATCTCAGGCATTAAAGACTTTTTATTATTTTGAGTTTTTTTCAGATGTGTACACATTTTATTCTCAACCCCGTAACGGACAAAATTGAATTAGTTTAAACAGGATTTTACACAAAACTTGTTATAAAATCATCATCTACCTACTGCTCATGTGTCCCTCATACCAATTCAATGACTTCAAATGTAACATTTATGATCATTTTCACATTTGTATGTGATGGAAGTTACAAATAACCAAATTGTTTGTCCGTGGTCTCTTTATTTTAGTAAGAAAAAATTAATTTAGATGTTTCACTAAAACCACAATTTTACTGTGTTAGCCCTTAACATGTCGGGTGGTAATCAGCAAGAAATGCTTTAATTTTTAATTGTCTTCCTTATTTTATTTTCCAAAAATATTAATGTGACAGGGTTGAGAATGCTGTGATGGGGTTGAATACTGTAACAGGGTTGAAAGGACACACTGGCCTACTTTTAATTTGTATGTGTTTAATACGAAAATCCCTCTTTGAGACTCAAACAAAACACTATTTAATTTTAGGCAACCATGTAATAAAGACAGTCATATTTAGTTTTTACTTTATTATCTGAACTGCAGTGAGAATTTAAACAAAGAAAACGGCTCGGGTTATGACTATAACCCTTGTTCCCTGAGAAAGGGAATGAGCACTGCGCTCCCTTAGCAATAGCGTGTCTGAAGTATGAATGAAACTATTCCAATCCTGATTGATGTTGCGTCATGACGTAGTATGTGACGGCATACCCGGAAGCTACATAAGGGGGGCCGGCGCATAGTAATGTCAGTTATCGCGATGAAGCATGCGCTCCAGGCGTGACGAAGTGTGGCGACGAGACTCAGGGAACAAGGGTTATAGACATAACCCGAGCCGTTCCCTTTCGAGGGAACTCGCACTGCGTCGGAACGACGAATTCGGGGAACGAGTACCCACTAGGCCACACCGAGGGTCACGCCTGCCCTAGTGTGAAGCTGGAGACCAGGCACAACTAGGACTGGAGCATCCTAGCGCCGGGCGTCGCAGGGAGATGCAAGCTGTAAAATCTAATGAAAGTGTGCGAGGTGGCCCACCCAGCCGCCTCGCAGATCTCCTGCATCGGGACTCCAGAAAGGAGGGCCACTGAGGAGGCCATGTCCCTGGTGGAATGAGCTCTCACGGCCATCGGTGAAGGCAAATTGCGCACCTGATAAGCCGTGGCTATAGCCTGGACAATCCAGTTACTGATTGTCTGAGTCGAAGCAGGCAGCCCTTTCTTGGGTGAACCAAAGCTCACTAACAGCTGTTCTGATTTCCTCCACTGCGCAGACATCTCCAAATATATTTTAAGAGCTCTAACCAGGCAGAGCAGGTGAAGTCTCCCTTCTTCCTCTGTCACATGAGGTGGAGGATGGAAAGCCTGAAGAACCAATGACCTGGCCACACTAAATGGCATCTTGGGCACGTAGCCCGGCTTAGGATGCAAGATGGCCTTAACTCCGCCAGGGGCAAACTCCAGGCAAGTCAGCGTCAACGCCAAGGCCTGGAGGTCCCCCACTCTCCTCAGAGAAGTGATAGCCAGGATAAAGGCCACCTTAAGGGTCTGGTTCTTTGCCTCAGCTGACTCCAGTGGCTCAAAGGGGGCCTCAGCCGAACCTTCAAGTACCACCGCCAGAACGAGCCGCAGGCCTCATCCTCCGAGCCCCACAGAGGAACCGTACAACCAGATGGTGCCTACCCAAAGGCCCATCACTCACAGGAGTGTGGAAAGCCCCAATGGCAGCAACGTACACCTTGAGTGTGGACGGGGTTAGACCCGCAAAGAAGCGATTTTGGAGGAACTCCAGCACTGAAGCCACCGGGCATTTAACTGGGTCCACCTCACGCTCTCTACACCAAACGCAGAAAACATTCCATTTAAGTCTCCTTGCAGACGGATACCTGGAGCTGAGCAAGGTCTCAATCACATCTGCCGACAGGCCGGCCTCTAGGTATCAGGGGCCAGACACACAGGTTCCAAATATCTGGCCGGGGGTGAAATATCGTGCCCCCCGCCTGAGATAGAAGATCCCTCCTGAGAGGGACCTGCCACGGGGGACCCGCCAGCAGAGCTATGATGTCCGAAAACCAAACTCGAGTCGGCCAACGAGGTGCCACCAAGAGCAGGCTGACCCCTTGTTGACGGACCCTATACAGGAGAGCGATCGGGGGAAAGCGTACAGACGCAGCCTCGGCCACGTCTGCACCATGGCATCCAGCCCCAGCTTTTTTCTGGGTCAGGGTCATCTCTGCGTGCACGAAACTGCCTTTGCCTGTCTGCTGTTGATGTGGGTGCCATTTCTGACTAGGATGCCCGTTGAAGTTTAAGTGGAAACATTACATCAAATATTTTATCTATAACAAAAATATGAGTTATGATTTTGGTAATAATATATTTATTGAAATTACATTTTTAAATTGAAATAATTGATTAAATTAAGTGAATAACTCAACCCTGTCACAAAGTTTACAACCCCGAAACAATGACAAATGTGACGGGGTTGAGTGTGATGGGGTTGAGTTTTTTTGCTCAAAATGGCCACTGCTCTCAATGTGGTGTAGAAGAGTGGGCCACATGGCAGCCAATTAAATAAGTATATTTTAGATTTTTATGGATTAAAATACAATTTTGAAAAGTCATCATTTTCCATCTTAAATATATGTGATGGGGTTGAGTTGTTAAGCTTGACAGTACCCTCCCTGGCTATAAAACACCTAAAAAAATGAATAAAAAGAGTGATATCACTCACCTTCTTCTGCACCATGCTGTTAAAGAGAGCGGAATGATGCAACTTCCTGTGAATGATGTCACATATGGGTGGAGTCTAAATTATTATGGGCGGAGAATGGTTGGCGTGACGGGGTTGAGTTCAGACTGAGGGACGTAACTTTATAAGTTGTTTTTTATCAAATATCTTGCATTTTTTTAATTTTTTTCTTTTCAAAAGCAAAGAACACAAATAAATACTTGCATTATTGCTGAAAATTATAGACACTGTGCATATTTTATTAATTATTTTCCAAGTACAAATTCAGCGAAGAACCTCAGGGACATGACAAAATGCTTGCTGTAAGACATAAATAAGATTTTTTTTAATGATAAAAATTATTTAAATGCAATAATTATTTGTATTCATTATAAAGGACATACCAAAGTATTGTGAAAAGCTTTTAACATTTAATTTTGGTGAACCACCACTTTCAAAAATCTAGGGGACTGAAATATTACCGAATCCCAGGAATGACCCATGTATGTTGTGCTCTGACAAACATGAGCCCTAGCGTTGAAATAAAATAAATGTGCATTAAATACAGCCATAAGTGTCTGTTGCATCCATACCCACAATCTTCAAAATAAATATACTTAAATCAATATAATGTGCAAAAGCAAGAAGTGTCACACAATCGCAATAACCGTATAATGTGCAAAAGCAAGAAGTGTCACACAATCAGATATTTTTCAGTGTTTATTTGCAAGTAGTGCAACCCGAGAACACAGAACAGTGCAGAATGCTTCAAGGTAAAAGGTTAACGTTACATAGGCTTCATGGTCTGCAGCTCCTGAACCCATCCATTTATGAACTGCAAATTTCATATGAATCCAAACCGTTAATAGTTCCAATTTTGTCCATATACCGGTCCCTGGCTTCCCTATTTAACGTATCCCGGTAAATTCCACATCCTTTTCGGGATTTTAACATAGTTTTTCTTTCTCCCAACTCTGCTTCTCCTCGTTCGATTTGCTGTATGTTTACATTCGCGAGGCCATCAACATGGCCGCCACGTCCCAGAATGCAACGCAGCGCCCGAGCCCTATTGCATCCTTCATATCTCAGAGTCTTTAGTTATCACATTTATCAAATACAGATTCTTTCCGAAAACAACAAAACTTGTTGAAACCTGATAAAGTAACAAATAGAAAGTTCATTGTAAATGTAAAAATGTATGTGGAACATGCTACCAATTAGGTAGTGTAAGTTATTACACTCTCATGGAACAAAGACTAAAGGCCTGTTAACACCGGGTCGATTTTCGCACGCGTTTATTGCCGACGTTTAACGCCTCGGGACTAAACAATGGGCGCCAATGTGAGTGTTCACACCATAGACCGTAAAAAAATATGGACGACGCGACTTCATTGACTTCCGCTGACCATAGTTGAAGCTTTCGTAGGCCCGCTCACGGCGCTGACATCTTGGGACCGAGTCTGCGCAGTAGCGATCTCGGGACCGGAGTTGCGCAGTAGAGAACAGGAAGTAGAGGCGCGATTATCAAAAGCCCGCCCACACTCTCACAGATGCATAACAATTCATTATGTTGGTGTGAAATAAACAGTTATAGAAATGTAGAAATTAAAGCTAAAGCTCCAATCTCCTCCCCAAAATCCCGAAAAAAGTCTGTTAGTTCCTCAGTGAAAACACTCAGAGAAGCCGTCAACCTCAGCTGTCAATCATGACGTCACACCCCCCGTTTTTATAGCATCACATAACTCACTAAAACTTAACTTATTTAAAAAACGAACACTTGAAATGAAATCATCGTAATAAAAACTGCCTAAAATGACAGAAACCATCTTTAGGAAAGTGTAATTGAATTGTTTAGTGTGTCTCGCGTCCATTCAAATACATGGAGAGGCGGGGTTTAGGAGCTGTACTGGGACCGGCCACCAGGGGGCGATCGAGGCTCGGAAGCTTCAGTTTCTGACAAGAGCACTACAGGCTTGGTTCAAACCGACGCGCAAAACGCCAGGCGTAAAAGCGTCATTTTTAAAAAAACGCCTCGGGTTCGTTTTTTTATTTTGACGCGTCGGGTAAAAAACTGGCCGACCAATGAGATCGGCGCTTTTGTTCACGTGCCTGGAGCTGCTGAAGTGACAGTAAAACACGACTTGGTGGCGCTCAAGCACAAAACGCTCTTGCCGAGCACCCATTGATACGACGAAGAAGTAGTAAGTAGACAAAGAAGAAGATGAACTGCTTATGCTGCTTGCCAGTTAGCAAAAAGTGTGTGAATGGTTTTGTCCATATACATAATATATCTATGGTTTTGGCAAGCACGTAAATACTGTCTCTCTTCTCCTTCTGTGTGACAAGCGAGTGTCAGAGGCTTAAAGTGCCGTAGCACCATCTTGTGTACCGGGAGCGCATCTACTGAATGTGCGCGTTCACTCGGCGCAGCGCCAGTGAAAATCGCTTGGGTGTGAACACTCAAGACGCGCCGAAAAACGTCACGAAAACCGCTGGCGATAAGCGCGCGCGATATTCGTCCCGGTGTGTACAGGCCTTTAAGGTAGTGCAAAACATTGTAACAAAAAGTAACAATCCCAACTATGCCTTCAGTTAGGTTAAATAGTGCAAATAGTGCAAAACACAACATAAATTAAAAACAAATTAAATCATTTTCAATCAAAGTGTAAACGCGGATATACTCTTAAATTGTAAACAAAATGTTGAAATGAGGCTGACATGAGAATTTTGGGTAGTGAAAGTTATAACAAACTGCTCACACCTTAAAAGAACACTTTTGGAAAATGGGCTCATTTTACAACTCCCCTAGAGTTAAACAGTTGAGTTTTACTTTTATGAATTAATTCAGCCGATCTCCGGATCTGTGTAATATCATTGCGCCGCTGCACCCATGGTAGGGCAGCAAAGTTCCTTGATTATTACGCAGGAAAGAGAGTTAAGTTCCTAGCCATATCGGTCTAGAAAATCGCAACTTTTCATTTTCCTACACGATGTAACTATAATAAGGAATGCAATTTGCAAATGCGCTGGCAATTTTTGTCTGAGTAGGAAATTTCTTAACTTTAGGCTTACTTGACGATGTCAGTGTCTCTGTCTCCTCGCGCATCTTCACATTTTCTTCATACTCAGGTTTGTGTTTAAGATGGTGGAACAAATCGGATGTTTCCACCCTTTGTAACCACCGTTTTCTTGCAAACTTTGCATATTACGCTCCACATTTGCTCCACATCTGATTTTCTATAACCAAACCAATTCCGTATTGTAGAGGTAGCTCCTCATTTAGCAGTAAACTCCTCCTCAGCTTCACGTCCCATCTTCCGCCATTCTTGTTTTCGCTCTACACGTGAGCTGCCAAAGGGTCGCAGACTGTTGCACACAGAAATACGCCATCAACTAGGCTTTATCATTATTATCGCGGGAAGACAAATTCTTATCCAAGGGAGAATTTTTAATGGTATATCGCAAATGATAAGATATCGCCCATCCACTGGCACTGGGACCAATGTGACATTTTAGAGTCGCACATTTTTTTAGATCAGTTTTAATCGTGTAATAGATTTGAACAAAACAAAAAAAATCAAGTGCTACGAACAGGCTGTATTGGCCATGACTAGATTGCAAATACAAAAATAGATTATGTAAATATAGACATTAATTAATTTAAAAGAAACTGAGATGTGCTGCAGTGGTGGAAACGACACGAGCCCATGCTACCGCGGCCGTCATGACTGGCTCTGGTGTTTAGAGTGTGAATGCATCTGGTTGTTTAAACCACATATACAGGGGTTAAAGTGGGCCGGAAAGGTCCAGAACTGTGTTGCGGCACCTCAGATAAATGAATGAATGAATAGATCCATAATCTCACGCACAGTGCTAACAAACTCGTTCGGTGCCTTCGCCGCTCTATTGAGGTGATAACGAGTGCCAGGCAGTCGCTTTATCAATTTGAATTTAATACAAGCGCAACATCATGTGGACAGTAAAGACACTGTGGCGAAACTAGCTGAACCAGACTGAATACTGACCATGTAGAGTGAAGTGTTGAGGTAAACTAGGCTGCCTACACGACTGTAATCGTGGTCGTAGTCAGCTATGAGGTCACAGGACCTCTGTATTTTTTTCCGTGGTGTATATAATAAATGTTGTTAAATAATTTCAACCAGATTAGGCATAGAATAATGAATGTGTGCGTGTACATATTGTAAATTAATTTATTAAACGTATTTACCTAGCGTTCGTAGCCTTCAGTCAATTAACTTATCTAAGAAAATGCTTAATAAAATATAGGCTAAATGTCAGTTGACCCTATGAGGAGGGGAAGAGACGGGGTAAGAGAAGGAGACTGAGAGAAAAAGAACGAGAGAAAGTGTGATGGAATTATATAACCGTAACCTGTGATTTAATATATAATATTGTGTGCAATCTGTCACATTCACTGTAACTTCATCAATAGGGCATGTATGCAGATGAATACCTCTTAAGCAAACTAATCCTGGAACTAGATCCTGCTCTGGAGCAGGTTATGTTCAGAGAGTGAGTTGCTATGGCTACTTGCATACCCTGAAAGTTACCTGTTTTTGTAACTGAACGTTGAGGTTATCCACTTACTTACTCTTAAACATACCCAGTTATTTCACATAACCTGCTCTCTGGAATACCTCCCAGGTGATGTTGCCTGTATTTTATGGGGGCATCATATGAAATATTCAGATTCACTGATCACATATGAAGGGTAATCACGGATCAGAAGCATTTGTCTCTTTAATGCATTTAAATATTGTTTTTATGACCACGTGATACTACAGAGTGATATCCAACGGTGTTGTGACATAGTTATTTACATTTACATTTATGCATTTGGCAGACGCTTTTATCCAAAGCCTTATTACAGGGACAATCCCCCATGAGCAACATGTAGTAA
This sequence comes from Gobio gobio, assembly GCF_949357685.1. NCBI lineage: Eukaryota > Metazoa > Chordata > Actinopteri > Cypriniformes > Gobionidae > Gobio > Gobio gobio. The sequence goes on from NC_137114.1 coordinate 48,929,499, forward strand.
AGTGCCTTGCTCAAGGACACACTGGTGGTGACCGCTGGGATCGAACCAGCAACCTTCTGCTCACAGACATCAGTAATCAGCATATCGTTAGCCTCATAGCATAATTGCCTAAGTCATATTTCAAAGTTTTTGGTAAACAAGAAAAAAAACATTTTTAGGTATTTTTTCACAGTAAAGTTAGGCAGATATCTCAATTGGGCCAACAAATGACTTAGGCAATTATGCTATGAGGCTAACGATATGAAACTCAACAAAGGTGGCATGCTACATGCTGTAATGCATGCTGGGTGTCAGCATAGTACAAAACTCATTCATGGCTCCCAGCATGCATTGAATAAATTAAATTGCAGCTGAATTGTCTAACTATTTTCTGCTTTTATTTTGTGTGTGCTTTTTACTTTTCTTGTCACCATTGTTGAGGATTGTATGATGAGTGTTGATGTCCGAGTGTCTAATTTTTTTACACAAAATTTACTCTTTTCTCAGTGTTGATGTCTGGTCGAGTCACCTTTATTTATATAGCACTTTTTACAATGCAGATGTTTCAGCAGCTTCACAGTGTTAAACAGGAAAATAATGCAACAGAATTAGATTCGGCTGTACAGCCGCTCTGGAGAAAACGGTGATGATGTCCAGCTCATTTCAATTATCATATAGTGACAATGCAGGCAGATCAGTAATTTAATTCAAAATTTATTTGAATATTTATTTGAAATATTCAAAATATTGAAGCAAATAGCAAAGGCGACAGTGGCAAGGAACCAAAACACTAGGTGGCATAATGGAGAAAAATAAACCAGTTAGGGTGCCAGTTCTCCTCTGGCCATCATGCCGTGTCGATGAGGCAATTATTAGATAGGAATATTCTAAATATCGGACTCATCACGGCAGAGACGGGTTTATTGAGGATGTCGTGTCGATGAGGCAGTTATTAGATAGGAATATTCAAAATATCGGACTCATCACGCCAGAGACGCTATATTGGGATGTCGCATGGATAAGGCAATTTTTTAGATAGGAATATTCTAAAAAATCTGAATAATCACGCCGGGGAGGGGATTATTGAGGATGCCGTGTTGATGAAGCAATTTCAGGGGGAGTCTAATTGACACTTCAGGGATGCGTTGGTCATGTCTGGGTGCAGGTCCACCATCTGATCTGGATACGGCCCGGATCCGGCTGACTGCAGTAAACCTCGGGATAAACAGAGAGACTAACATTAGCGTAGATGCCATTCTTTTTATGATGTAACGTGTACATCTGGGGCCCGTTTCAGAAAGGAGGTTAAGTGAAAACTCTGAGTAGGTTAACCCTGAAATAAGGGAAACTCTGGGTTTTCTGTTTCAGAATGGGAGGTATGTCAAACCCGAGAAAGCAGGGTAAGCCAAGCCAGTTTCTGAAAGAGAGGTAACTTATACTCAGAGTCAGTTACCAGGGTAACTTACTCTGTGAACCTAACCTGGTCAGAGGCAGGTTTTCTTTGGTAAACCCAGAGTTTCTTTCGTTCTCCTCCCCCTTTTTAAAGCACCAGCAGTGTTTAAATACTTTATTCATTCATTCAAATGCCACAAATGCTTTTCTTACTGAGTATTTTGGTCATATTTCAAGTATAAATATAAAAAAAAATTATACATTTAATCTAAATCTAAAGTAAGCAAAGTTTACTTAAAACAAATTAAATTTTCTGCCACTTGACAAAAATACAAAGTAAGAAAAGCACATGAGGACACTGTCAAAGTGACAAAAATGGCATGTTTTATACAAGATCCTGACGTTCACTTGATAATCCTCTAGAAGTAACCTAATAATTAGAATTTCCTTTAGGATTTCCAGTGGTTGGACACATTTATGACACTCATATACCCATCATCACACTTTCTGAAAACGGATTACTGTATGGAATGGAAGGATGCTGCCAGATGGTAGTACGAGATATATGGCATAACCACCACCACAGCTGTTAAATACATTTATTTACATTTTTATAGTCATCTTTATTTCCTACAAATACTTTATTCTTTTTCCTGTTGGGTGTTAATATTCTTCCTCCATCTCCTTTTCATCTGTCAGTGGTGCTGGAGTTTGGCTGGCCTGAGTAGAAGTCAATAATGTCATTACCCTGATTAATAAATGTAACAGGTGGGATCAGAGAACATTTCATTATGTGAAACGAGCATAGACCCTTTTCACATTTCTGGGTTTCCGAAGCTGAAGTCGTCATAGTTGGGTTAACTCTTATAGCGGTGAATGAGAGAATACATTAAATATATATTTTTGTGTCTCCATTTGCTCAAATAGCAAAAGAAAAACTCCACAATAGTGATTTCACAACTTTCAAAAAGATGGAAAAATTAAAGTGAGATTGATAACTGCAGTGAAAAGAGAGAAAAATGTTAATTTTAACTATCACTCCCATAGACGCTGTATTAGAAACACTCTCACAGCAGCGGTAACTTGATTTTTGTAATTTGATGCAAAAGTAATATAATACAATGTATTAGTGTTATAAATGTACATACATAAAAAATAAATAAAAAAAACATTGCAGGATTTACGATATTGATGACCATTAAAACACGTCATCACAGTCTGTGAAAAGGGTCTATGTGGGAAAAGCTGCTGCACATTGGACACTGAATGATATTTATTTAATATGTCAAATGTTTGTAAAGTCATTAAACCTACACCCATGAACATTTTATGCTTAAAGCTTTTCCTGATTGAATTATGTTTTTTTTTTTTTTTTTTTTTAGCTGCTGCCACATTCTTTGTTTGCCTTTTGGATACCATGAAAATTAAACTTAATTAAAATAATTAAGAATTAAACTTGTGTATTGACCCGGAAGTATGCAAACGTCTTTTTGTTGGGTGCTGTTGCCATGGTGAATCGTAATTTCGGAGCTCCATTGATCGTGGCTTTTCATAGTTGGAATGCATGAGCTTAACTCAGAGTCAGTCTACTCAGAGTTGATTGAACTACCTCAATTCAGCTGTTCTGAAACCCAAAACTCAGAGTTTCCCATCTCAGAGTAAGTCAACTCAGAGTTCAGGTTTAAACTCAGAGTTGGTTGAACCTCCTTTCTGAAACAGGCCCCTGGTGTTATGGGAAGTGTTCCCGGTTCCGGCTGACCTAGTTAGTGCAGCCTAACAATCATTTAATTGATTTGAATAATATAAATGTTAAATGTTTTATGCGTATGCCATAGTAAAGAGATGTGTTTTTAGACTAAATTCAAACTGACAGTGTGTCTATTTCCCGAACAATGCTAGGAAGACTGTTCCATCAACCGTCTGCAGTTGATTTTGATTAACTTGAAATCGCTCAAGTATTGGGGAGCTAAACCATTTAGCGCTTTTTAAGTAGTAAGCAAGGTTTTAAAATGTATGCGATGTTTAACAGGGAGCCAGTGCAGTGTTGACAGAACCGGGCTAATATGGTCATACTTCCTGGTTCTAGTAAGAACTCGAGCTGCTTTGTTTTGGACCTGCTGCAGTTTATTTATTAACCGAGCAGGGCAACCACCCAGTAGAGCATTACAGTAATCTAGCCTTGAGGTCATGAACGCATGAACTATTGATGTGTTAGTGATCTTTCTATCACAACAGCTGCATTTGTATATTGCATTTTTATTTATGAATTCATTAATGCCATAACTTCACCATTATTTGCTTTAAAAAAAGTGTCTTAAACCACTTAACCACAGTAATTTGACTGTCATTAAAGCAGACGTCTTAAAGGTGTAATATTACACTTTGTAATATTTATGAGGATCTATTGACAGACATGCAATATACATAACTGTTTTCAGTGGTGTAAAAATACCTTACATAATGACCTATGTTTTTATTACCTTAGAATGAGCCATTTCTATTAGGGATGTACCGAATATTCGGCCACCGAAAATTTTCGGCCGAAAATTTTTGGCCGAAAGACTTTTATCACCGAAACAACACGGCCAAAATGTTGTGATGATGCAAACAGAAACCGCGACCTGCACGTGCTTGTCTGAAGCATCATGTCTGCGGTGTGGACGTATTTCAGTATATCTGAGAAACACCCACGTCTGCTCGATGCACAAGCACTGACAGCGAGAGCTGTTCAGTTCAACAGCTCATGTTCTCGATGAGAAGAGGACCAGAATTCACTGTGAAACCGAACGGTTTCCGAATGCAATCTTTAACCGTGGGCATGTTTTAAGCGCGGAACACACTTCAATCCGAGTTCCCACACCAACATCGATCAACATGTATCACGAAATTCAAACAATAAATGCCGTTTTGACGCTCTCTAATGTGGCATCACTGATCACATCACAGTTCAAGCAGCGGCGCGCGTGAACGCGATCATCTGTGAACGTAAATCAACTCTTTCACTAAATATATGCACTATATTAGCCGTTATATTCATCATATTCTACTTAACCTGTTAATTATTATGGAGCTAGAAGAGTCTCAATAAAGATAAATGCACACACTACATTCACATATGCACACAGTATTCATACATGTACACACATGATTCATAAATACACACACAGGATACACAAATGCACACAAAATTCACAAATGCACACACCAAATTTAAAAAGCACAGAAGATTCACAAATGCATACAAAATTCATAAATGCACACAAAATTCATAAATACATACACAATTCATAAATGCAAAGAACATTTACAAATGCACTCAAGATTCACAAATGCACAGGGCAAGATTCAGAAATGTGTTTCTGATGCACACACAAATATATCTTGATTTACAAACTGCTTGCGGTCTGTGAACTTCACTGCATCTTGGCTCCTTGACTCCCCTGACTTGGCTCAACACACGAATGCCTTTTTTTAAACAGGGAATGATCAGCAACCAATCAGATATCTCCCTTGTTTTAGCCAATCACAAGAACGCACCCCACGTGGGGGATTGTTTACTTATAAGTAGGGGTGCACAATATATCGATTTAATATCGTTATCGCGATATCACGTTGCCCGATATTATATCGTAAGTCTCACGATAATGATGCGATATTTCGTTTATGACAAAATGAGACGCGTTTCACTGTACAGTATATACATTCTTTATCGGATCTATTATTTTTTTTTTTAAACCAGGTCCCTCCTACTCGCCCCAAAGCTAAATTTTCATTTTTGAGTGAACTCTCTCTTTAATTTTACATTTATTCATACACTTTCATGCTGTACTGCTCTGAGCTGCCACTGTAAATCTTTATATATATTTATTTTATATTATACTATACACTAGGAATGTGTACAAGGTTTTTTTTTAAGTAAAGTTTTAAGTAAGGTTTTTCCAAGTCTTTTAAGTAAAATTCAAAAAGAGTATTGCAATAAAAACAAAAAATTATAATAAAAATAATAATAACTCTTTCTGTTCCTGTTGGCTAAGAATAGAATAGAAAAAAACTGATGTGACAAGCCATCAGAACCGAACCAAAAACGTGGTTAAAAACAGAGGTATGTATTGAACCGTGGACTAACTGTATTGTTGCATCCCTACTGTACAACCAGATATGATTATTTATTTATTCATGTTGAACCAGTCCAATATGACTGTCAGTTGAAAACCTTTAAACCTTGTGTTGTAAGAATTAGTTTTATTTGTTATGAATCTATTTTGATGCGTTTTCTGTAACTTTTGTAATTTTACATCATACTTTTTGCAATATTCATTATCGATATCGCAATATCACATTTTTGTGAATATCGTGCACCCCTACTTATAAGCCAATCACATGAACGCGTTCACACAGCGCGATATGCACGTGGCGCGAGCGCGAGCGTGTGCAAGCGGGAGCGTGAGCGTGACTGCGAGCGCGGGCTAGCGGTGGAGTTGGTTGAGACCTCAAAATGGCTTCTGGCAACGACAGGGGAGCGGTAAGTATAACTTAAGTAATTTACATGTCATTTTTAAACTAGTTATCTCCTTGTTATGAGATGTTGTTTAATTGTTAATGTTAACCGGTTTAATTGTGCAACTATCAACATAAGCTAGCGAGCTAGGCTAGCGCGTCTGCATGCTAATAGGGTCAGGCTAGTATCTTTCTATAAAAGTGAAATTCTTGTGAATTAAGTGACTGTTTGACAGGGTCTGTTGCCCCAAGCCGAGGTAGCAGCTCGGGCTTTTGTGCAGTTATTGGCCCGAGAGCTGTCCTCGGCCCCAAACGCACCGAGAGAGAGTAACGTCAACGTTACAGCAGTCAGGGCGGGAGGCAGTGCTGCTCCTCTGCCGGTTAGCGATGCTAGGGTGAAACAGGCTATGAGAAGGTAATGCATTTAACTTATTATTCTAATTATTTTTGGGGGTTGGGGGTGCTTAATTGGCGTGAATGTTAAGGTGAAGAATGTTGATAAAGCAGAAATGTACATAAAAATTCACATTTGAGGCTCAAGAAAAGATTATTCAGTCCACCAAAGTTTTTGGTACATAGATAAAGCGTTGTGTATTGTCTATTAAGTGACACATGTTCACTTTACTGACAGTGAGTAATATTCTTCTGACACATTTAATATTGGTGTCTGGAGCAGTAATGAATAGGGTTAGTGTATTTTATACTTTTATTGAGACATTGTTTAAATTAAAGTTTCCCTGCAAATCTTTTTGTCTTTCCTACATCAGGCAGTTTCCAAGTATGTTTAATACTGATCAGCCAAGAGGAAAACGACGATTCTCGACCCCTGCCCCTTGCATTGTAAAAAGGACATTGTTAATGTTTTTCCAATTCAAAACCTCAGATATGTCATGTGATGTCCGGCGATGAATTACCATTCACACCACTATTCATGTTATAGAGGACAGTACTATGACTTGTTTGCCTGACAAAATATAACTTTTAATATTAATGATTGTGAGACTGCAAGGTTTTAAAGGACTCTTACTACTTTCCATTTTAAAATAGGTGGTAGCGGACGTCGCAAGCTGTCCATAATTCCAACTGACGCTGAGGGTTACTCCACAAGGCTTCTCAAGTCAGCCTCTAACAATGGGAAAAACATAGTATTTGTAGTGCCACTACAGGAGAAGCTTTCTACTGAACCACTTTCCTATGATTCAGTAGAGTTCGCCAAGATGCCACAGTCAAAATGCATTACATGTGGCAGTCAAATGCCTTTGCAGCTGTTGCCGTTGCATGTGGAGGGATGCAATGGCACATTGACTGTAAGCTGTATTACAACATGTCTCTCATTTCTCTTTTTTTAGTTTGTTAAAATGACTGTTTCAAAGTATTAAGTATTTGTTTATTATATATTTTTATACATTTATTTTATTTATTTAGGAGAGTGAATCTGGGACATGTCTTGATGAAGATTGTTCAGTTCTTGAGCAGCCAGTCCCTTCTACCATAGGCATGGATGAACCCTTGGCGGTAATAGATGTTGTCTTTTCTGTTGCTTTGGAATTTAGTAAGAAAGCATTATTTTTTTTATTAATCACATAAAGTAAGCAAGCAGAGGTTTTAGTACAAGTCTGTAAGATGCAGAAAACAGGACACTATTCTTATAATAATTTCATGTATGAAAAGTGTTTATTTATTTTTTTCAGGCCTGCCCAATCTGTCTTGCATCATACCCAGCTGATGTTCTCCCATTTCATGCAAGCACATGTGGTGACAGGTAGGAAGTTTATGTCTGATAGATTCAGGTAACTGATAGTCACCGACATTATTAGAATGTAATGACATGTTCTAAGTATGAGGAAGGACATGTGGGGGGACGGGGACATGTGTTGAATTGTTTCTGGAGCTACTGGTTTAACAATTTTTTTTATTCATATTAATTCTGTAGCACATTTAGTTAAAGCTACACTATGTAACTTTTCCGTCCACTAGAGGTCGCCTGTTCAAAACAACGGCGTAGTTTGATGACGCCTCGTTTGAGCGCAGAATTTTGGGACATGTGGTCTTCACCTCACAGCCGGTGGGAAACAGTCAGGATAGGACTCGGGCAGAAATCATGTTCATGGATGCGATTATTAACATTACTGTAGTCTGAAGCAGAGCAGGACCGAGTGTTGTGGAGCTGAGCAAGGCCGCAGGAGCGATTGAAGAGCAGGACTGTTATTATGGCTTAATCGCCGGCGGGACTTTTATTATGACACGGTTGCCGGCGCCACTTCCTCTTTTCCATTCATGAGTGAGGTAACGCAACTCTGTTTATCGTATTAGATATATCTGAGTGTGTTGAAAAGGAAGTTATGACGTTCGCTCGGCGGCTGCTATGACACTTGTTCACACTGCAGTGAGAGTAAAGTGTTTCACTGAATAAAACCGGAGACCGAGGGTGACGCAGATATGACGCAATCGACAGGCGACTCCCTCACACGCATAGCTCACACGTCCCGGCTCCTCGGTTAAAATAGCAATTTCTCACGATTTACAAATAGTTGGAAACATTTGGGATATTCTAAGTACTCAACTGAACAAAATATATAACACTGGCCTAGTGGTTTCTGGATATTTTACTGCAAAAATCCTACATAGTTCACCTTTAACCTAGTTTTGTATATTAACTCCATGTCTTAACTTTAATATAAACATTTGGCACCACTGACCAACTAGATGGTAAATGATTAAAATAATCACCACTCATGATTTGTCTGTTTCCCATTCTTCCAAGCAATGTTTTTTATTATAATTTATTTGGTCTGTTCTAAGAATGAACTGTGCTCAACCCAGCCTAGCTGCCAGTCCCTCAAGGGGAGAAGAACTGCCAGGACCCTCAGTTCCACAATCGTCAGCAGGTAACTTATGCACAATTTCTGCTATAGTGTTGCATTGTTGAAAATGTTTTCAAAACTTTTGTCAAAGTGATTTTAAAAAAGGAATGTTGCTTTCAAGTACTTCCCCTTGACATATTACATTAACCTGCGGGGATTTCAAAATGTCACTGCTGAAACAAAGTTATTCTTGCTTTGGAAATAAGTTGATATTAGTATATCATTTAGAAGGCCCTTTGCATCAACAACTTTTTTTGTGGTAAATTACAGCTTCAACCTGGGCCACTGAAGTCGACCCCCAAAAAGCATGCCAGTTGTTCAGAGAAGATTTACTGAACCGTTACTCTGAAAGTCCACGCCTCTCTCTATCACTCGACATATTTGATGCAGAAGAAGAACAGGACAGTGCATTCATTTCATTCTATAAGCAGAACAATGTGAACTGGGCAGCTCCATTCAAGTGCAGGCTGAGAGGTATTAATAAAGTGTAACTTTTTCCATTATAGGTAGTTATTCACTGAATTGATTTGAGTCCATGTCCCTTTACCCCCCTGTATTTATTGTTGTAGAAACTCAGAATTTTAGCACAATAACCATGCTCTGTTTACTTGACATAATCTGGTCGATTGTCCTTTTCATCTCAAATATTATTTTCCCCCAAGGAGATGCAGCAGTGGGTGATGGTGTCAACAGACATGTTTTGTCAATGGCCATGCAGAAATTGAAAACTGGCTTCAGAATACATTTAGGTTTGTATATATGAGTGTGTGTGTCATATGTTTTCATGTTAACTTTTTTTTAAAATTGCAGTACTTTTTGTAGCCTTTTCATTGGACACGGTCATCAAATTAGAGAATGGTTTTGTAAACTCTACTTTAAATAAACGTTATAACTTAATCTAAATGAATCTCCAAAGACACATTTGGGTCTAACTGTGATCAAGCATGCTTTTAAACATAATGCTCAATGTTTCTTGGCCTTTTCTTAATACATATTTTTATTAAGGCTCTGCTGCTCCTACAACCCTTTTTGAGGGGGAAAAAGAACATCGGGTTCCCTCTGCAGCTGCTGTCCTGCGGGAAAGCAACCTATTTGAGATGGCCGGTCGTATGATCGGCCATTCTTTCCTGCATGGTGGGTCTAGCTTCTCTGGACTCAGTTTGCCTGTGGTGACCCTATTGACTGGTGAGAGCATCGACACTGCAGCATCAGCTCTGACACTGGAGGACTGTCCTGATATTGACCATCGTGAAACAATTGGTTTGGTGAGTAGCTTGGTTACACATTGCACATTTGTACGAATTACTACATTTTTGTTCATGTCACACACGTGTCTGTACCCCGACATTTTGTAATCTGTGATTTCTAAAGCTTTTGGTGTTATTTACTCAATGTTATTTTTATTGTACCTTTTGCCTTTTTGTGGATTGCCTGGTGACAACTTTTCATGCAATTAAATTCTTTTACCTTTTGTGAATGTGTACCTGCTTTAGCTGAAGAATGCTGAACTTACTGCAGAAGAAAACACCAAAGTGACTGATCTTTGCCTGTCCTGGGATCTTCCATTTCCAACCTCCACCAATCGTGTCTGGCTGTTCCAGGAATTGCTTTCACATGCAGTAATTGTATTTATAAATTACCTTGTTAGTATTTATATTGGAGGTTGGCCGTGTAACTCATGTTGCATCTGTGCCTACGGTCTCTTTCCTATAAAATGGTGCCTCTGTTAATGTTACCTTCTGTCCTGTCAATTCTGTGTGCAGGTACTTCACCGTTAAACAGCCAATTAAACAAATACGGAAAGGCCTTAAACAAACCGGAATCTGGCCACTTCTTTCAGATAGGCCAGATGTCCACCCCTTAATTTTCCCAAGGGAGTGAAGTGAGGAGCTTAACCCACAGGTAAACACGATTCACACTACACTATTTTTTTTAGCCTGATTTGCTGCTCTGCGACTGTCAGGCTGTGATTGGGAGTAAATCAGTGATCGATCGGCGGTTGCCAGTCGTTATGTGTGAACTCAACTCATCAAAACGGTGCCCCGACACCTACAGATATTTCTCATGCTAGATATCTGGCTGAAGTTGGCCGACTCGACATCCAGCTAATTTAGCCATTTATTATTCAGCCATTTAAGATTTTATTTTTGCAAAGACTGTGTAATTTTGTTTGGTGTCACAGGGGTGTACATCTAAAATGAATGGTTTATTTTAGTCATATGTTAAAGTTGTTACTTATGTGAAAAATAGATTGTTCATTCATAAAAAGATCACTACAATTTGTGAGATCACTTTGCAACATTTAATAAAAGTTTCAATCCTGACATGAAATGTGTTTATATTTGATCCCTTGTAGACCGTGATCCAGAGCATTACCTGGCCACAAACCAACGTTGACAGTGACGATGATGAGGACGACACTGTTCCATTGGAGAAAATCAGTCTTGTCACTGTATTTTTTAGAAAATTCATAGAGTAAGGTAATACTGTAAGTGTAAATGGTCTTTATTTCCTTATTTTTCATTCTCATCTTAATTCACACATAATTGTTTCCTCATAACAATCCCAGTTGCTACAATAATAAAGTGGTTCTTCATATTTACCACGTTTTATGTGCATTTTCATTTCATCTCAGTGTGAGCTGGTTTACTGTTTTATTGTCAAATGGTCATGTTTCTCTCTCCCTCTTCCTTTCTGTCCTCTTCTGTGTGCTTTACAACAGCACAGGGAAAGATGTGAATGTTTGACAGAAACAGTAAAGCCCAGCTCACACTGAGATGAAATGCACATAAAATTGCTAAATTAAACTTCATACTTTGTTTACATTCCACAGTATTTAAAGTAATCCTTTTGACGTTCTAAACTAGGAGAGGAAAAGGGACTACAGGGATTTGACTTTTGTACAAGTTTGTACTGTTTAAGTTCAGCACTGATATTTTGAAGTTTAGCACATTATTTGTCATCTGTTTTAAAGCCTGTCTAAACAGCATTGCTTATGTTTTATCTTAACTTGAGTATCTAAGAGTGCCATAACTGGATTTGTTGAAAAGATAAGAATCTTATGAGAGAATCGTTACTTCGTTTTTTTTTTTAAAGATCTACTCCAATGTAAAGTTTTGAGGGGTCAGATGTACAATTTTCTCTCCAATCGCGTCACCAGATGTGCTGCGTGACCTGATGAAGTTTTGGGTGGGAACTGCCAACAAGAAGACTCAATGTTGAGGTTGTAACCTCAATTTATCCAGTGGCTCACACCTGCTTCTTCAAGTTGAAGCTCCCCAGCCACTACCAGACCTACAAGATTTTTCACCAGGACTTGATGATGGCCCTCAGTTCTGTAAGTTCTGGCTTTGGACTTGTGTAGGTGCAAATGTCATCAACTTCGTGCACTCAGTCCCTTTTGAAATGGAATCACGTGGAGTAATTCCTGCTAGTTTATGCACCATTAACGTTATGAAGTTTGATGATTCTACTTGATTGTCAGGCACCACCTTCACCTGTCAAGTTGGTTTGGTGATTGTCTTTTAGCCTGTTTTTGCACTTCTTTATTGATTTTTTTTTATTTTATCTGATTTTCTTAATCTAGCTGCTAGTGTACTTTTGTGATGTCATCTGCAGTACAATGAGCTTGGATCATATAAATATGATCTCTTTGAGAGCTGTGGCAGCTTTTTTGGCCTCTCTAGTTCATTAAAGGGTTAGTTCACCCAAAAATGAAATTTCTTCCATTAATGACTCACGTCAATGTTGTTCCACACCTGTAAGACCTCCGTTCATCCTCGGAAGACAGTTTTAGATATTTTAGATTTAGTCCGAGGGCTTTCAGTCCTTTGAATGTAAGTGTATGAACACTTTGCTGTCCACGTCCAGAAAGGTAATGAAAAGATAATCAAAGTAGTCCATATGTGACATCATTTGGTTAGTTAGACTCTTTTGAAGCGTCGACAATACATTTTGGTCCAAAAATAACAAACCAAGACTTTATTAAGCATTGTCTTCTCTTCTGGTTTTGTTTGAATCCACGTTCACGAGGCCACAGTGACGTAAGACGCTGTGATGTGTTATCTGGTATCTGCTATCGCACAAAATCCACGTCCCAGCGTCTTACGTCAGCAGCGTCACTGTGGCCTCGTGAACGCGGATTCAAACAAAACCAGAAGAGAAGACAATGCTTAATAAAGTCTTGGTTTGTTATTTTTGGACCAAAATGTATTGTCGACGCTTCAAAAGAGTCTCTAACCAAATGATGTCACATATGGACTACTTTGATTATCTTTTCATTACCTTTCTGGACGTGGACAGCAAAGTGTTCATACACTTACATTCAAAGGACTGAAAGCCCTCGGACTAAATCTAAAATATCTTAAACTGTGTTCCGAGGATGAACGGAGGTCTTACGGGTGTGGAACAACATTGGGGTGAGTCATTAATGGAAGAAATTTCATTTTTGGGTGAACTAACCCTTTAAGCTGACTTCCATAGACATTTAGTTGTAATTATTGAACAGTTTATACAGCTAGTACATGTTTAATACATTCAGATGTTTAGGTAGATACCAGTTTCTCCAATGTTACTGTTGCCCTTTAACAGTAATATTCTAACAATGTTGGTTTTGTAAAGCCGATTTGTTACCCCTTTACAGGGATGTTGTAAATACAACTGTACTGCTACATTTGATACATTTACACAAGACTTCCCAGAATTGTGTCCCTTAGAACAACATTAAAGGTGTTAAAGCATTTTTACGGTCTTATTCTTTGTAGCACAATTGCCCTGGTTTATGTAGCCATTTGAAATGGCCTTCTCACTCAATATTGGACCAGTTTTAAAAACATTTTCACCAGTTACAAGGTTTAAAGAATACAATAATTTCTTTAAAGCAATAAATCAGTTCTTTCTTAAAATGTCTTATTTACAAATAGTATACAAAGCGCAAGTAAAAAAATACTATTAAGTCAACACTCCATGAATGTTGAAAATAACCCAGCAACAAACAAGACCCTTTTCAAAATAAAATGCCCAAACACAAACTTCTTTATAAAATTTACTGTATTCATCTGTAGTGTTAATTAGTATGGAGGATCCTGGGCTCCTAGCATAAGGCACAATCAAAATATCATTTGAAATGTGCTAAAGTAGTTTCTGTTAAGTTTTTGGTCAAAGTCACAGGAAGCCACTGGAAAGTAGCAAGAGAGCCACGAGCTCTATCTTGCCTCAATTAAGTTTTTAATGTATTGGACAGTGTTGAGGTATATATCCGCCCCAAAACAGTCCAATTGCCGCAATGGATCCATGTTGTCTCGTAGTGCTATCATTTCCAGATCCAAAAGAGGACTGTCCAGTTCAGGGATATTGACCCCGGAATGAGGCTCATTTGTGTAGCCACTCTCCTCCCATTGAATCTCTGGGATGGGTATTCCCTGACAAAGACATGTGTGTATAAAAATTAGGCATATTAAATGTTATTGAACAAATTAGCCCTTTGCACATCACTGTGCCCATATCACTACTTGTTACAAAACAGGTAATTTCAGACAATTTAGAATAGATTCTATTTTATGTAAATGAATGAATCATTGATTGTGTTAAAATGTGAAGGTAATTACATATTCAAGACCAAGACCAAGACCTGGGCCCCATTTCAGAAAGCGGGTTTAGTGAAAACTGAGTATGTTCAGCCTGAGTGGAAACTCTGGGTTTTCAGTTTCAGAGAACGAGATCAGATAAACTCTAGATCAGTAACCCTTGCAACTTACATTTTCCTCATTCATAATGTCACTATCAAAGCACATATCTGAACTCATTTACATCTTTAGAAACATTGAAATCCCGGTTAGATAGGGTGTTGTTGTTTTTTTTACCCAAACATGATCTTGAACATGACCGCTTTATGATTAATCTGTCATCAATGACGGGGAGAATCTCCGGACATCGTGGATTTCTCTTCAGCACATAATAAAATCTATAGGCTACACGGTCCTTTATTACAGTGTGACTATGTGGACATTAAAGCAGCTGTCAGGTTGGCAACGGTTGTACTGAAACACTTACTGTGAACTACATTAGGTCTACTGTAGTAGCCTAATCACTAAACTAATATGTATACAACCAATCAATGAACAAATCTTTGGTAGTTGCACTGATTGAAACATCTATATGGTAGTTATGTTGGATAGGCTATAATGTGAATATTTCTGAGTGAGGATGATTGTGGTGCAGCTGAAACAAAGAAATGTAGTTTAAAAGTGAGTTTTTCCATTATTATCTGCTGATAGTCTGAATGTGTTTAAAGCAGCACTAGGTAACTTTTCAGCCTTTATAATATATTTTCAAACCTCTTGTGATGATACATGGACTTACAATAGGTTGAATGACACGTCTGCCATAGCCTGACGGGGTCTGTATAGTTTTTTATCGTACTTTTAAACTTCGGGTTTCGCGTAGTAACCCGAGAAAAAAAAAGAACTATTCGACTGCTTTACGGCATATACGTCACTTCCACCACCACCCCCACTTCCTTAAATTCGGACGTGCGAGAAAAACTATCATTTGTTTGCCGAATGTTATAGTCAGGGCTGAAGCAGCACAGAAAAATAAGAAAGCAAAGGTTTTGTCGGAGGAAAGCAAAAAGAGGAAACGAGAGAGTGATGGGATTAAAGGCAGGACGAGGATCAACATTGGGCCAGCGCTTGCTCGTTGGCGTGAGCTAGAGGAGGAGGGGCTACATTCTTGCAAGAAAATACGTAATACATACAAAATCATATTTTAGGATACCTAACATGTCTGTGATATTTGTTTATTTGTCTTTCCTCAAGCTATAATGCAAATCGGTTTATCTAGGGTAGCTTGATATTATAATATTGACGATATATGGTTATTACCTACCACTCAAACATTGATTTGAAGTATCATATAGATTCTGTAAAACGGGAACCAATAGACTAGGCTACTATAATGACGCTGGCTTGTAAACGTGAGAATCGCGATCATTTGGCGTTTGAAAAAAATAAAACCCATGAAATTATATTCATATGACATGCTGAAACATATGCCACTGTACCTGGGATGAAGACATTTCACACGCGACGCAAGTAGAACACCTGCATGTGAACTCCTCCTGCAGTGTTCAGGGCTATCATAGTTGTCATGTCAACAAATGCACGAGCGATGCATCCCCTGATGTAGGATGACAGAGTTTACGACAGTAGTAGAGGACAATACTGTTTCTCAACTGTAGGGGGACCCCGAGAGCAAAAACTACCTAGTGCTGCTTTAACAATTTCATTAAACACAAAATGAACTTGGAGCTCAGGGATAAGCTCAGTTTGTTAAGCCTGCTTTCTGAAACAGGGCCCTGGCTATGCTCAGATTCTTGTCACTTCACTAGAGGTACACACAAACAATCCTATTCTTGCTTGCACCAAGCCATGGCTTTTTGAATCCCAAGAAAGGGACTTCAATTAATAATGGTCAAGAGTCAGAACAACCTTCATTTTTTGGCATTTGGCTTTTTAATTGATTTAGGATCAACATTACTAATGCATTATTTACCTCAGGATCTGCAATATGGGGTTAAGGGCCTGGCCCACCTGCCACAACTGATTTGGTGTCAGGTTCTGCTCAGTCCTGATGGGATGGTTGTCCCACGCGTCACAGAAGACATCTAGGCTTGCCTGAATGCGCGGTAGAAAAACATAGTGGCAGCAGAATATGTGTAGGACGTTTCTGATGTCAAGTAGGTGTTCGTCCTCAAGAGAGTGCAGGATATTGTAATACACTCCTGTAACACTCATGAACAAATCACGCCAGAGGCGCTCAATCCTGTATTTAAAAAAAAAAGGAGGAAAATAATACTTTTTTTTTTATAACGTGTCCTTTAAGATCCTTTGAATAACAACTTTTCCCCAGCCATTGAATAAATGGCCATGTTTCAAATTGATAATTGTATACATTTTAATATAAATGAACTGACATGGGAGTTAATACTCTAAATTAAATTCTAAGAGTTTTTTTATGTTTGCGATCATGGCCAGTAGATTTTTTTTGGTAAGGATATTGTCTGTTCTTACAATTGCTTATGGTAGGCATCTTAATAAATACTACCTTTAGGCTTCCAAAATTAAGTTTAACTCACCGCTGATTGTGTGCGCTTTTCCCCGCAATGAAGCTGTTAATGTCAGTTCCACGAACTGAGAACATTAATTCCGCTATCCCCACATTTTCTCCTCCGTGATCTCCTCTCACTCTGAAAATAAAACATGAATTTTAGATCTCATCAAGGACACAATTATGCAGAAGTGCCAACCAATAATACATGAATCCTTTAAATTTCCCTGCATTTTTGCATAATATTGTAATGAAATATGGTCTGACAGGTCTATGTACTGTATGTAGTATAATTGATCTGTAGGTATAATGAGAAATACAAGTCACTTCAATTGCTTTTCTTTCCTAAACCGGTAAACAAGCAAGAATACTGGGCCCTGTTTCAGAAAGCAGGCTTAAAAAACTGAGCCTGATAAGTGAAACTCCGAGCTCCAGAACAGCTGATCAGAATTAGTGAAGTCAACTCTAAGTATGTGTGAGGTTACAGCATACTGTAGTTGATTCATGTTATGGCTCGTCAACTGCCAACTGCAAAGCACTACTATATCGAGACATATCCAGCTGCAGCCCCGCAGCACACCAGTTTCAGAACACCAGTTTCAGAACACCAGTTTCAGAACACCAGTTTCAGAACACCAGTTTCAGAACACCAGTTTCAGAACACCAGTTTCAGAACACCAGTTTCAGAACACCAGTTTCAGAACACCAGTTTCAGAACACCAGTTTCAGAACACCAGTTTCAGAACACCAGTTTCAGAACACCAGTTTCAGAACACCAGTTTCAGAACACCAGTTTCAGAACACCAGTTTCAGAACCGGAAGTGAGCGGCGCTACCCATACACGTCGTTTTCATATGGATTTTAAAGTTACTTTTCATGCAAGAGAAACATGCATTTAAGCCAGTGAGATGTGAACAGAAGCATGAAGGAGATTATATTGAGTTGTGTGTGATATTTCTGTCATGATACATGTGGTGGTGAACGAATATTGAATCTGTTCACGTCTTTCACGTTTTATCATTAAAGCTTTTTTTTTGCATTTGTCAAAAGATATTATTTGTCTTAATATTAAATAATTATTCATTAATTAAACGTATACATTTAGTTTTCAGGGATGAAAACACTTTAATCTTTTCAAGTATTTCTGCAGAAATGCCATGATATGGGCTTAAGAGTCACAAGTTTTTGTGTTTTAAGTTTTTTTGCATGTTTTTATTTTTTTATTATGTGCCGTTTAAATTCGTTTTAAATATTATTTTAGAAATATTTTATATATGTCCTATTTGTTTTCTTTCAGACATGTTTCACTTTAAGGCCTTGTATTAAATGGTTACTACAAAATCATACTAATATATCTATAGTCAAATGAGAAACACTTTACAACATGTTATACATTTATTAATATTTTTTAAATAAAAACTGTGTATAGTTTTAGCCTGTTTTCATGAAGTATAAAGCATGATCAATAGGCTATGTTTTAAAATGTTGATCATTGTACATCATAACATGCATATTATATGAACAGAAAAGTGACTTTATTTAAAAGTATTGTTGTTAAATATTGTAGACATCGATCCGATCAAAATCCATGTGAAAACAGCTTATATTTATCAGCGCAAATATGACTTTTTAAGCCCCGCCCCTCACTTCCGGTTCTGTGGATGGTGTTCTGAAACTGGTGTGCTGTGGGGCTGCAGCTGGATACTATTGACTATATCTGCAATAATAAGTTTGAGTGGTTTTTTTATCTGATGGAGCTGTTTGAGGGAAGCCTCAAATTTACACAATTATAATAATAATAATAACAATTAAATAACCTCACTACCTCAGAGGAAACCCATGCTCATTCACAGCTTCATTGAAGAATGCCAGGTGGGTATCTGATCGGTTGTTGTCTGCTACCTTAAGGTACATCATCTACACATACAGGAACAAATAGAATAATACATCAATACTGTCAAGAATTTATTTTCCCCTGTAAAATAAGTCAGCTGACAAAGTTCTGAAGGGGTAAAAACTATGTCGAAATGACAGGTGGAACAGTAAGAACTATTGATTCGTTCGATTTACAACGGGATCTCATGACATGAGAAATCAAAACAGTTCATTTTAGTTCAGTTCATAATAAAGAGTTCAGCACTGATACAACTGCATTGGCATGAGGAATAGTTCGCTGAATGGGACCGATGTAAACTTGACAGGAAAATTGTTAAAGGTTAAAAGTACACCCTCAAAGTTAACATAGAATAATATGTAATAGGTTCAATACGACTTTGCAAAGCCATTCAAGTGAAAAGTCTATTAAAATCAATGGAACTTAGGAATATGCTGTGTATGCCAAGGCTAACCAGTTGCTTATTTTTTTATTTGTCATGAACATCCAAGAGACCATAATGACATTTGCTACATGTATTCATGTAAATAGCCTAATGCAAACAAACAATCTTTAAAACAAAGATTAGTTTCTCCACTCGTTTTCATATTTCAACAATAAATAATTCATGTTGCAAATTATCTAAATGGTCTCTTGGATGTTCAGGGCAAATCTAATAAGCAACAGGTGAGGCTTAACATACACATAAAAAGAACCAGGATCAGAAGACCCCACTTTAAAATGCATAACTTAATCAGTACTTTGGAGTAGAGCCAAAGGAGTTTGCAAAGACCAGCTGATTCTGACTTTTTCAAATGACTGTGAAAATCTATGACATGAATTAGGAGGTTCCAGCCAGGTGAGTTGGTATGGAATGACCCTAGGGGTAGGCTACACTGCTGGATGACAGAAAACCATAGAAGTCAAATATATTTGTTTCTAAGGAACACCACCTGTTTGTACAGAAAATAAACTGAAACGTATAAACATCTTCCATGCTTAAAATGGGGTCTATCAGTAACATTTTGCAGTTCTTTGTCCTTGACAGGTAAAATTCTTACCTTTCTTGAATAGCCATCTATTCCCCCAAAGATAACAAAGTTTTACCTAGGTTAAAATAAATCAGACAAGTAGTAAGTCCAAAACACACTACATAACATCTACAACAGCCTATGTCTTACAATACAATATCTCTGGGAATGTAAGCAGAATAAAATCAGTTCATGGCACTAATTCAATGAAGTTCACTTCACTGTGATCTATTACTCTGGTCGATGTGATACAATATACACAATGCCACAACTAGAAACAAAAACAAACTAAACAGATAGTGTGCAGACATACCTGATGAGCTTGTGATTGGTGTCAATGTGCACCATGTACTTCGGGTAAGGAACCATGTACGTCCTCCTCCTCACCACACATCTCAGACGAGTCATCCTGGAAAGCACACCTACACTGTCCACGCGATGCATGGATGCATACACTCGGTCCCATTGCACTCTTACCCCTTTTCCACCAAGGCAGTGCTAGAGCTAATTCAGAGCCAGAGCTAGTCCCAGTTCATAGTTGGTTCGACTGAGGAGCCTTCTAAGAACCGTTTGCTTTTCCACGGGCTGAGAGCCACATCAGAGCCACGTCTTACGTCAATATATACGTCTCATCTTTCTCAGCAACGCTAGCGAGGCAGCGGCAGTGTTGCCAAGTCTGTGGTTTTGCCGCGGGATGAAGCGACCCCAATTATGTGATATTTAGCCCCGGGAATGCAAATTTTAGTAGGCAACCATGCCAAAAAAACAAATATTTTACCCCCAAATGTGATTTTTACTGGGGAATCCCCCCCTGGAACGCGATTGGGCTTGTTTTAAGTAGCAATTGGGCGGGTATTGTTGTGAAAACCTGTCAACCCTGGGCAGCGGGAAACACACACACCTGGGGCCTGTTTCAGAAAGGAGGTTAAGTGAAAACTCTGAGTATGTTAACCCTGAAATAAGGGAAACTCTGGGTTTTCTGTTTCAGAATGGGAGGTATGTCAAACCCGAGAAAGCAGGGTAAGTCAAGCCCGTTTCTGAAAGAGAGGTAACTTATCCTCAGAGTCAGTTACCAGGGTAACTTACTCTGTGAACCTAACCTGGTCAGGAGCAGGTTTTCTTTGGTAAACCCAAAGTTTCTTTCGGTCTCCTCCCCCTTTTTAAAGTGCCAGCAGTGTTTAAAAACTGAATTCATTCATTCAAACGCCACAAAAGCTTTTCTTACTGAGTATTTTGGTTGTATTTCAAGTGCAAGTATCAAAAAATTATAAGTTTAATCTAAATCTAAAGTAAGCGAAGTTTACTTAAAACAAATTAAATTATCTGCCACTTGACAAAAATACATAGTAAGAAAAGCATTTTTTGCAGTGCAGGAACATTCATTCATTGCTTATATTTTCATCCTGTGGACACTGTCGAACTGACAAAAATGGCATGTCCTTTTATACAGGATCCTGACATTCACTTGGTAAACCTCTAGAAGTAACCTAATAATTAGGATTTCCAGCGGTTGGACGCATTGATGACACTCATATACCCATCATCACACTTTCTGAAAACGGATTACTGTATGGGATGGAAGGATGCTGCCAGATGGTAGTACGAGATATATGCCATAACCACCACCACAGCTGTTAAATACATTTATTTACATACAAATACTTTATTCTTTTTCCTGTTGGATGTTAATATTCTTCCTCCATCTCCTCTTCATCTGTCAGTGGTGCTGGTGTTTTGGCTGGCCTGAGTAGAAGTCAAATGTTAATGTCATTCCCCTGATTATTAAATGTAACAGGTGGGATTAGAGAACATTTCATTATGTGAAAAGAGCATAGACCCTTTTCACATTTCTGGGTTTACGAAGCTGAAGTCGTCATAGTTGGGTTAACTTTTATAGTGGTGAATGAGAGAATACATTAAATATATATTTTTGTGTCCCCATTTGCTCAAATAGCAAAAGAAAAACTCCACAATAGTGATTTCACAACTTTCAAAAAGAGGGAAAAAATAGAGTGAGTTTGACAACGGAAGTGAAAAGAGAGAAAGATGTTAATTTTTACATCAACTCCCATAGACGCTTTATTAAGCACCCTCACAGTCATCACAGTCTGTGAAAAGGGTCTATGTGGGAAAAGCTGCTGCACATTGGACACTGAATGATATTTATTTAATATGTCAAATGTTTGTAAAGTCATTAAACCAACACCCATGAACATTTTATGCTTAAAGCTTTATCTGATTGAATTGTTTTTATTTTTCATTTTAAGCTGCTGCCACATTCTTTTTTTGCCTTTTGGATACCATGAACATTTTATTTAATTAAAATTATTAAGAATTGAACTTACATATTGACCCGGAAGTATGCAAACGTCTTTTTGTTGGGTGCTGTTGCCATGGTGAATCGTAATTTCGGAGCTCCATTGATCGTGGCTTTTCATAGTTGGAGTGCATGTGCTTAACTCAGAGTCAGTCCACTCAGAGTTGATTGAACTACATCAATTCAGCTGTTCTGAAACCCAGAACTCAGAGTTTCCCATCTCAGAGTAAGTCAACTCAGAGTTCAGGTTTAAACTGAGAGTTGGTTGAACCTCCTTACTGAAACGGGCCCCAGGCTTGCGGGAAACACACACACACCAGGCTTGTTCGAGATGCATCGGCGCTGCGCAGACCGATCCACGTATGATATATAAAAAAAAACACATGAGTGAATCAAAAGCATAAGGAGTCGTATGCTCTCGCTGGACTCGTTATCATACGGCGATCGGTCTCTGCACAGCACCGCTGCGAACAAGCCTTCCATCAACAAAGCAAACGTTGCGTTACTATTGATTCACATGGCTTTACGATCCTACATCGGCATCAAAACACAACGAAAACACAGCGAATCCAACGCATTCATGCAGTTCGCCGTAATTTGTATAGACGGAGATTACAAACGAACAGCAGCTGTTAGCTCCATTAGCTGCTATTTCAACAATGGCGGATCTCAAGTTTGTGTTGGTCTTGTTGACCCCGCCCCCAGCGCCTGACGTAATCGGTTCTTACTTCTAGCCCAGCAATGTTTTGGTGCTACTTAAGAACCACTTTTCCTGGCTCGGAGCTGGGGCTTTGGGTGTGGAAACACAAAGAACCGATTTGAAACTAGGCTCTGGCTCCGAACTAGCTCTAGCACTGCCTTGGTGGAAAAGGGGTATCTGTGTCCCTGTGCAAGTAGAGCACCTTTGACTACTCTGCACCCAGCATCTGGCATTGTGCTCTTAATTCTTGTGATCAATGAGTCCAATTCATCATCACTGCAGCTACTGTATGAGGCAGATATACAGGGAGGGCAGAATTATTAGGCACGTTGATTTTCTGATCATATTTTTTTTCCAGGCACATTTGACCAATTCCAAACCACAGTAATCCTAATAACTACTATTGATTTAGTATTTAATAATGTATAAGTGATATATAATTGTTCATGAAGGCTGGAAATGAAAATCACCTTTTATTCAGGTGTGCAGAATTATTAGGCATGTTTTCTTTTACAGATAAATTGAGCCAAAAAAGAGATTTAACTCAGACTGAAAAGTCAAAAAGTATTAAATGCCCATGAGAAGGATGCAATACTAATGCAATACTAGACATTGCAGTTAAGGCGTGACCATTGGACAGTGAAATGCTCGTTGGGTCAGCAGGGTCAGACAAAAACATGTGGCGGAGAAAAGACACCTGTTAACCGCAAAAGAATTAAGAATTAAGGTGAAGAATTAAGTGTGAAACCATCAGGAACCCTTTAGTCTCCAGCGCCACCATTTTCCAGAGCTGCAACCTACCTGGAGTCTCCAGAAGTGCAAGGTGTCAGGATCTCAGAGACTTCAGTTAGGTAAAGAATCATAAAAAATGACCCCCACTAGATAAGAATCACAAGCTGAAGTGTTCTTCCAGAATCTGGCAGTACATTTTGGGAGTTCATTTTTAGTCCATCTCTGCAAAACGGACTTCAGGATGGACTAAAATGAACTCCCAAAACGTACTGCCAGATTCTGGAAGATGAATTCTTCAAACAGTGGTATGCAAATGACACATTTCTGAGCGTGACTTAAAGAGAGTGACACATTTAATATTTAAAAAATGATTTTATTTACAACACGGAAACACCTGGAACTCAAGGAAGTGTTGTGACGCATGACAAAAAATAAAAGACTGACAGCAGAGGTGTTACACAAAACTGACGGTTCGGTACGTACCTCAGTTTTGAAATCATGGAGTTCGGTACAGCAGTTTTACAAAATTGCTTTTTAGATTTAACAGTTGTTTACTGAAGAAGAAAAAAAGTGTCTGTCCTTGAATTAATTAAATTATATCTAAAAGTGTATTGAAGATATTGCTGTAAACTATATAGGGAGCCCTTACTTGCACATTAATATTAAAGGTTAACAAAATAGAGCCCAAACTATTCAGTTGCTATTTATTTTTAGGTATAATAATCAACACTCAAATAACACATTGTATGCAAACATGTAAACTTCACATAAGGCAGTTTTTGCATTAACTTCTAAATCTAATTATAAAATAGTTCTCTTCTCCAATTTGTTGTTTAAATATAATAATTTATACACAGTGTCTGTCATTTTCATGACAGGTTTATTTAACATGCATGAAATAATCAAGACATCACTAACAGGTTAAGTAAAATGTAATGAATATATAGGCTAATATAGAGCTTGTATTTAGTGAAAGAGTTGATTTCTCTAGTGTATAAAATTCTGTGCACACTGAATGACTGCCTGAGGTAATTATGTGATAACGTTATGGTTTAGTTTACAAGCAGTTATATTGACGTCATTGAAACACTGATTTAGCGATTACACCACATATATACATGACAGTAAGTTGTAATGTATCCTCAGCATACCTTCATTCATGTTTATTCTTTAGTAAGATGATCGATCGCCTTCACAGATGATCGATTATGGGGGTAGATTTGTTGCATTATTCCAAACAAATAGATTGTTCTCCACAAATAAATGTAAAGAGATTCACAAAAATGAAATAAATTCACAAATAAATAGAATGAGATCCACAAATATATGCAGGAGTTTCACAAAAATGAATTAGATTCACAAATAAATACAATGACATTTGTGAATAAAAAAAATATCCACACATATGTTTTTATGTCACAAACACAACTCTGCCTTGCATTCATTTGTGAATCTCTTCCTGTGCATTTGTGAATCGCTTCCTCTGCATTTGTGGATTGCTTCTTGCACATTTGTAAATCGCAGCACAGCGCGTGGATTTTGAAACATTTCTAGCGTCTACACTCACACAAATCCACAAATAGGTAGACTCCACCCACCGTCTACTTGAGCCAATCAGATAACGGCCATATTGTGCTGACTAGAGCCACAGAGCTCTCAATAGTTCTAAACATCTCCGCGCTGTCAGTCTGTTTTAATAGGATTTAGCAGGATAGACAGCATTTTCACTGTATTTGCAGCGATTTCTGTCGAATATTAACACAATATGTGCATTGACTTCGATTAGGCTTTACAGTAGCATTTTATTCTGGGGAGAGATAAAGAAAAGACAACGTTAATCTTTTTTTGAGTGATCTGGTCATTTTATTTGGGTCATGACAGTACAACATGATATTACATCGTTGAGTATTGTAGTCAATCACGGGCATTTCTGTTGAAAATAATAACCAATCACAGTGTTTCCCACACATAGACTAACTTTTTTTTAACGCTATTTAAAACGTTCAGCTGCATTTCCTTTCCCTGCTCTCCCTCCGTCTCTCTGTCACTCACGCGCGTCTCTCGCTCTCAAATTGCCAAACCTGCTTTTGATATGAAACAAAGTCTAAGCGTTTACATTTTTTTAAGTTTTAAAACGAAATTCAAACAATAAAAAGTGGTGTGGCACTAATGAGTAAAGTCAGAGGCGTTGAAAAACGACCTGCTCTCATCTCCCAGCGGCACGCGCGGTCACGGTTCACGGAGCTCTCAGACGCTTTTGACTGAAAGATCTCAGAGAATCTAAAAACTGTTGAAATGACAGATAGCATCTGGATATAGTAGCTGTTGCAGTGGTGCTCACGTTATCTAACTGAAGTCTAACGATATATTATATAACACTAAACATTACCTCTAACGTGCTTCACAAAATACATCTTCTATCAAAATTCCTGAGAGGTCAACTAATGTCATAAAATCTCAAAATATGCAGTAATTTCATCAGTTTGCCAGGAGTGTGCTTGAGATAACCTACACTGAAATGAATGGGGTTCAGGGTTCAATGCTGGAACTATTATTGGTCACTCCATGACACGCTTTTAGTCTATGGGAGTGGTAACTAACGGCTCTGGACAAAACGTGATTGGTTGGAGCGAGAATGTGCTACGATTGGTCAGCACAATATGGCCGTTATCTGATTGGCTCAAGTAGACGGTGGGTGGAGTCTACCTATTTGTGGATTTGTGTGAGTGTAGACGCTAGAAATGTTTCAAAATCCACGCGCTGTGCTGCGATTTACAAATGTGCAAGAAGCAATCCACAAATGCAGAGGAAGCGATTCACAAATGCACAGGAAGAGATTCACAAATGAATGCAAGGCAGAGTTGTGTTTGTGACATAAAAACATATGTGTGGATATTTTTTTTATTCACAAATGTCATTGTATTTATTTGTGAATCTAATTCATTTTTGTGAAACTCCTGCATATATTTGTGGATCTCATTCTATTTATTTGTGAATTTATTTCATTTTTGTGAATCTCTTTACATTTATTTGTGGATAACAATCTATTTGTTTGGAATAATGCAACAAATCTACCCCCATAATCGATCGCCTTCACAGATGATCGCGTTCACGCGCGGCCGCTTGAACTGTGATCATGAAGTGACCAGTCACGCCATATATTGAGCGTCAAAACGGCATTTATCGTTTGAATCTCGAGATAAAATGGACTGAATACTTAATATGTTCGTGTGGGAACTTGGATTGAAGTGTGTTCCGCGCTTCAAACAAGCCGACTGTGAACTGCGCTACAAACAAGCCGTGTTCCGCGCTTGAAGTGTGTTCCGCGCTACAAACAAGCCGACTGTGAACTGCGCTACAAACAAGCCGTGTTCCGCGCTTGAAGTGTGTTCCGCGCTACAAACAAGCCGACCGTTCGGTAACGTTATACGCACTGAACAGCTCTCGGGCCAATAACTGTACAAAAGCCTGAGCTGCTACCTCGGCTTGGGGCAACAGACCCTGTCAAATAGTCACTTAATTCACAAGAATTTCACTTTTATAGAAAGATACTAGCCTGACCCTATTAGCATGCAGACGCGCTAGCCTAGCTCGCTAGCTTATGTTGATAGTTGCACAATTAAACCGGTTAACATTAACAATTAAACAACATCTCATAATAAGGAGATAACTAGTTTAAAAATGACATGTAAATTACTTAAGTTATACTTACCGCTCCCCTATCGTTGCCAGAAGCCATTTTGAGGTCTCAACCAACTCCACCGCTAGCCCGCGCTCGCAGTCACGCTCCCGCTCCCTAGGGATGGCAGACGCGAAACAGACGTTTCGGGGCTTTACCGAGATCCCGAAGCGCAGATGTTTCGAAACACTGCTCCGAACTGTGATTCGAAACACCCATGTCACGTGACTATGGCTAAATGAAGCTTCAAAGTGTTTCATCAGGTGACGCCTTCCGAAACTGCGTTGATTAAAGGGGGCGGGAACAAGCCACACAGTCACACATCTGTATAAACCTAATTCCCCACAGTTTAAAAGTGAAGTAAATCCATCTTCACCTCGTGGGTTTTTGTGAGAGGAGAGTGATTTTGTGATAGCAGTGATTTTGTGATAGCAGTGAGATTTATAGTGCGCTTTGGTTAGTTATATTTAGGCTAGATTTAAATTAGATATATTGACTGATAGGTATAGACAGTGACATATAGTTAGGATAGATATAGTGACACATTCATATAGGCTAAGTTAGATAGTGACAGATAGATAGCACAGCATAAGTTAGATATATAGAATTATATAGATATAGATTCATAGGTGATATATAGATAGATATATTAATAGAATATATAAAAATGGAGGCTGCACGCAAGAGATGCCGTACATCTGTGGTGTGGGAGCATTTCTATTTGGAAGCACCAAATAAAGTGAGATGTGTGTATTGTGATAGGCAGCTAGCCTTCTGCAACAATACATCATCCATGTATTTACATCATCCAAAAATATTTGTGCATGCCAGCAACAAGTGTCCCTTGTGATAGGATTTTTTCAAAGGTTGGAGAAATTATATGTAAAAAAAGAAGTCAGCTGAGTCCTTCAACAGCAGAGCAATTCATATTTTTGAATAAAAATGTTTTGTGACAAATGTGACACATTGTGGCTTTATTTATTTTATTAATGTTCATTTTGTATAACAAACAAAATATATATAGTTATTTACAATGACGAGGCTACAGGTTACAAAACCAAGATCATGTAGTTGTCAGACAGATGTTAAAAACAATTTTTTTTACATGGATCATTGTCAAGGTATTTCAGATCAACACATGGAAATGACCACTAGATGGCGCCGTAGAGACGGGTGTCAGATTGATTCGAAGCTTCGAAACAATATGACACATTTGCTTCAACTGCTTCAGTGCTTCACGAAGCCTCGGTCTGCCCATCACTACCGCTCCCGCTCCCGCTTGCAGTCACAGTCACGCTCGCGCTCGCGCCACGTGCATATCGCGCTGTGTGAACGCGTTCATGTGATTGGCTTATAAGTAAACAATCCCCCACGTGGGGTGCGTTCTTGTGATTGGCTAAAACAAGGGAGATATCTGATTGGTTGCTGATCATTCCCTGTTTAAAAAAAGGCATTCGTGTGTTGAGCCAAGTCAGGGGAGTCTCAAAATTCACACACAAATGCAGTGAAGTTCACAGACCGCAAGCAGTTTGTAAATCAAGATATATTTGTGTGTGCATCAGAAACACATTTCTGAATCTTGCCCTGTGCATTTCTGAATCTTGCCCTGTGCATTTCTGAATCTTGAGTGCATTTGTAAATTTTCTTTGCATTTATGAATTGTGTATGTTTTTATGAATTTTGTGTGCATTTATGAATTTTGTATGCATTTGTGAATCTTCTGTGCTTTTTAAAATTTGGTGTGTGCATTTGTGAATTTTGTGTGCATTTGTGTATCCTGTGTGTGTATTTATGAATCATGTGTGTGCATGTATGAATACTGTGTGTGCATATGTGAATGTAGTGTGTGCATTTATCTTTATTGAGACTCTTCTAGCTCCATAATATGATATCTTGATTATTTCATGTATGTTTAAATAAACCTGTAATGAAAATGACAGACACTGTGTATAAATGATTATATTTCAACAACGAATTGGATAAAAAACTATTTTATAATTAGATTTAGAAGTTATTGCAAAAACTGCCTTATGTGAAGTTTACATGTTTGTGTACTATGTTATTTGAGTGTTGATTATTAGACCTAAAAATAAATAGCAACTGAATTTAGGCTCATAGTTTGGGCTCTGTTGTTAACCTTTTATATTTATGTGCAAGTAAGGGCTCCCTATATAGTTTACAGCAATATCTTCAATAAACGTTTAGTTATAATTTAATTCATTTAAGGACAGATACTTTTTTTCTTCAGTAAACCAATAAAAATAAATAAAAAGCCATTTTGTAAAACTGCTGTACCGAACCGTGAGTTTTGTGTACCGTTACACCCCTACTCTACAGTTAAAGGGTTAGTTCACCCAAAAATGAAAATTCTGTCATTAATTACTTACCCTCATGTCGTTCGACACCTGTCAGACCTCCGTTGATCTTCGGAACACAAATGAAGATATTTTAGTTGAAATCTGATGGCTCTTCAAAGCGTTATGAATCAGTGAGTCGAATCAGCAGTTTGGATCGCCAAATTTCAGCAGTTTGGCGGTTTGACACGCGATTCGAATCATGATTCGACTCACTGATTCATGACGCTTCGAAGCTTCATGATTCAGTGTTTTGAAATCGCTATATAAGTCGTTATTTAGGTATTTTTTGCGCACAAAAACTATTCTCGCCGATTCATGAAAGCTTTAGCATGAGTTCTGCCAGGAAGACTTAATTGTCACGTCACTTCAACTTTTTATCTATCCAATCACATTCTAATACTTGGGTATAAAAGATCGGTAACTACTCATGTCTGAGTTCGCAGATGCTGACGCTCCAATTCACCGCCATCCTCCCCACCACCTCCAAGTCAAATCCTTCCCTACATCCACCCCACCACCACCAGGATGGTCCCTTCCATACCTCACGGGGGGGTCGGCTGCGCCTCTGCCTTCGTCTTCAGGCAGGATATGCAGAGTCCGGACCCTCAGATTGCGAGCTACGGACGGGGCCTATGCCAAAGTACTTTATTGCTTGCTGGGTTGTTAATAAATGGATAATTGTCACAGTATTTATTCTCCCGAGTCTTTCTGGTAGAAATAAAGTTATTTTAGAACCACTGTAGTGAGATGGACTTTGTAACGACGTCTTTAGTACCTTTTAAGGGTCTTGAGAGTGTAACGTGCCATTGTGCCAATGGAGGCCTTTCAGAGCCATCAGATTTCAACTAAAATATCTTCATTTGTGTTCCGAAGATCAACGGAGGTCTGACGGGTGTCGAACGACATGAGGGTAAGTAATTAATGACAGAATTTTCATTTTTGGGTGAACTAACCCTTTAACATATGGGGTATGGCTTTGTTTTGATACACTATTATGTTGAAGGCCTACAGAGAAAATAGTTGTATCTTTAAGCAGTTGCACTTGTTCTGAATGCACTTTCTTGTAGTAGGCCAGTCCTACAGAGAAAAAATTTAAATGCTAAATGCACTTTGTTTTTATGAGAGAACATTTCATTTTAAAACCTTTATGTAGGCCTGTACATTATTAATTATTAATGTACAAATGAGTGGGGTCATCAAAATTTTATTTTATACTGTGCATTGTTGCAATGTGCTAAATAAATATTGGCATAATTTGTAATTGATTTATTCTTTGAAACTTTAATATTAATTAATGCAATTGCAATGCCTTGATTTTAGTAAAGTTAGTACACAGTCATAGCCATAAATTAAATGGTACTAATAATGGGCATAATTTCTTTCGGTGTTTCGGCTTTCGGCCTTGGTTTCCTCGTTTTCGGTTTCGGACAAGAATTTTTATTTCGGTGCATCCCTAATTTCTATCTACATACCGCAGGTTCGCTTGCAGTGAAATCGCCATTTTGTGCCTCCATGTTTCAACTGTACCCTAAATGGACAAACTTCTCTACAGAGCGCTATCTACTCTCTGCTGTTTAAGACGATGACATCTTTGTCCTGTGTCGGCCACCATAGCTTCTCTTCTCTGCTTCGAAAGGGAGGGGTGAGCGGTGGGCAGTTGCAAATCGCAACCTCACTGCTAGATGCCGCTAAAATTTACACTGTGCACCTTTAACTCTATCTGTTTTTCATCAATCTCTTTCTTTAGCAATGAACAAATGTTTTTTCAAAAGCCCTAAACCTGGGCATACACTGTGTGTTTTTCGTCCGATTTCGAGCCGAATTCCGACTCGTGCGACTCTTTTTTTTGGGTCGGGATTTTCAGCTTTATCGTGCGTCGTTTGTCGTGAGGTGTTTGTGCAGTGTACAGGGGGAAACGAGAGGCGACAAACCTCTCCCGATCGGCAATCGGATGGTCGGATGAATTTCTGGCATGTCAGATATTCTGGTTGCTCCTCGTGAGGTTATTAAACAGCTGAAGCAGAGCTACGAACTGATTGCTCTATTTCTCATCACTGCGCCTGCGTGAAAGCAGAAGTTGAACCATTTCATCTTTAATGCAGCAAGAAAGAAAACGAAAAGAGGAAGATCTTTAAGTTCTGTAGGCAGTTATCAAATAGCAGAAATTTAGCAAACTGTTGCTTGCCTCCAGTTTGTGTTGTAGCAATTATGGACGCAGACATATAGATGAGTTAATCTTCCAATGATTCGATCAAATTAACATCCTTTTCAACAAAGCACAATTCAGCTCCAGGAAATCATCATCATCACGAGGGAGATGGGGGCTTGATTCTGCCCAGAGCTACTAGTTCTGACTTCCTATGGACTCGCCACCAAACTCAGTTAAAAGAGGACAAAGGGCTCGTGGTTGTCACAAGACAAAGAAACAACCAGACCTCTGTCTTTGCAATGACCGGTAAATGAACTCCACGACACAGCTAAAACTCAGAGTAAGCTCACAGAAACTGTTAGCTTATGGAGTACATCAAATAACTGATTATTGGACTTTCATTCAAATAGCCTTCGACATAACTTGTTAGTGTGTTTACAACTAATACACGTTAGTTAGACTATTAGGCATGTATATTACTCACAATTCATGCAATTATGTAACTATTGAATGAGTGGATGAAAAAGCATTGTGTTTGATACCGGTGTGTTCGTATGGGTATAATCCAACAGATGAGCTGAATGAAATCTTTATAGAATTGATCATGTCCTTATAGTAAGAAATTAGGTCTAAATTTACTCTCTGCTTAAGAGCAGGAAACTAAATTCTATAGATAACCCAATTTTGTGGGAGGGGTGGAGACACAGTCACCCCTGAAGCCTAATTGGCCAGAACCCATCCAGGGGATGGGCAAATGTTTGAGTTTAGTCTCAGAACACGAACGAAAAGTTCAGTTCTGTGTACAGTTCTGTGTACAGTTCTGTGTACGGTTCTGTCTGCAGTTCTGTCTACAGTTCTGTACAGTTCAGACCAGAAGCAGTGCAGAGTTCAGCTCAAGTTCGGTTCCAGTTCGGTTCGAGCTGGTTCGCGGCCTGTTCGCAGTTCAGAGATGATCTAAGTCCTAGCAGTTTGACCAGAGTGAGTTCTGAACGGAGCTCCCAGGAGACGGTCTGACTATCGTGACAGACCAACATCAGAGAAAATAGGTTAACAACGATTTCATTCAGGCCATCTGCTTTTCTCTCACTTTCCTTTCTTTTACTTAAAGTTTATTTTATTGCCGTTAAGTCTCGGGTTCTGTTAAGTTTCGCCGTAAAAGTCTCTCAACAACGAGTTTCTAACAGCGCGCTCCAACTTCAAACAACGCCCACAAGACTTTCATCCAGCCGCCAACACGCCACGTGTTCGGCTTCCCCAGACGTCAACCAGACCTTCAGCGAATCAAAGATCCGGGAAAATCCCTGTACAGCCAGGAGAAGGGAATCCCCCTTTGTAAGATGACACGCGAAACCCAAACGCAAGTAACGCCTTTTTGATTCCAAGCTGAACTGGTGCATTAGATCAAATGTAATAACCCTGCCTAAGAAACGATAGGAGGTTAAATTACTGATCAATGGTTTCTTCAGGTCATGTTTCATAAATGCATAGATTGCTTAGGATTTCATAATTTCTCTCTCTTAGAACTTATTCTTTCCTCACCTTCTTCCTTTCTGCAACGTGTGAATGTGCGAGCGTGTGTGTTTATGTTAGATATTAGTTTGATGTGTTAGATTAATCAATAAAGTTCCGTTTGTATTCAAAGATAACTGTTCTTGTGTTATGTGCTTATCAATTTAATGTCTTGAACTGCCGATCTAAGTTACCTGGCTGTTAAATAGTGTTTCACTATTGTTCGGATATCCGCTGCAGAGTTGATATTTACGGCCCGTTCAAATGAACGCTAGAAGAGTCATTTGCTCGGCTGTAAAATAGACTCTCAAAATTCCCTATGAATTCATTAAATTCATTCATTTGAGCTAAATATACATGTTTCCCTTTAACAGAGCCCCCTTTAAGTCCTTACATATCGGCGGAAGAATAAGTTAAGGTTTAAACATTAATTCTGAATTATTTATAAATTACAGTGTCATTCAAGTCTCTTTCATTTTAATTCAATTCCCCGTTGAGTTATTTTATCTGACTCATAGTCGCTACAGTTAGGCTAAATGTCAGATGTCAGAAGTTAGTCAATTTCATATTCTAGGAGCTTGTCATTGTTTTAACAAATGCTTTATTTGAAATTTACATTATGAAATTTAAATATGCATGGCCAGTTGCATAAACAACCAGTAGGTTAAGACTGTATCTTAAGAACTACACTATATTGCCAAAAGTTTTGGGACGCCTATCTTTACATGCACATGAACTTTAATGGCATCCCATTCTTAATCCGTAGGGTTTTAATATGGAGTCTGCCCACCCTTTGCATCTATAACAGCTTCAACTATTCAGGGAAAGCTTTCCACAAGGTTTAGGAGTGTTTATGGGAATTGTTGACCATTCTTCTAGAAGCGCATTAGTGAGGTCAGGCACTGATGTAGGACGAGAAGGCCTGGCTCTCAGTCTCTGCTCTAATTCATCCCAAAGGTGTTTTATCGGGTTGAGGTCAGGACTCTGTGCAGGCCAGTCAAGTTCCTCCACACCAAACTCGCTCATCCATGTCTTTATGAACCTTGCTTTGTACACTGATGCACAGTCATGTTGGAACAGGAAGAGGCCATCCCCAAACTGTTCCCATAAAAGTTAGAAGCATGAAATTGTCCAAAATGTCTTGGTATGCAGAAGGATTAAGAGTTCCTTTCACTGGAAATAAGGGGCCAAGCCCAGCCCCTGAAAAACAACCCCACACCATAATACCCCCTCCAAAAAACTTTACTTGCCTGATTGCATTTTGCCAAGTGTACTGTTCTCCTGGCAACCACCAAACCCAGACTTGTCTTTCTGCAGAATCAATAGCTACAGACCTCCAAATTTTGTGTGGCCTTCAGATGAGCTCAAGAACAGTGTGTAGAGAGCTTCATGAAATGGGTTTCTATGGCCGAGCAGCTCATCCAAGCCTTACATCTCCAAGTGCAATGCAAAGTGTGGGATGCAGTGGGGTAAACCACGCCACCACTGGACTCTAGAGCAGTAGAGACATGTTCTCTGGAGTGACCAGTCACACTTCTCTGTCTGGCAATCTGATGGACGATGGACTTGTATAGTTTATATGTGCATTTTTATTATTTAAAATGAAAAACCTTCAATAGGTTGACTGACGTATAAAACCCAGTAAGCTGGGTTAAAATAACCCAGCATCTGTTCTGTCCAATATTTACCCAGCATTGGGTTGCCAAATAACCCAGAAATGTTTTTTAACCCAGCAGAAAAAAACACAATAGTAAACATTTATCCTTAATTATTGAACACTCTTTTTAAAAGTATAAATTACAAATCTTGACCTGCAAGTGCCACTAGCTGAAAAAACAACAACAACAAAAACAGAATCACCAAAGAATGAACCCCCAGGGGACCATTTGTATATGAAACATGGCTAAAACGTACACATGCTGAAAAGCAAAACGGGGTATTCCAGAAAGCAAGGTTCATTTACCATCCCATATACCCTGAACTCTCGATTGATTAACCCAAACCTTGCTTACTCGAGGTATGCTGGTTCCAAAAACTTGTCCGTGAGTAAGTTCAGACAACTCCGAGTATGTTCCCGGTTAACACACAAGACATTCTCAACAGAGCAACGAATCAATGATTCACCATGGAAACAGACACTAAGAAAAAACGCCCCATTGTACTTCCTCTTATTCTTTTGTTTAATGGTGATTTACTTTTAATTAGTAATCTTTATTCACTGAGAATAAGGATTATATTGTTTGTTTGATACTAATTAATTGAATGCAGATACATGTGTGAGATGACAATAAAATAAATAATAAATATACTTGAATTGAATTAACATTTAAACATTAGATTGTTTTAATGGTGATTTAGAATATATAATGTATATTAACTAACGATATAACAAATTTTGTTATATTAATATAAACTGTCGTGGAAATTCTCAAAGCCAATATCTGACTTCACCACGGACAATTCAAACAGCTCTCAGTTGTTAATATAAACGTCTCGGTTACGGATGTAACCCTCGTTCCCTGAGGAGGGAACGGAGACGTAACGTTAGTGACTAACGAATGGGGGTTTCGCTTAGAAGCCTATCAACTTCGAGTTTTGAGAAAACGCCCAATGGCGTGCCAATGCCATGGGGCATGCGGAATTTGCATACGTAGCTCCGCCTCACTGCGTGAGTATATAAGGAAGTACGAGGCAATATCGCATTATGTTACCTGCTTGAGGAGCCAAGACTGAACTCCTGCGTTCCAGGCAACACAGCTGATGTGGCAAGGGGACGTTACGTCTCCGTTCCCTCCTCAGGGAACGAGGGTTACATCCGTAACCGAGACGTTCCCTTTCGTTCAGTCACTACGACGTAACGTTAGTGACTAACGAATGGGGGTCCCAATATAATCCCGCCACTCAGCCGTCTTCCAGCGCCCTGCGTAAGTGTGAGTTCCCTGTCATAAGACTAGTACGGACGAAGGACTCCCACTTAACACAGGATTACCAAGGTACACTGGGAAGCATATCCCAGTGAGGGAATGCCAAGATGCCTACCCGTGGGGAGGACTTAAGAGACACATATGACCCGGAGGGGGTTGCATATGGAAGATCTCTAGGGTACCAGCCGAAGGTGGATTTTTAACCCTAGGGGTGGCGGGGACACGCCAAGGGAAGAAACCCGCTCACTGCGGAGACTTACGGTGAAATACACATGTGGGGGTCGCCAGAGGGAACCATGCACATGGGGCACCTGGCCGGACATGAGGGTCTGGGCTCGAGAGGGCAGACTGAACTGATGTCGGCGTCGACAGTGCTGGAGGAGCTCAGGGCTCTCGGGGAGCTCACCTGAGGAAATAATCGCACGTATCCAGTCCGTGGAGTGGAGTGGCGAGCAAGCGAAGACACCTGAGCCTGGCCCATCACCGGCCCCTCGGGGGGGCGAGTACATAGTCGGACACTGGCTCCACTCGGAGATTGTAGAATCTGGCGAATGTGTTGGGTGTCGCCCAGCCTGCAGCTCTGCAGATGTCTGCTAGCGAGGCGCCATGCGCTAGAGCCCAAGAGGAAGCCACACTCCGGGTGGAGTGTGCCCTCACACCAAGGGGACATGGTCGGCCTTGCTGCTGGTAAGCCAAAGCAATGGTGTCCACTATCCAGTGAGACAGCCTTTGCTTTGAGAGAGCACTTCCCTTCCGCTCTCCACCATAACAGACAAAGAGCTGGTCTGAGGTCCTGAAACACTGCGTCATGTCTACGTAGGCGCGGAGAGCGCGTACTGGACAGAGCAATGCCAAGGCTGGGTCTGCCTCCTCCAAAGGCAGCGCTTGCAGGTTCACCACCTGGTCCTTGAACGGAGTGGTGGGAACCTTGGGCACATATCCAGGCCGGGGTCTCAGGATCACGTGAGAGTTAGCCGGCCCGAACTCCAGGCACGCTTCGTCAACCGAAAATGCCTGCAGGTCCCCGACCCTCTTGACTGAGGCCAATGCGGTCAGCAGAGCCGTCTTCATAGACAGAAACTTAATATCGACCGACCGCAAAGGCTCAAAGGGAGGTCTCTGCAGAGCAGTTAGTACTACTGCGAGGTCCCAAGAGGGTACGAGAGGAGAGCGAGGAGGATTCAGTCTCCTAGCTCCCCTCAGGAACCTGATGACCAGGTCGTGCTGACTTACCTTTTTGTTCTCCAAGAGATCGTGGTGGGCAGATATTGCGGCCACATATACCTTGAGGGTGGAGGGAGACAGCCTTCGCTCCAGCCCCTCTTGGAGAAACTCAAGCACGGACCCGATCGGACATTTCCAGGGGTCTTCTTGGCGGGAAGAGCACCAGGTGACGAAGAGGTTCCACTTCAACGCATAGGCATGCCGAGTGGACTCTGCCCTAGCGGAAGTGATGGTGGCGACCACCGTAGGTGGTAGGCCACTCAAACCTGCCGGGTCCCGTCTAGGAGCCACACGTGGAGGTTCCAAAGGTCGGGACGCGGGTGCCAATGGGTGCCCCGTCTCTGAGTGAGGAGGTCCGGTCTCAGAGGAATAGGCCAGGGAGGGGCTGTCGCAAGGAGAATGAGTTCGGGGAACCAGGTCCGGCCGTGCCAGTACGGGGCGACCAAAAGGACCTGCTCCTTGTCCTCCCTGATCTTGCACAGAAGCTGTGCGAGTAGGCTCACTGGGGGAAACGCATATTTGCGTAGGCCCCGCGGCCAGCTGTGCGCCAGCGCATCCGTGCCGAGCGTGCCCTCGGTCAGGGAATAATACAGGCTGCAGTGGGAAGAGTCGTGGGAGGCAAACAGGTCTACCTGTGCGTCGCCGAACTGTTCCCAAATCAGCTGAACCATCCGGGGATGGAGTCTCCATTCTCCCGGGAGAGGCTGAAACCGCGAGAGCTCGTCGGCTGCGTGGTTCAGGACTCCCGGAATATGGACAGCACGAAGGGACCTCAGGCGCTTCTGACTCCATAAGACGAGATGGCGGGCGAGTTGAGACATGCGGCGGGAGCGTAGACCGCCCTGGTGGTTGATGTACGCTACTACGGCCGTGTTGTCTGTCCGGACAAGCACATGTTGACCCTTCAGCAACGCTCGGAAGCGGTGCAGGGCGAACCGTACTGCCAGCAACTCGAGGCAATTGACATGCAGGAGACGCTGGGGTCCTGTCCAGGAGCCCGCGGCTGCTTGTCCATTGCACATGGCACCCCAGCCCGTGGCAGAGGCATCCGTCGATACGACAACATGCCTGGAAACTCGTTCTAAGGGCACACCGGCCCGTAGAAAGCTGAGGTTCGACCACGGGGTGAGTGCCTGTAAGCAGGCCCGAGTCACTTGGACCCGGAGCGTGCCAGACTGCCATGCCCATCTCGGGACTCGATCGCGAAGCCAGTGCTGAAGCGGTCTCATATGAAGCAATCCGAGCGGCGTTACCGCGGCTGCAGATGCCATATGCCCCAGGAGCCTCTGAAAAAGTTTCAGTGGAACCGCATTCTTGCTCTCGATTTGTCGGAGGCAAGTCAGCAGAGACTGCGCGCGCTCGCTCGAAAGCTGCGCGTACATGGCGACCGAGTCGATCTCCATACCGAGAAAAGAGATCCTCTGCACGGGGCAAAGTTTGCTCTTCTCCCAGTTGACCCGAAGGCCCAGACGGGTTAAGTGGTGGAGAACCAGATCTCTGTGTCCGCAAACCTGCTCTCGAGAGTGGCCTAGTATGAGCCAGTCGTCGAGGTAGTTCAGGATGCGGACCCCGTGCTGCCAAAGGGCGCAAGGGCTGCCTCGGCGATCTTCGTGAAGACGCGAGGGGACAGAGATAACCCGAATGGGAGAACTGCGTACTGGTATGCCCGCCCCTCGAAAGCAAACCGTAGGAACGGTCTGTGTCGAGGAAGGATGGAGACATGGAAGTAGGCGTCCTTCAGGTCAATCGCTGCAAACCAATCGTACGGACGAACGCATTCGAAAAGGCGTTTCGCAGTCAACATCTCGAACGGAAGCCGGTGAAGGGATCGGTTCAAGATGCGAAGGTCCAGGATTGGCCGTAACCCACCGGTTTTCTTGGGTACAATGAAGTAGGGGCTGTAGAACCCCGACCTCATTTCGGCTGGAGGGACAGGCTCGATCGCACCCTTCGCCAGTAGAGTGGCAATCTCCGCACGCATGACGGGGGCATGGGCCCCGGTCATGGTATAGCGGACTCCCCTGTAACGGGGAGGAGCCTGCGCGAACTGAATCGCGTAGCCGAGCCTGATGGTCCGGGCAGCCCAGCGGGACAGCCCCGGAAGCTGAAGCCAGGCTTCCAGAGACTGCACCAACGGGGTCATCCGGACGACAGACGTACCCTGGGTGGGGCAGCGAGGCAGCGTTACCGGCGCGGACAGGGGAGGCTGTTGGGCGTCCCCGGGTCGGAGCACGGTTAACGGCTGCGCCCTGACAGAGGAGACCAGGGAAGGACTCGCGTTCCACTGGGGTCTGCTCTGCCAGGGGGCTGGCGACAGAGAGGGATGCGAGTGGCGAGACCCGAGGGTGGCGCGCACTGTCATCACCGGTCTCTGGGTGCTCAGAGACAGGAACATGAGTTCTTCCCAAGCGCTGCTAGCCCGGGGGCCAGCAGCGGAAGGATTTTCCCCCGGCCCTCCACCGGGGGAAGGAGAGGCCCTGCTACCATCCCCTGGGAAGAACTGGAACCCATCTCTGAGTTGTCCACCTCCATCCTGGCGTTTAACCAGTCTGGGGAGCGGACTGGGCGACATCCTCAACCACCTCCACGGCGCGGCCCAGGTGAAGGCTGCTGCTGGGGCCGGGCGGGAAGAGGGAGGGCGCCCTCGGCGGCGAGCGGACTGAGGCGACTGGGCCGGCGGCTGGTGCAGCAGCTGGCCGCCGGGGCAGTACGTGTTGCAGCCTCAGTCTGCTCTGGGGCGGCCGAGAACTGTTGGGCGCAGTTCTCAGCCGCGCCGCCGAAGAGGCCAGCCTGGGATATGGGTGAGTTGAGGAGGCGGGCCCGCTCAACGTCCTCCACATCACCAGGTAAGGCCTGGTGTTCTCCCGGACCACAGCTGTGGACATCGCCCGACCCAGGGAGCGTGTGGCCACCTTCACCGCCCGGGGGCGGGGTCAGTTGCGGCACGCAGCTCAATGAAGAGCCCTGGGTCGGCTCCACCCTTGTGCATGTGCAAAGGGGCGGCGGCCTGCCCGTAGCACTGCGGGACCACGCCACCGAAGTAGACGAGCCCACAGGCTTTGGGGGGGGGTGCTTAGGACAGCCACACCACGCCACGTCAAAGCCCTCTGTGGACACCGTAGTGCGCAACAGAGAGTTCAACAGTGGGGGGGGAGGGGGCCCCAGTGTACCCTAGGCCGCGGCCCCATCAAGGGCAGAGAAGGCGGAGGAGGCCACCAAACGGTCGCGAGAAGCACGGGGACTTCCGGGACCGCGTGATCTCCTCATGCACCCCGGGAGCGAAAGGCATTGGGGGCGGGGCCCAACAGCTGTCGGGTGCCGCCCCCAAAAACCAATCGCGCAACCACGAGCACTCACGACTGGGCGGAGTTCCACACCAGCGCGAGACTCGCGGCTGCCCGAGATAACATGGCTGTCAACTTTAGGTCAGATCGGGCAGTGCTGACACACCCGGAGGCGGAGCACAACCTAATCGTCATCCCCAAAGGACTCCAGCCCACCTTGGGATGCGGCGATCGACATCTCACTGCTATCCGGAGCGTGAACTGAACGAACGGGGCGTCAGAGACGGGCCGTAGATTCAATCCAACACTCGCGGAAGCGATGTATAAGAGGGGGGTGTGGCCCGAGGAATGAACGTCGGGGTTCTTAATACCACAGCACCGCCCTCAGGTCACCCTGGCTACCAGCCAAAGTACCATCTCACTCGGGGACGGTAGATTGGGGTGTGGCAGAGGGGACTCTCTCTCCTCACGGAGATCATTGAGTCTCGACCGTGACATCGCGAAGGTCACGCCCCCGTAATGGAAACGTGACACATCCGCAAACACTGCCCGTGCGCGCTGAAGCCCAAACACGCTCGAGCAGTGAATGCGTCCTCAGACAGCAGCGGAAAATCGATCGCACCCGGAAGTGCACGGGCGAGCCGTCTTGAAAAAGACGTGCCACGCGCAAGCTCTTTTTGTGAGAGGAAAACCTTGCAGTCGATGCCGAAGCGCCCAGGGAAACACACACCAGCTGTCAGGCGGACCACTGCACAGATCAGCAGGCAGGAAGTATGCGATCACTGGAACGCGCCGTCACACCAACACCGACTGGAAAGCTGCTCGTCTCGAAGAAGCTGACAGAGTCTCAGAAGGCTGTAGGAGTGAAGAGGTAGGTACTCTTGGCTCCGAAAGCAGAAACATAATGCGATATTGCCTCGTACTTCCTTATATACTCACGCAGTGAGGCGGAGCTACGTATGCAAATTCCGCATGCCCCATGGCATTGGCACGCCATTGGGCGTTTTCTCAAAACTCGAAGTTGATAGGCTTCTAAGCGAAACCCCCATTCGTTAGTCACTAACGTTACGTCGTAGTGACTGAACGAAAGGGAACTACAGTATCTCTAGGTAATTCCCTGAATACTAATATCACTACCTCAATCACACTTGAGCTGTTTTTTTGTTTTCTTTTGAGTGTAGAATCTTTAGTATTTATTTAGTATTTGTCAGCTGCACAGCATAAACTACACACAACTTCCTGCTCTTTGCAGGAATTAAGTTTTATTTACGGCCTGGAGATCACTGGTTGCAACAACCAAGTGAGTCTCCAGAACAGAAAGATAGATGTACATTTAAACCTCACAGTTGAGGGAAAATCAGTGTCACTCAAGTTTTTTTTTCTGGTGATTGTTTTGTATCTAAACTAATCATGACTGTTCTATTTGTGTTAAGCACCTTTTTGGGTAAAAGCCTACATAGTCTTTGACCGGAACATCCTTAGTCTGCGTTTTTCTGTAGTTTCATGTTAAATAACCCTATGACCACTTCTGAGGCTATTATATAAAATATTTCTATCACAAATGATATTAATTATATAACACTCATCTGAATAGCTTTTAAGCAAACTAACCCTGGAACATGCGCTGCTCTGGAGCGGTTATGTTCATAGAGTTGCTATATCTACTTGCATACCCTGAAAGTTACCCCCTTTGCTTAATTTAATAAACTATAAATGCAATGTTACTTCATTTTGATAAAAGGGTCTGCCAAATGCATAAATGTAATGTACAACCAAATGTATTTTGGGTTGCCTTATTCTGCATTTCAACAAAATGGACAGCTAATGCTGATGAACAATCTGTTAGCTCTTACGGCTGAATAATGATTCTTCCCTTTTTGCTTCGAGAACAGAATCTCCTCTAACAGTCACAGCAGCATTTTAGTGTTAATGTGGTTTACAGTCAGACTATGGCCTATTTCACACTAGACGTACAGTGGCAAAAAAAAGTGTGAACCGCTTGCAGAATCTGTGAAAATGTGAATAATTTTAACTAAATAAGAGAGAACATACAAAATGCATGTTATTTTTTATTTAGTACTGTCCTGAATAAGATATTTGACATAAAAAATGTTTACATATAGTCCACAAGACAAAAAAATTGCTGAATTTATTAAAATGTCCCAGATTAAAATTTTATGAACCATTGATTCTCAATACCGTGTGTCGTTCCCTGGATGATCCATGGCTGTTTTTTTGTTTTGTGATGGTTGTTCATGAGTCTCTTGTTTGTCCTGAGCAGTTAAACTGCCCAACGTTCTTCAGAAAAATCCTCCAGCTTCTGTA
This sequence comes from Gobio gobio, assembly GCF_949357685.1. Classification (NCBI taxonomy): domain Eukaryota; kingdom Metazoa; phylum Chordata; class Actinopteri; order Cypriniformes; family Gobionidae; genus Gobio; species Gobio gobio. Next base: position 48,972,441 of record NC_137114.1, read on the forward strand.
CATTCTTCAGTTTTCCAGCATCTTTTGCATATTTGAACCCTCTCCAGCAGGGACTGTATGATTTTGAGATCCATCTTTTCACACTGAGGATGATTGAGGGACTCAAACACAACTATTAAAAAAGGTTCAAACATTCACTGAACATCCACAAAACAACGGTGGATGACGTTAAAGAATGGCTTTTTATTGATTTTAATTCTTTAAATGGTAAATTCACAGTAAAACCTAAGCCACCTAATTCAACTACAACAGGCCTAAATTAACACTATACAGGGAGTGCAGAATTATTAGGCACGTTGATTTTCTGATCATATTTTTTTTCCAGGCACATTTGACCAATTCCAAACCACAGTAATCCTAATAACTACTATTGATTTAGTATTTAATAATGTATAAGTGATATATAATTGTTCATGAAGGCTGGAAATGAAAATCACCTTATATTCAGGTGTGCAGAATTATTAGGCATGTTTTCTTTTACAGATAAATTGAGCCAAAAAAGAGATTTAACTTAGACTGAAAAGTCAAAAAGTATTAAATGCCCATGAGAAGGATGCAATACTAATGCAATACTAGACATTGCAGTTAAGGCGTGACCATTGGACAGTGAAATGCTCGTTGGGTCAGCAGGATCAGACAAAAACAGGTGGTGAAGAAAAGACACCTGTTAACTGCAAAAGAATTAAGAATTAAGGTGAAGAATTAAGGGTGAAACCAACAGGAACCCTTTAGTCTCCAGCGCCACCATTTTCCAGAGCTGCAACCTACCTGGAGTCTCCAGAAGTGCAAGGTGTCAGGATCTCAGAGACTTCAGTTAGGTAAAGAATCCTAAAAAATGACCCCCACTAGATAAGAATCACAAGCTGAAGTGTTGTAAAATACATGAAGGAGTTTTTTTTTTGTAGGCTTTATGGACAGATAGGTTGAGAGTGACTCTTGAAGGACCAGCACCACATCCTCTAGTACCACTGTTTGAAGAATTCATCTTCCAGAATCTGGCAGTACGTTTTGGGAGTTCATTTTAGTCCATCCTGAAGTCCGTTTTGCAGAGATGGACTAAAAATGAACTCCCAAAACGTACTGCCAGATTCTGGAAGAACACTTCAGCTTGTGATTCTTATCTAGTGGGGGTAATTTTTTAGGATTCTTTACCTAACTGAAGTCTCTGAGATCCTGACACCTTGCACTTCTGGAGACTCCAGGTAGGTTGCAGCTTTGGAAAATGGTGGCGCTGGAGACTAAAGGGTTCCTGATGGTTTCACCCTTAATTCTTCACCTTAATTCTTAATTCTTTTGCAGTTAACAGGTGTCTTTTCTTCACCACCTGTTTTTGTCAGATCCTGCTGACCCAACGAGCATTTCACTGTCCAATGGTCATGCCTTAACTGCAATGTCTAGTATTGCATTAGTATTGCATCCTTCTCATGGGCATTTAATACTTTTTGACTTTTCAGTCTGAGTTAAATCTCTTTTTTGGCTCAATTTATCTGTAAAAGAAAACATGCCTAATAATTCTGCACACCTGAATATAAGGTGATTTTCATTTCCAGCCTTCATGAACAATTATATATCACTTATACATTATTAAATACTAAATCAATAGTAGTTATTAGGATTACTGTGGTTTGGAATTGGTCAAATGTGCCTGGAAAAAAAATATGATCCGAAAATCAACGTGCCTAATAATTCTGCACTCCCTGTATAACAGTCACAGTACTAATAACACCAGTAGTTTTTTGTATTCTTGGTACGCTACAAACCAGCTTCAAGGTTCAGCATTATTTTGCCGAAATATGACCATATTCTCTGGCTAAATATTTTAGAATGCAACGCCTTATTGTTTCCGCGATAGTGCTTTATGACAGCTCAGCTGTATCTAGTTTTTTTCCAGGCACATTTGACCAATTCCAAACCACAGTAATCCTAATAACTACTATTAATTTAGTATTTAATAATGTATAAGTGATATACAATTGTTCACTCTTGAAGGACCAGAACCACATCCTCTTGCACCACTGTTTGAAGAATTCATCTTCCAGAATCTGGCAGTATGTTTTGGGAGTTCATTTTTAGCCCATCTCTGCAAAACGGACTTCAAGGATTAGTTCACTTTAAAATAAAGTTTTGCTGATAATTTACTCACCCCCATGTCATCCAAGATGTCCATGTCTTTCTTTCTGCAATTGAAAAGAAATTAAGGTTTTGGATGAAAACAGTCCAGGGTTTTTCTCCATATAATGGACTTCAGTGGGCTCCAAACGGTTCAAGGTCCAAATGACAGTTTCAGTGCAGCTTCAAATGGCTTTAAACGATACCAGACGATGAATAAGGGTCTTATCTAGCGAAACCATCAGTTTCTGCGAGAAACCGAGCAGTATTTATGCTATTATTTTATGTATTTATATTATTTTTATGTTATTTATTTTACTTCTTAACAGATGAATGCGATCGTCTCTGAGCTCCGCCATAACTTCCGGAAAGTGAGGTCAAATTAGATCGTGGTCATAGATGTATACGTAGATGCCTCATTAGCGACTGCACGGATCAGTAGAATGAGGCATCTACGTATACATCTACGTATACATTCGTCCATTATATGTCCATTATATGAAAACCCTGGACTGTTTTCATCCAAAACCTTAATTTCTTTTCGACTGCAGAAAGAAAGACATGGACATTTTGGTTGACATGGGGGTGAGTAAATTATCAGCAAAAGTTTATTTAAAAGTGAACTAATCCTTTCAGGATGGACTAAAATGAACTCCCAAAACGTACTGCCAGATTCTGGAAGATGAATTCTTCAAACAGTGGTGCAAGAGGATGTGGTGCTGGTACTTCAAGAGTCACTCTCAACCTATCTGTCCACATAGCTTATAAAAAACAGTCTTCATGTATTTTACAACACTTCAGCTTGTGATTCTTATCTAGTGGGGGTCATTTTTTAGGATTCTTTACCTAACTGAAGTCTCTGAGATCCTGACACCTTGCACTTCTGGAGACTCCAGGTAGGTTGCAGCTCTGGAAAATGGTGGCGCTGGAGACTAAAGGGTTCCTGATGGTTTCACACTTAATTCTTTACCTTAATTCTTTTGCAGTTAACAGGTGTCTTTTCTCCGCCACGTGTTTTTGTCAGATCCTGCTGACCCAACGAGCATTTCACTGTCCAATGGTCATGCCTTAACTGCAATGTCTAGTATTGCATTAGTATTGCATCCTTCTCGTGGGCATTTCATAATTTTTCACTTTTCAGTCTGAGTTAAATCTCTTTTTTGGCTCAATTTATCTGTAAAAGAAAACATGCCTAATAATTCTGCACACCTGAAAATAAGGTGTTTTTTTCATTTCCAGCCTTCATGAACAATTATATATCACTTATACATTATTAAATACTAAATTAATTAGGATTACTGTGGTTTGGAATTGGTCAAATGTGCCTGGAAAAAAATATGATCAGAAAATCAACGTGCCTAATAATTCTGCACACAGTGTAGAAGTACAGTAAGCAGATGGAATTAATGTATCTAAAACATACAATACGTAGCACACAAGCTAGCCTGACAGAATTTGCAATACATATTCAATACAAAAATACTTTATTTTCAAAACCCAGAAGTTTGAAAAGGGTCAATTCAGGAACTTCTAAGATGTGAGAAACTGCTTTTTCGATAAGTAAAGAAACTCTTCCCATATAAGCAGTGGTACGGTCTCTCAACAGTCTATGGTGGTTTTGCAATGAAGTCGCTCATGTTTTTTCAAAGTTCCTGAACGAGTGAAACACTTGTCACAATGTATCTTAAGTTTGTGTTCAATTGTGAAGCTCCATCCGCACTGAGGGCAAGTGTAAGGCTTTTGTCTTGTGTGAACACATGTGCTTGATAAGATGTGGTTTTTGTAGGAAACTTTTTCCACACTGATGACAAGCGAATGGCTTTTCGCCAGTGTGAATTTCTACATGTTTCTTCAGACTAACCCTATGTGTAAAACCAATTCCACAATGAGTACAACAGTACGGCTTCTCTCCAGTATGAACTCGCTCATGTACTTTCAGGTTCCCAGACAAAGCAAAACTCTTGTCACAAGATGAGCACTTGTAAGGTTTTTCTCCAGTATGAACTCTTTGGTGCAGTTTCAGATTGCCAATTGTAGTAAAGCTCTTCCCACAGTCAGAACACACGTGATCTCTCACTTCATTATGTGTTTTCTGGTGCTGTTTATAACTGTACAGCCATGAAAAACTCTTTCCACAGAGAGAACACACATGAGGTCTCTCATCTGAATGAACTATCTGGTGTTCTTTTAGATGTGATGATGAATTAAAATCTTTACCACACTGATCACAGCTGAATGGTTTTTCTCCAGAGTGAATGCGCAGATGTTTACTGAGACCAGATTTACGACTGAAACTCTTTCCACACTGAGTGCATGGATACGGTTTCTCTCCAGTGTGAATTTTCATGTGTCTGTTAAGGTTTCCTTTATGTGTGAAACTCTTTCCACACTGAGAGCAGGGGAGCAGCTTTTTGGCTTTTGTTCCTCGAGTTGTTGAGGTATAACTTTCCTCCGCTTCTTTCAGGTCTTGTTTTTGCTGCTTCACTTCCATCCAGTCTAAGATAAAAAATAATAAGTGGTTAAAATCTGTTCTTGTGAACTTTCGATTTAACAACAGAAATCAGGCATCAGCTCTTTGATGTGACAAAGTTTAATTCAGTAATTTTCTTATTAATACAAATTATGTTTTATTATTATGAAATTATTACACGTATTCGGGCCGAACCGTTTCGGTACAGGGCTTTCGGTTCGGTGCGCACCGAACGGTTTCGAATGCAATCTTTAACAGCTAACAGTTGGCTTGTTTTAAGTGCGGAACACACTTCAACCCCAGTTCCCACACGAACATATTAATTATATAGTCGCTCTTTAAACATGAATTAATATCTTAAGGTATTTTGAAGGATAACACTTACTGAAACGTATCATATGTCGTGTAATCACTCAGTGTTTCAATCGCGGAAAGACGTCAAACAGCTTGTAAACAATGTCACAGAGCATCATTTACCTCAGAGTCAGAAGTCATTCAGTGTCCACAGCTGTTAGTTCAATAGAGAAATCAACTCTTTCACTAAATATATGCACTATATTAGCCTATATATTAATTCAACTTAACCTGTTAGTGATGTCTTGATTATTTAATGCTATGTTTAGATAAATCTGTCATGAAAATGATAGTCACTAAGATTATATTTCAACAACGAATTGGAGAAAAAAACATAATTTTATAATTAGATTTAGGAGTTATTGCAAAAACTGCCTTATGTGAAGTTTACATGTTTACACAATGTGTTATTTGAGTGTTGATTATACTATATCTAAACATGAATATCAGCTGAATATAGGCTCATAGTTTGGACTCTGTTGTTAACCTTTAATATTATAGTAATAATGTGCAAGTAAGGGCTCCCTATATAGTTTACAGTATTTATCTTTAAGAAACTTTTAGTTATAATTTAATTAATTTAAGGGCAGACACAATTTTTTCAGTAAACCACTGTTTAATAAAAAGTAAATAAAAATACATTTTTTAAAACTGCTGTACCGAACCCGTACCGAACTGTGACTTCAAAACCGAGGTACGTACCGAACCGTCAGTTTTGTGTACCATTACACCCCTATTACGTGCTATACGTAATGTTGCACATGTTTTTTGCTAACTCTAACATTATCTTCTGGGTGCCGTGCGCGGTGTTGTTGACAGTCACAGTGGCTGACAGGCTTGGAGGATTAGAGAGGACTGGAGAAAGAAAAATGAGCGATAGTGAAGCTCGGCAGACACAGATATCGTTGACAAGAAAGGTCCCTCAACTTCAGTGGTTTGGAGATATTTTGACTATTTGCAGTCCAACATAAAACAGCGACGTGCACTGCTTATCATAGGTTCACCACACGGTAATATAATTATTCAATTATCTTGCTTCTTCGAATTTCTTCCATATAGCATTGAGCCCAACACAGCTAATTATCGATATCGACTGATATGGAAAATTATATTGTGATAATTTTTTGGGCCATATCACCCAGCCCTAAATAAGAGGTATATATTTTCAGCAGTCTTACCTCCGTTCATTGACAGTTTATCAGCATCTCTCCACCACCTCTTCTCCACACTTCTAGTTCTAACCTCTTACATACACGGGGGGACTACTCTGGGCTCAGGCCAAATTCAGAGCTTGGAGCCCTCCCCTCGGACAGCACGCCAAATACACATTTAAATTTACTCTCTATAAATTATATGTAAGTGTGAACTTGTGAATTAAAGATTATATCACGATTATGATAATTTAAATGCATTTTCTGAGTCATTTATCATCTATATCCTGCTTATTATATCACAGCCACCCTGAAATAAAGCTTTGTTAATGTTTCTCATCAGTCAACAATGAAGATTCAAGAATGGACACCAACCTGTTTGTTCCTCAGTATCTTCATGTTTTATTCTGGATGGTTCTGGATAACTCATGTCTTCAATCTCCTCTTTAATAAACTCCATCTTTACTATAGTACAGCTCACAGAATTCATCTGCTTCTGCTTGGATTTCTCCTGTTCTTTCTTCTCAGGAGGACCATCTTCTTCTTTTACATTTTATGATAGTTTGTAAACCACTTCAAGGTGCATTTGCGCCACCTACTGGAGTGTAGTAGTGAGTTTGCTGATTTAAGAGCGGTATATACTTCTTCAAGGCATTATGAATCTAAAACAGGCATTACTGCATATTTAGACAATACAGATTTGCAATATAGCAGCCTGTGGCAAATGTTGGCATATCTTTGTGGGTCCAGTGGATGTACATTTGTATGTTGTGTTACAACCATCCACATTTGGTGGACATTATATATATTTTTTAAAGTATTTAAGTGAAAGTTTGGAGTTAATGTACAAAATAAATAAATAAAATAAAACTAAATAAGGAAATATGCTGATTCAGATTAAAATGGTCACAGATCAAACAATAAAACTGGTTGTTGAAAAGGTTATCAACATTGTTTTATATTTGCACACACAACTTAATGCAGCAGACAAGATGTTTGATTTCTCATAATTTCATGTACAATCGGAACACTATATAGTACACATTAATAAACTAACTAGTCATAAGCAGATGGTATCAATTTATCCTAGCCACACAACCTAGCCTGAAAATAATTGCACATAAAAAGTAATTTGTGAGCTTTTTTGGTAAAACTCTTACCACTATCATAGAGCATGTGTAAGGTTTCATTTTAAATGTCCTTTAAATCTGTATTCAGTTGTGAAGCTCTTGCCACACTGACGGCAGGTGAAAACATTTCTCCAGTGTGAATTCCTGTGTGGTTCTTCAGGTTCTCTCAACATTGATTACATCTGAAAAGCTTTTCTCCCGTGTGAATTCTTATTATATTTAAGGAGGGAACTTTTAAATGATAATCCAGGTTCCCTTTACACGTGAAACTCTTTTCACAATGTTGACACTGAAAGATTTTCATATGACATTCTCTTCAGTCTGTGAGCCAATCAAATCAAGAGCAGGGGCACAGGGAGATGTGCACAACTAAATTTCCCCTCAAGTCACCTTCAAGTTGTCACCTTTATTTATATAACGTCTTTTACAATACAGATTGTTTCAAAGCAGATTTATAATGATAACAGGAAAATAATGCAGGAAAGTTTATTTTGGCTGTACAGCAGCTCTAGAAGAAAATAGTGTCATTGTCCAGCTTAAGCAAGTTCAGGGTTGATTAATTTCCATAGTAAAAAGTCATTTTAGTTCATTTATCAATTAAAGCAGCTCTGGAGAAAACAGTGATGTCATCGTCCAGCTCAGTTCTCATACAATGGCGTCAATGCAGTCAGATCAAACTCCATCAGGTGACGGAATAGAGAGACAAAAACCTTGGGAGAAACCAGGCTCAGTCGTGCGGCCAGTTCTCCTCTGGCCAACAAACGTAGAGTGTATGATTCTGATTTAGGCAGCATTACAGGTCAGAAGTCAGATTAGATCGGACCATTCAAAATATGACCACATCATGCATTGTGGTCATGTCTATGTGGAAGACCTCCATCTGATCTGGATACGGCCCGGATCCGGCTGACTACGGTAAACCTCAGGATAAACAGAGAGACTAATATTAGCGTAAATGGAATTCTTTTTTATGAACAATCATTTAATGGATTGTAATTATAGAAATTGATAATGTTCTATGTGTATGCCAGGTTAAAGAGATGCGTTTTTAGTCTAGATTGGAACTGACAGAGTGTGTCTGCTTCCCGAACAATGCTGGGAAAACTGTTCCAGAGTTTAGGTGCTAAATAGGAAAAGGATCTACCGCCCGAGGTTGATTATCAACTAGCCATCACTTTCCTGGTTCTAGTAAGAACTCGAGCTGCTGTGTTTTGGACCAGCTGGAGTTTATTTATTAAGCGAGCAGGGCAACCAGTAGAGCATTACAATAATCTAGCCTTGAAGTCATGAACACACTAACTTACTGTTCTGCATTTGTCATTGAGAGCATATGTCGTAGTTAGATATATTTTTAAGATGGAAGAATGCGGTTTTACAGATGCTAGAAATGTGTCTTTCAAATGATAGATTGGTATCAAAGAGCACACCCAGGTTCCTCACTAACGACGAGGACTTGACAGGGCGGAGGTTTTTGCTCCAATAATTTGAATCACTGTTTATTCAGAATGAAGTAGTAGGAAATTACTAGTCATTACGTTCATTTTGTGAATGATGTACTGATGTATTGTTTCAACAATCCACTGTCTGAAGCGATACTATAGTAGGCGACAACATCGAGTTCTTCAAAGCTGGTATGCTGAGGAGATGAAACTGATCAGGAAGATTATTAATAAAGCAATCTTTAGTAGTAGAAGTGATAGTTCTACCATATTTGTGACAGGGAGTCGGTTTTGCTGCCTCTAATATTTTACACGAGATTAGATAATGATCTGAGATGTCATCGCTCTGCTGCAGAATTTTAACAGCATCAGCACTGATTTCATGTGACATTATTAGATCTAAAGTATGATTATGACAATGAGTGGGTCCTGACACGTGTAGTCTAACTCCAATAGAGTTCAGAATGTCTGTAAATGCCAATCCCAAAGTGTCTTTTTCATTATCTTCATGGATATTAAAATCACCAATCATATTTAAAGCATTTGTATAAATTGTAGGAAATAAACAAAATCTACAATTTGAGACCAGAAACACATCATGTAACACTAAGAGATTAAAAAACCCTGATATATACTGTATACCCTAAATCCAGAAAAGTTGGGACAATTTGTAAAATGCAATCAAGAATCTATGATTTTATTTTTTATAATTGTCCTTAACCTTAATTTATCTGACAAAAGTACTATTTCAACAACTTCTAAGATGAGAGAAATCTCCTGATTGGGTGAAACTCTTCCCATATAAGCAGTGGTACAGTCTCTCAACAGTCTATGCTGGGTTTCCAATGAAGTTCAAAGTTCTTGAACGAGTGAAACACTTGTCACAATGTATCTTAAGTTTGTGTTCAATTGTGAAGCTCCATCCGCACTGAGGGCAAGTGTAAGGCTTTTGTCTTGTGTGAACACATGTGCTTGATAAGATGTGGTTTTTGTTGGAAACTTTTCCCACACTGATGACAAGTGAATGGCTATTCTCTAGTGTGAATTCCGACATGTTTCTTAAGACTGAAATTTTGTGTAAAACCAATTCCACAATGAGTACAACAGTACGGCTTCTCTCCAGTATGAACTCGCTCATGCACTTTCAGATTTCCAGACAAAGCGAAACTCTTGTCACAATATGAGCACTTGTGAGGTTTTTCTCCAGTATGAACTCTTTGGTGCAGTTTCAGATTGCCAATTGTAGTAAAGCTCTTCCCACAGTCAGAACACACATGATCTCTCACTTCATTATGTGTTTTCTGGTGCTGTTTATAACTGTACAGCCATGAAAAACTCTTTCCACAGAGAGAACACACATGAGGTCTCTCATCTGAATGAACTATCTGGTGTTCTTTTAGATGTGATAATGAATTAAAATCTTTACCACACTGATCACAGCTGAATGGTTTTTCTCCAGAGTGAATGCGCAGATGTTTACTGAGACCATATTTACGTCTGAAACTCTTTCCACACTGAGTGCATGGATACGGTTTCTCTCCAGTGTGAATTTTCATGTGTGTGTTAAGGTTTCCTTTACGTGTGAAACTCTTTCCACACTGAGAGCAGGTGAGCAGCTTTTTGGCTTTTGTTCCTCGAGTTGTTGAGGTACAACTTTCCTCCGCTTCGTTCAGGTCTTGTTTTTGCTGCTTCACTTCCATCCAGTCTAAGATAAAACATATTAAGTGGTTAAAATCTGTTCTTGTGAACTTTCGATTTAACAACAGAAATCAGGCATCAGCTCTTTAATGTGACAAAGTTTAATTCAGTGATTTTCTTGTTAATACAAATTATGTTTTATTAACAAAGTTCGGGAGGAGCACGTTCAGATAATTGACTACTTCGATAAATGCTCGATATAATGCTTACATGCTATACGTAATGCTGCACGTTTTTTGCTAACTCTAACATTATCTTCTGGGTGCCGTGCGCGGTGTTGTTGACAGTCACAGTGGCTGACAGGCTTGGAGGATTAGAGAGGACTGGAGAAAGAAAAATGAGCGATAGTGAAGCTCGGCAGACACAGATATCGTTGACAAGAAAGGTCCCTCAACTTCAGTGGTTTGGAGATATTTTGACTATTTGCAGTCCAACATAAAACAGCGACGTGCACTGCTTATCATAGGTTCACCACACGGTAATATAATTATTCAATTATCTTGCTTCTTCGAAGTTCTTCCATATAGCATTGAGCCCAACACAGCGGTAAATCTACATTAGCCTAATATCAGTTCACGCATAGGCGTATCGCCTTGTTAGTTGTAGTGGGTGACTTACAACAAGCTAACATTACCAAACTATAATCACTAAAACATTGGACCAGTGTTGCCACAGTTACTTTGAAAAAGTAACTTAGTTACTTTACAGATTACTTGATTTTAAAAGTAACTAAGTTACTTTACAGATTACTTGATTTTAAAAGTAACTAAGTTAGATTACAAGTTACTTTATTAGTTACATTCATCAGTTGCCAACAACACCTCTGCAGCCTCAACATAAAAATGACAACCGTTTTTGCCAACACTAAACATAAAACACTAAACATAAAACCCTAAACATGTTAATGAAAAGGTACAAATTACTTTGTGTTCTTATTAAATACAATTATGAAAAACATTTTTAATTTATATATGAATGTAAATAATGATATGGGCCTACACAAATAATATAAAATTACAAGATTTATATTTTATTGTAAACATAATGTGCAGCTCTGTAAAGGGACAACAAATATTTGATCGATCCGTGAGAACAATATATTTTTTAATAATCTTTAAGTGCACAAAACTATGAAAATATATGAAACGCTTCAAAACAGAGCGGCAACAAAGCGCTTATGCGCATCCCGGGTGCAGAATGATGCGCTTAAAGCAACATGGAATCAGAGGGCGCAGTGCAGCGCGAGTGCACATTGAAGAGTTCACGGCATAAAGAGAAGATGAGCGTTGAGCCCTCAAATCCTAGTCTACTATGTAGCCTATATCGGTCCAAACATTCACTGATTATTTGTTTCTTCACAGTTTTTAATTCTGGTTATTGTGCGTGCGATGCTAATTAATAGTCCTTGTGTTGTCACCTGAGTAGCGAGCACAACATCTTTCAGACACCGCTAGATAAACTCCTGGAAGATAAATTATTTTATCAACATATCAAGTATTATAACGGGAATATATCATATGGAGTGAGCTTTACCGTGCTGCTGACTGGAACCGAACGCGACGCGCAGTTTTGCTGAACGGAGAATGATTGACAGCTACAGCGGAGGAAAGACATTCAGCTATGGAATGGCTTTAGATGACTTTGTAGGCTACTAGCAAATAATAATATTCTAATAATGATTGCTGAAGGATAATGTGACAATATATATTTCTGATGATTATTTAATTATCACGACATGCCTAATCTGAGCAAGTGTCTGCCTGTCTTGAGTTTTGTCGACAGACGGAGCGGCCGCCTCGTAGTTCTCTATGCAGGAAAACCCTGCTGAGACTAAACAAGAAAGCAAAAATATATATTTTTACTAAGGAAAATGACAAAAAAAGTAACTCACAGGGACTTGAATAAGTTACTTTAATCTGATTACTGGTTTGGAAATAGTAACGCGTTAGATTACTCGTTACTGGAAAAAGTGGTCAAATTAGAGTAAGGCGTTACTAAGTAACGCGTTACTGGCATCACTGCATTGGACTAATGGAAAAATACATCGGTATCATAATTTTTTGTCTTTGGTGATTTATAAGTCAGCATCGCCTGTATTAAAATAGAAATAAAATAATTTAATCTGATGTTTAAAGTGAATAAAAATAGACTTGACAGCCCTTACTGGAGTTCCACAACGACTGAACTTTGAGCTCTCTCCCAGCCCACGGCAGTTGTGTGTCGCTGTCGGTGAGGTGTGTGTGTGTATGTGTGTGTGTGTGTGTATGTGTGTGTCGGTGAGGTGCGCGTTGTACCAATCCACTGTAAGGCAAGAGAGGGGGGACTCAAAATGTTTCTAAACTTAAAACGCATTTTTTGCCCAATTGCGTTTTTTGTTGTTTTACTATTTAAACACTTATTTTAGTATATATAATTATATTATTGATATATAGAGTTTAGAGTAAAAAAATGCTGACCACAGTTACGATTTTTCTTTTCTTTCTTTATTTTATTTATATTGTCATGTCATTTATTTAAAAGGTTTGGCAAGCTGACCAGAATTTTTTTTTTATTCTATTTTAGTTTATTGACAAACATTATCTTTAAAGCACTTTAACTTTGCATTTGCAGTCAGCAGAGCCACATTTTATATCATTACAGTTCTAGATTTTACTATAGATACTTATTTTATTCTATTTATATTAATAATATTCTACTCTATTAATATTGATTTTATTAGTAATAAATACATCTACCTCAGTTCTGATAAATTGTTCACCTGTTTGGGAAGTGTTTGTCATGTTTTCACAATAAAGGATAGTTTAAAACCACAATTAACTGTTTTCTACATCTTTCACTCAGGAGCAAACATATCTTTATTTCTTTAAAGTTTAAAGGGATATGACATTTATCGTGCTAATTATCGATATCAACTGATATGGAAAATTATATTGTGATAATTTTTTTGGGCCATATCACCCAGCCCTAAATAAGAGGTATATATTTTCAGCAGTCTTACCTCCGTTCATTGACAGTTTATCAGCATCTCTCCACCACCTCTTCTCCACACTTCTAGTTCTAACCTCTTACATACACGGGGGGACTACTCTGAGCCCTCCCCTCGGACAGCATGCCAAATACACATTTAAATTTACTCTCTATAAATTATATGTAAGTGTGAACTTGTGAATTAAAGATTATATCACGATTATGATAATCTAAATGCATTTTCTGAGTCATTTATCATCTATATACTGCTTATTATATCACAGCCACCCTGAAATAAAGCTTTGTCAATGTTTCTCATCAGTCAACAATGAAGATTCAAGAATGGACACCAACCTGTTTGTTCCTCAGTATCTTCATGTTTTATTCTGGATGGTTCTAGATAACTCATGTCTTCAATCTCCTCTTTAATAAACTCCATCTTTACTATAGTACAGCTCACAGAATTCATGTTTCTGCTTGGATTTCTCCTGTTCTTTCTTCTCAGGAGGACCTTCTTCTTCTTTTACATTTTATGATAGTTTGTAAACCACTTCAAGGTGCATTTGCGCCACCTACTGGAGTGTAGTATTGAGTTTGCTGATTAAAGAGCGGTATTTACTTGAATTTTTATGAATCTAAAACGGGCATTACTGCATATTTAGACAATACAGACTTGTGCAATATAGCGGCCTGAGGCAAATGTTGCCATATCTTTGTGGGTCCAGTGGATGTACATGTGTATGTTGTAATACAACCATCCACATTTGGCGGCCATGATATTTATAAAAAAAAAAAAAAAAAGTATTTAAGTGAAAGTTTGGAGAAATGTACCAAATAAATAAATAAAATAAAACTAAACAAGGAAATATGCTGATTGAGATTAAAATGGTCACAAATCAAACAATAAAACTGGTTGTTGAAAAGGTTATCAACATTGTTTTATATTTGCACACACAACTTAATGCAGCAGACAAGATGTTTGATTTCTCCTGATTTCATGTACAATCAGAACACTATATAGTACACATTAATAAACTAACTAGTCATAAGCAGATGGTATCAATTTATCCTAGCCACACAACCTAGCCTGAAAATAATTGCACATAAAAAGTAATTTGTGAAAAGAGTTTCACATGTAAAGGGAACCTTACACATGCTCTATGATAGTGATAAGAGTTTTACCAAAAAAGCTCACAATGTTGACACTGACAGATTTTTCATAAGCCATTCTCTTCAGTCTGTGAGCCAATAAAATCAAGAGCAGGGGCACAGGGAGATGTGCACAACTAAATTTCCCCTCAAGTCACCTTCAAGTTGTCACCTTTATTTATATAACGTCTTTTACAATACAGATTGTTTCAAAGCAGATTTATGATGATAACAGGAAAATAATACAAGAAAGTTTATTTTGGCTGTACAGCAGCTCTAGAAGAAAATAGTGTCATTGTCCAGCTTAAGCAAGTTCAGGGTTGATTAATTTTCATAGTAAAAAGTCATTTTAGTTAATTTATCAATAAAAGCAGCTCTGAAGAAAACAGTGATGTCATCGTCCAGCTCAGTTCTCATACAATGGCGTCAATGCAGTCAGATCAAACTCCATCAGGTGACGGAATAGAGAGACAAAAACCTTGGGAAAAACCAGGCTCAGTCGTGCGGCCAGTTCTCCTCTGGCCAACAAACGTAGAGTGTATGATTCTGATTTAGGCAGCATTACAGGACAGAAGTCAGATTAGATCGGACCATTCAAAATATGACCACATCATGCATTGTGGTCATGTCTATGTGGAAGTCCTCCATCTGATCTCGATACGGCCCGGATGTGACTGACTACGGTAAACCTCAGGATAAACAGAGAGACTAATATTAGCGTAAATTGAATTCTTTTTTATGAACAATCATTTAATGGATTGTAATTATAGAAATTGATAATGTTCTATGTGTATGCCAGGTTAAAGAGATGCGTTTTTAGTCTAAATTGGAACTGACAGAGTGTGTCTGCTTCCCGAACAATGCTGGGAAAACTGTTCCAGAGTTTAGGTGCTAAATAGGAAAAGGATCTACCGCCCGAGGTTGATTATCAACTAGCCATCACTTTCCTGGTTCTAGTAAGAACTCGAGCTGCTGTGTTTTGGACCAGCTGGAGTTTATTTATTAAGCGAGCAGGGCAACCAGTAGAGCATTACAATAATCTAGCCTTGAAGTCATGAACACACTAACTTACTGTTCTGCATTTGTCATTGAGAGCATATGTCGTAGTTAGATATATTTTTAAGATGGAAGAATGCGGTTTTACAGATGCTAGAAATGTGTCTTTCAAATGATAGATTGGTATCAAAGAGCACACCCAGGTTCCTCACTAACGACGAGGACTTGACAGGGCGGAGGTTTTTGCTCCAATAATTTGAATCACTGTTTATTCAGAATGAAGTAGTAGGAAATTACTAGTCATTACGTTCATGATGTACTGATGTATTGTTTCAACAATCCACTGTCTGAAGCGATACTATAGTAGGCGACAACATCGAGTTCTTCAAAGCTGGTATGCTGAGGAGATGAAACTGATCAGGAAGATTATTAATAAAGCAATCTTTAGTAGTAGAAGTGATAGTTCTACCATATTTGTGACAGGGAGTCGGTTTTGCTGCCTCTAATATTTTACACGAGATTAGATAATGATCTGAGATGTCATCGCTCTGCTGCAGAATTTTAACAGCATCAGCACTGATTTCATGTGACATTATTAGATCTAAAGTATGATTATGACAATGAGTGGGTCCTGACACGTGTAGTCTAACTCCAATAGAGTTCAGAATGTCTGTAAATGCCAATCCCAAAGTGTCTTTTTCATTATCTTCATGGATATTAAAATCACCAATCATATTTAAAGCATTAACCAACTCTTTACCACATGTTCAGTGTTATGTACAAGAAAGATCATGACAAAAATTCACAAATGTATAAATTGTAAGAAATAATCAAAATCTACAATTTGAGACCAGAAACACATCATGTAACACTAAGAGATTAAAAAACCCTGATATATACTGTATACCCTAAATCCAGAAAAGTTGGGACATTTTGTAAAATGCAATCAAGAATCTGTGATTTTTATTTTATTTTAGAATTGTCTTTAACCTTAATTTATCTGACAAAAGTACAATTTCAACAACTTCTAAGATGAGAGAAATCTCCTGATTGGGTGAAACTCTTCCCATATAAGCAGTGGTACGGTCTCTCAACAGTCTATGCTGGGTTTCCAATGAAGTCGCTCATGTTTTTTCAAAGTTCTTGAACGTGTGAAACACTTGTCACAATGTATCTTAAGTTTGTGTTCAATTGTGAAGCTCCATCCGCACTGAGGGCAAGTGTAAGGCTTTTGTCTTGTGTGAACACATGTGCTTGATAAGATGTGGTTTTTGTAGGAAACTTTTTCCACACTGATGACAAGCGAATGGCTTTTCGCCAGTGTGAGTTCTTGTGTGTTTCTTCAGATTGACCTTATGTGCAAAACCAATTCCACACTGAGTACAACAGTACGGCTTCTCTCCAGTATGAACTCGCTCATGTACTTTAAGATTTCCAGACAAAGCGAAACTCTTGTCACAATATGAGCACTTGTGAGGTTTTTCTCCAGTGTGAATTCTTTGGTGCCGTTTCAGTTGAGTAGCTGTAGTAAAGCTCATCCAACATTCAAAGCACACATGATCTCTCACTCCATTATGTGTTTTCTGGTGCAGTTTAAAACTGCTCAGCCATGAAAAACTCTTTCCACAGAGGGAACACACATGAGGTCTCTCATCTGAATGAACTATCAGGTGTTCTTTTAGATGGGATGATGATTTAAAATCTTTACCACAGTGATCACAGTTAAATGGCTTTTCTCCAGAGTGAATGCGCAGATGTTTACTGAGACCAGATGTACGAGTAAAATTCTTTCCACATTGAGAACATGCGTGCGGTTTCTCTCCAGTGTGAACTCTCATGTGTCTGTTTAGGTTTCTTTTATGTGTGAAACTCTTTCCACACTGAGAGCAGGTGAGCAGCTTTTTGGCTTTTGTTCCTCGAGTTGTTGAGGTACAACTTTCCTCCGCTTCGTTCAGGTCTTGTTTTTGCTGCTTCACTTCCATCCAGTCTAAGATAAAACAATATTAAGTGGTTAAACTTAATCTGTTCAAGTGAACTCTGATTTAACAGCACCAGAGACCAGGTATCAGATCTTTGATGTGCCAAAGTTTAATTCAGTAATTGTCTTGTTAATACAAATAAAATGTGTTTGACAACACAAGAGTATGATGATTTAAATGCATTTTCTGTGCCATTTATCATCTATATCCTGCTTATTATATCACAGCCACCCTGAAATAAAGCTTTGTTAATGTTTCTCATCAGTCAACAATGAAGATTCAAGAATGGACACCAACCTGTTTGTTCCTCAGTATCTTCATGTTTTATTCTGGATGGTTCTGGATAACTCATGTCTTCAATCTCCTCTTTAATAAACTCCATCTTTACTATAGTACAGCTCACATATTTCATCTGTTTCTGCTTGGATTTCTCCCGTTATTTCTTCTCAGGACGACCATCTTCTTCTTTTACATTTTATGAAAGTTTGTAAACCACTTCAAAGTGCATTTGCGCCACCTACTGGAGTGTAGTATTAAGTTTGGAAAAAGTGAATGTTGTAATTCTAGTCTGCTGATTTAAGAGTGTCATTTACTTCTTCAAGGCATTATGAATCTAAAACAGGGGCATTACTGCATATTTAGACAAAACAGACTTGTGCAAAATAGCAGCCTGTGGCAAATGCTGGCATATCTTTGTGGGTCCAGTGGATGTACATGTGTATGATGTTATAACCATCAACATTTGGTGGCCATGCATGATATTTACTTTTATTTTTTTTTATTTTACTGAAATCAAATTAAACAAGGAAATAAATAAATAAAATATAACTAAAAAAGGAAATATGCTGATTCAGATTAAAATGGTAACAAATCAAACAATAAAACTGGTTGTTGAAAAGTTTATCAAAATTGTTTTATATTTGCACACACAACTTAATGCAGCAATCACAATGTTTTATTTCTCATAATTTCATGTACAATCAGAACACTATATAGTACACCTAACTATTGTTATAGGAAAATTTTAATCATGACCACGAGATTAAACATTGTGCATGAAATGTTTAATAAATGGCATATATTCATACAGAATCAGTGTATCTAGGTAAAAGGTTATATACAACTTTGCGGGACACGCACAACATGGAACCTATGTCGAAAACATGTTTTGTACAGGAGACATGAAGACTGGGATTTGACCTTTAGGGGTCAGGATGGCCCAAACTTAGAGATCAGAGTTAAAATGAACAGCAGACTTGGGGATTTGAGTAAGTGCTACTGATTCTTGACATGTGTGGAAATTTCCAGGAGTGACTTTTTTTGGGAACTGATAAAAGCTGAGTGCTGTTATGTCTAGTTAGTGCTCTCTGCAGACATTTGAGGATGACTGTATGACTGTGACTCTTTCTTGCAAGAAAATAAATCTTTATAAAGACAATTGGGCAAGGTTTTGTCTCTTATTCAGTAATGCGGTGATAGTTGAAATTTTGCCACGACACTAGTCATAAGCAGATGGCATCAATTTATCCTAACCACACAACCTAGGCTGAAAAAAAAATGCAAATAAAACAAAAACATTAAATGTACTTTAAATCTGTATTCAGTTGTCAAGCTCTGACGGCAGGTGAAAACATTTCTCCAGAGTGAATTCTTGCGTGGTTCTTCAGGTTCTCTCAACATTTTTAAAATTGATTTGATGTTTAATAAGGAGCCAATGCAGTGTTGAACCGGGCTAATATGGTCATACACCCTGGTTCTAGTAAGAACTTGAGCTGCTGGGTTTTGGACAAGCTGGAGTTTATTTATTAAGTGTAGTGTGCAGGGCAACCACCCAGTAGAGCATTACAATAATCTAGCCTTGAGGTCATGAACGCATTAACTAACTTTTTCGCATTTGTCATTGAGAGTAAATGCAATATGCAGAATAAAATGCAATAAAATCAAGAATCTGTGATTTTTTATTTTTTAGAATTGTCTTTAACCTTTATTTATCTGACAAAAAAAATAAATTTCAACAACTTCTAAGATGAGAGAAATCTCCTGATCGGGTGAAACTCTTCCCAAATAAGCAGTGGTACGGTCTCTCATCAGTCTATGGTGGTTTTGCAATGAAGTCGCTCATGTTTTTTCAAGGTTCCTGACCGAGTGAAACTCTTGTCACAATGTGAACACACATAAGGTCTTTCTCCAGTATGAACACGCAGATGACATCTGAGACTTGACTTATGTGCGAAACTCTTTCCACACTGAGGGCAGGCGTATGATTTCTCTCCAGTACAAACACGAAGATGTATCTTAAGTTTGTATTCAAATGTGAAGCTCCATCCGCACTGAGGGCAAGTGTAAGACTTTTGTCTTGTGTGAATACTTGTGTGCTTGATAAGATGAGGTTTTTGAATGAAACTTTTCCCACACTGATGGCACGTGAATGGCTTTTCTCCAGTGTGAGTTCTTGTGTGTTTCTTCAAACTGTCCTTGCGTGCAAAACCAATTCCACACTGAGTACAACAGTACGGCTTCTCTCCAGTATGAAGTCGCTCATGTACTTTCAGATTTCCAGACACAGTGTAACTCTTGTCACAGTATGAGCACTTGTAAGGTCTTTCTCCGGTGTGAATTACTTCGTGCCGTTTCAGTTGGGCAATTGTAGTAAAGCTCATCCCACAATCATAACACACATGATCTCTCACTTCATCATGTGTTTTCTGGTGCAGTTTAAAACAGTCCAGTCGTGAAAAACTCTTTCCACAGACAGGACACACATAAGGCTTTTCATCTGCATGAACTTTCATGTGTTGTTTTAGCTGTGATGACGAAATAAACTTTTTACCACACTGATCACAGTTAAATGGCTTTTCTCCAGAGTGAGAGAGCAGATGATTACTGAGAACTGATGTGCGATTAAAACTCTTTCCACACTGAGAGCATGTGTACGGTTTCTCGCCAGTGTGAACTCTCATGTGTATGTTAAGGTTTCCTTTCTGTGTGAAACTCTTTCCACACTGAGAGCAGGTGTACGGCTTTTTGGCTTTTGTTCCTCGAGTTTTGAAGCTACGACTTCCCTCCACTTCGTTCATGGCTTCCGTCTGGTCTAAAATAAAAATATTATGTGGTTAAATCAGTTCAAGTGAACTCTGATTTAACAGAAGAAAGCAATAGAGATCAGGTATCAGATCTTTGATATGCCAAAAATTTTCTGACTTGTTAAAATAATTAAAATGTGTTTGACAACTTCTATAAAAGATTATGATCATTTAGATTAATTTTCTGTCATTTATCATCTATATACTGCTTATTATATCACAGCCACCCAATCTGTTGAACTGAAGCTCTGTTAATGTTTCTCAGAAGTAAACAATAAAGAATCACAAATGGACACCAACCTGTTTGTTCGTCAGTATCTTCATGTTTTATTCTGGATGGTTCTGGATCACTCATGTCTTCAATCTCCTCTTTAACAAACTTTTACTATAATACGGCATACAGAATACAGCTGTTTCTGCTTGGATTTCTTCTCAGGACGACCATCTTCTTCTTTTACGTTTATGATAGTTTGTAAACCACTTCAAGGTGCATTTTCGCCACCTACTGGAGTGTAGTAGTGAGTTTGGAAAAAGAGAATATTGTAATTCTGGCATGCTGATTTTTATTTAATTTAGCAGTGTGTTATATACTTTAAATTTCTTCAAGGCATTATGTAGGAGAATCTAAGACAATACTGCATAGTTAGACTTAAAATTATACTGACACATATGCTACCAATTAAAAACAATACAGACTTGTGCAATATATCAGACTGTTGCAAATGTGACAGCTGTATTGGATATAGAAATGAGTTAAAAGTTCCCAAACTTCCTTACAAACAAGCAAGTAGTCACTTTTTTTGTTTTGTTAGTTTTTTATCTCTAACAGTTACGTGATGCATATCTAGTCTCAAATTGTAGCTTTTTATTTCTTAATGTTTTTTTTTTTTTTTTTTGAGATGTGTGAATTTCTGTCATGATGGTTCTTTTCCATAACATTGAAAATGTGGAAAATAGTTGGTTAATGCTTTAAAGTATGATGGGTAAAAATCACTTTAATAAAGCAAAGATACCAACATATAATAACACCCCCAAAAAATGCTTTATCGCAGGACAAAAAGGTGGTTGGTAGTGAGGACGTTCCTTAAAGTTACACTCATATTTTCTGACTTTTGAACACATTTACCTTAAATTGACAGGAACTCACAATGTAGTGATGAGAGAGAGAGGGAATATTTCAGGAATATTTCCTGATCAAAAATGTAGGGGTGTGGTTAATATCAGTCTCAGCCAATGGACTAAAACATACGCTGTTTCGGTAGTGACATGAAAATGTGGGACACATTTATTTTACATAAAGTTTCATGATTTACAAAGAAAGTAAAAATCACAAAGATAATTTTTTTAAACAATGGAATAAACTGCAAAATATTTCAATATCATTTTAATAAGTTGAAATTTAGGGGTTAGGGTTTGGGACAGCCACCTCCCAATTAAAAATACCCAATAAATTATGATTTTATATAGCCTATATTAAGCTTACTGATATTTTAATTATAATTGTGGGTTTCAAAAGATAATAGAAGGATCTTGGTAAAAATCTCAAATTTGAATACTTAAATGTGTTTTTTTTTTTTTTTGTGGGACAGCAGTTTGCACCAATATAGTACACATGTATAGTCATAAGCAGATGCCATTAATGTATCCTAGACATACAATACCTAGCCAAAGCCAGTCTGACAGAATTTGCGATAAAAAATACTTTATTGACCCTAATTTAGATTACCTCTGCGTTCAAAATCCCGCCCAAAAATGTGAACAGTGTCAATTCAGCAACTTCTAAGTTGGGAGAAAATTATTTTTCTATGAGTAAAGAAAGCTGTTCGGGACTTCCCAAATAAGCACTGGTACAATCTCTCAACAGTTTATGGTGGTTTTGCAATGAAGTCGCTCATGTTTTTTCAAGGTTCCTGACCGAGTGAAACTCTTGTCACAATGTGAACACACATAAGGTCTTTCTCCAGTATGAACACGCAGATGACATCTGAGACTTGACTTATGTGCGAAACTCTTTCCACACTGAAGGCAGGCGTATGATTTCTCTCCAGTACAAACACGAAGATGTATCTTAAGTTTGTGTTCAATTGTGAAGCTCCATCCGCACTGAGGGCAAGTGTAAGGCATTTGTCTAGTGTGAGTACTTGTGTGCTTGATAAGATGAGGTTTTTGTATGAAACTTTTCCCACACTGATGGCAAGTGAATGGCTTTTCTCCAGTGTGAGTTCTTGTGTGTTTCTTCAAACTGTCCTTGCGTGTAAAACCAATTCCACACTGAGTACAACAGTACGGCTTCTCTCCAGTATGTAGTCGCTCATGCACTTTCAGATTTCCAGACACAGTGTAACTCTTGTCACAATATGAGCACTTGTAAGGTCTTTCTCCAGTATGAATTCGTTGGTGCTGTTTGAGATGGTCGTCTCTAGTAAAGCTCATCCCACAGTTACAGCACACATGATCTTTCACTTCATTATGTATTTTCTGGTGCAGTTTAAAACTGTCCAGTCGTGAAAAACTCTTTCCACAGAGAGAACACACATAAGGCTTTTCATCTGAATGAACTTTCAGGTGTTGTTTTAGCTGTGATGACAAAATAAACTTTTTACCACACTGATCACAGTTAAATTGCTTTTCTCCAGAGTGAGAGAGCAGATGTTTACTGAGACCAGATGTGCGATTAAAACTCTTCCCACACTGAGTGCATGTATGCGGTTTCTCTCCAGTGTGAACTCTCATGTGTCTGTTAAGGTTTCTTTTATGAATGAAACTCTTTCCACACTGAGAGCAGGTGTGCAGCTTTTTGGCTTTTGTTCCTTGAGTTATGAAGCTACGAATTTCCTCCGCTTCATTCGGGTCTTGTCTTTGCTGTTTCACTTCCGTCTGGTCTAAAATAAAAAAATATTAAGTGGTTAAAATCTGTTCAAGTGAACTCTGATTTAACAGTAACAGAGATCATATATCAGATCTTTTATGTGGCAAAGTTTAATTCAGTAATTTTCTTGTTAATACTATTAAAATGCATTTAAAAATGCACCCTGAAATAAAGCTTTGTTAATGTTTCTCATCAGTCAACAATGAAGATTCAAGAATGGACACTAACCTGTTTGTTCCTCAGTATCTTCATGTTTTATTCTGGATGGTTCTAGATAACTCATGTCTTCAATCTCCTCTTTAATAAACTCCATCTTTACTATATTACAGCTCACAGAATTCATCGGTTTCTGCTTGGATATCTCCTGTTATATCTTCTCAGGACGACCATCTTCTTCTTTAACATTTTATGATAGTTTGTAAACCACTTCAAGGTGCATTTGCGCCACCTACTGGAGTGTAGTATTGAGTTTTGAAAAAAGTGTATTTTGTAATTCTGGCATGCTGATTTTTATTTGTTAGAAGTGTGTTATATATACTACTTTTAATTTCTTGACGGCATTGTGTAGGATAATCTAAGGCATTACTGCATATTTAGACTTAAAATAGTATTGTAAAAACTCTGACACATATGCTAACAATTAAAAACAATACAGACTTGTTCAATATAGCAGCCTGTGGCAAATGTTGGCATATCTTTGTGGGTCCAGTGGATGTACATGTGTATGATGTGTTACAACCATCCATATTTATTTGGTGAGCTAAAATGGTCACAAATCAAACAATAAATTAATGGTTGTTGAATAGGCTATCAAAATTGTTTTATTTCTGCATTAATGCAGCAGACAAGATGTTTTATTTCTCATAATTTCATGTACAACCAGAACACTATTTAGTAGACATTAATAAACTAACTAGTCATAAGCAGAGGGTATCAATTTATCCTAGCCACACAACCTAATCTGAAGAAATTTGCTAATAAAAACAAATTATTTGGTGAGCTCTCCAATATGATGTCTTAGCCTTAAATCGGTATTCATTCAGACAGCTCTTTCCGGAGCCAGGACAGGTGTAAAGACGACCTTCCGGTATGAATTTTTATGTGCTTTTAAAGCTGCCGTTTTGCCGCAAAACTCTTTCCACAGTGAGGAAAAGTGTATGGCTTCTCCCCAGTATGAAGCTTGGGAGCTCTTCACAATCAGCCACACTGATGGTAGGTGAAAAACATTTCTCCAGTGTGAATTCTTATATGATATTTAAGGAGTTTTAGTTCAATGATGGCAGTGTCAGTTTTTCTCCTGAGTTTTTAAGTGATAATCCAGGTTCTCTTTGTTCTGTTTCGTAAGCAGTGGCGTCTTGTCAAAGACAGAGGGCGCTGGGGCGCCGCCCCCATCAAAATTCCAGAAATATACATGTATACAAAAATGATATAAAAATGAAATAAAAATAAAATAGTTTACTCATACGACGTGCCGGCTGTTAGTAAGAGCCTCAGCATTTAATAAAAACTGTCTTTGATCGGTTAACTATTTTATATGTTCTTCAATATGTTTCATGCGGTTTCATGGGCGAGGGATGCCGGACAACTGGATGTCTATCTGAGTTCAAAAATATACGGGCAGCATGTGACCTGAAGCTGGTCTCTAATTGGTTTCTTAAAGATCCTCCTCCGGACGCAGGTCGCTGCGTCCCTGGCGAATCAGAATTGGATACGTATTATTTTATCCAATCTGATTGGTTCTCATCACCCGTCATTCAACTTTCCGCTTTTGGCCACTAAAGTGAAAGTGCGCGGGCGACACAGTCACTCCGACTCCGCCAAAACCTTGTTAGGATGATCAGTTTCGTAGAGATGGCAGCAGTTAAACCAAATTCTTTCACAAGGCGTTCGCTGGAAGAAAAAAAATAGGATATAGGATCCCGAACCGGACCAACGTGATTTACAAATCCAGCAGCAGGCCAGTGAGAGGATGAAGCTACACTCGGAGCTTCACGCGCTTGACATGAGAAACGTAGGTGGCTGGCTGGATGTGTTGTTAGCAATGCCCTTTATTGCTTTCCCTTTAAGTGTCGGTACTGAAGTTTTGTGGACAACAACAGGGGTAAGAGACCTCAAATATCTAACTGAAAAATGCAAACGTCATGACACTACTGAGATGACTGACTTTAATCAGAGAGTCATTGAGAAATTTGCTGGCCAGATAGAAAGGAGAGCAAAATTTATGTAGTCAACATGCTAGTCCGTTGTTGCGGTTTTCTTTTGTTTTTCCTTTCCTCATTCAATTATATGTGGGAAATGAATGTGTAAAAAGATAAGAGTGAAGACTTTAATGCTTGAATTTAGTCAACAAGCATCTTGATACTGCTAT
Organism: Gobio gobio; assembly: GCF_949357685.1. Classification (NCBI taxonomy): domain Eukaryota; kingdom Metazoa; phylum Chordata; class Actinopteri; order Cypriniformes; family Gobionidae; genus Gobio; species Gobio gobio. Next base: position 48,998,203 of record NC_137114.1, read on the forward strand.
TTAATTGACTCCCCCAACCCTAAAATCCTAAACCTTTTTATCTCAGTATTAAGATATTATGTTTAAACTAAATAATGTTATTACAATTATATAACTAACTCTATGTATTCATTAAATAGATAAATCAAGACAAAATGTTGTTTCGGTTTTATTTCTCGTAATTGCATGTACTATCAGAAGACAATATAGTACATTTAGTAAATAAATCAACGATATGAATATACACAGATCAGGCATAACATAATGACCTAGTATTGTGTCGGTCCCCCTTTTGCTGCCAAAACAGCCCTGACCCATCGAGGCATGGACTCCACTAGACCCCTGAAGGTGTGCTGTTGTATCTGGCTCTACATGTTAGCAGCAGATCCTTTAAGTCCTGTAAGCTGCGAGGTGGGGCCTCCATGGATGGGACTTGTTTGTTCAGCACATCCCACAGATGCTCGATTGGATTGAGATCTGTGGAATTTGGAGGCCAAGTCAAACACCTCAAACTTGTTCTTGTGCTCCTCAAACCATTCCTGAACCATTTTTGCTTTGTGGCGGCGCATTATCTGCCGAAAGAGCCACAGCCACCAGGGAATACCGTTTCTATGAAAGGCTGTACATGGTCTGCAACAATCCTTAGGTAGGCGGTGCGTGTCAAAGTAACGTCCACATGGATGGCAGGACCCAAGGTTTCCCAGCAGAACATTGCCCAAAGCATCACACTGCCTCCACCGGCTTGCCTTCTTCCCATAGTACATCCTGATGCCATGTGTTCCCCAGGTAAGTGACACACATGCATCCGGTTATGAACGTGATGTAAAAGAAACCGCGATTCATCAGACCAGGGGTCAGCATGGGCACCCTGACTGGTCTCCAGCTATGCAGCCCCATACGCAACAAACTGTGATGCACTGTGTATTCTGAGATCTTTCTATCCAAACCAGTATTAACTTCTTGAGCAATTTGAGCTACAGTAGCTTGTCTGTTTAATCGGACCACACGGGCCAGTCTTCACTCCCCACGTACATCAATGAGCCTTGGCTGCCCATGACCTTGTTGCCGGTTCACCACTGTTCCTTCCTTGGAGCACTTTTGATAGATACTGACCACTGCAGACCAGGAACACCCCACAAGAGCTGCAGTTTTGGAGATGCTCTGACCCAGTCGTCTAGCCATCACAATTTGGCCCTTGCCAAACTCACTCAAATCCTTACACTCGCCCACTTTTCCTGCTTCTAACATGTCAATTTTGAGGACAAAATTATCAATTTATCTAATTCAAGAAATACCTATTTAGCACACAATCCATCCTGACAGAAATAAACTACAACAATGACTTTATTTACATTGTAGGAGTTGTTGACTGGTGAAGCTTCAACTCTTTAAAGCAGCACTAGGTAGTTTTTGCTCTCGGGGTCCCCCTACAGTTGAGAAACAGTATTGTCCTCTACTACTGTCGTAAACTGTCATTCTACATCAGTGGATGCATCGCACGTGCATTTGTTGACATGACAACTATAGAGACAGAGCGTATTTAGGCCACGCCCACACCGGGGGGGAAAACAATCCAACGCTCTCCATTGACTTTGCATTGCGGGAGGCTGCCTCATTGTCATTTCGGACTTATAACAAAAAACAGAACAATGTATAAAAGCTGATATGTGACAATGTGTACAGCAAACAAGCTAAAAAACACAGAAATAAGTTTTTATAAGCTGTTCCAAAAAAACGAGCGTTTAAGAAGATAAAAGTGGATACAGGCAATACGAAGTGACGCTTCAGCAGGATGAATGGGTACATTTTGGGATCCTGACACTCAGTATGTCTCAGTGTGTGTATGTGTGCAGTAAACATTTTGTCACTGTTAAGTCAAATATCCAAATGTCCGTTTTATATATGATATTTCCTGTCGTTGATTACATTCCCCTCTAGTCGCCGTAGTTATCAGTGTAATATGACCTGTAGCGCTCGTTTTTTGAGTCAACAGCTTATAAAAACGTCTGGGTTTTTGCCTCTGGGTTTTGTTTAGCTTGTTTGCAGTTCACTTTGTCACATATCAGCTTTTATACATTGTTCAGTTTTTTGTAATAAGTCCGAAATGACAAGGAGGCAGCCTCCCGCAATGCAAAGTCAATGGAGACGGCTTGATTGTTCCCATCAACCCCCCCCCCCCCCGGTGGGCGTGGTCTTTAGATTATGACGCGTGTCGCTCTGTCTCTATGATAGCCCTGAACACTGCAGGAGTTCACATGCAGGTGTTCTGCTTGCGTCGCGTGTGAAATGTCTTCATCTCAGGTACAGTGGCATATGTTTCAGCATGTCATATGAATATCATTTCATGGGTTTTATTTTTTTCAAATGCCAAATGATCGCGATGCTCACGTTTACAAGCCAGCATCATTATAGTAGCCTAGTCTATTGGTTCCCGTTTTACAGAATCTATATGATACTTCAATTCAATGTTTGAGTGGTAGGTAATAACCATATATCGTCAATATTATAATATCAAGCTACCCTAGATGAATCTGCAAATTTTAAAAATCGATTTGCATTATAGCTTAGGAAAGACAAATAAACCAATATCACAGTCATGTTAGGTATCCTAAAATATGATTTTATACGTCTTATGTATTTAACTTACTTGCAAGAATGTAGCCCCTCCTCCTTCAGCTCACGCCAACGAGCAAACGCTGGCCCAATGTTGATCCTCGTCCTGCCTTTAATCCGATCACTTTCTCATTTCCTCTTTTTGATTTCCTCCGACAAAACCTTTGCTTTTTTATTTTTCTGTGCTGCTTCGGCCATGACTATAACATTCGGCAAACAAATTATAGTTTTTCTCGCACGTCCGAATTTAAGGAAGTGGGGGTGGTGGTGGAAGTGACGTACATGCCGTAAAGCAGTCGAATTTTGTAGTTCTTTTTTTTCTTGGGTTACTACCCGAAACCCGAAGTTTAAAAGTACGATTAAAAACGACACAGACCCAGTCAGGCTATGGCAGACGTGTCATTCAACCTATTGTAAGTCGATGTATCATCACAAGAGGTTTGAAAATATATTATAAAGGTTGAAAAGTTACCTAGTGCTGCTTTAAGTCTTTCAAGTTTTTCACCAAATTAAACTGATATTGTGCTTTTAGTATTAACTCAATATTTTATCTCACATTTACTTGATTGTATTTGACATTGATTTCATGAGTTCACACTTACATATAATTCAGAGAGAGTAAAGTTTTAATGCGTATTTGGCATGCTGTCCGGGGGGAGCTCTGAATTTGGCCCGAGCCCAGAGTATGTATGTGGTTAGAACTAGAAGTGCGGAGAAAGGGTGGTGGAGGGATGCTGATAAACTGTATCAAAAAACTGTATCAGCAGAATATATATACACCTCTTATCGTTGATTGGCTGAGTGCTCCTCCTGAACTTTGTTAATAAAACATCATACATTGTAACATTTTTTCATGTGAGAGGAAAGGCTTGACAAATGTTTAAAATCCTCCCCACACTGAGAACAGCGGTATGGCTTCTCTCCAGTATGAAGTCGCTCATGTGATTTGAGGTGTGGAGACTGAGTGAATCTCTTGTCACAGTATGAGCACTTGTAAGGTCTTTCTCCGGTATGAGTTCTTTGGTGCTGTTTCAGATTGGCAGCTCTAGAAAAGCATTTCCCACATTCACAACACACATGATCTCTCACTTCATTATGTGTTTTCTGGCAACACGCATGATCTTTCACTTCATCATGTGTTTTCTGGTGCTGTTTAAAACTCTTTAGCCATGAAAAACACTTTCCACAGAGAGAACACACATGAGGTTTCTCATCTGAATGAACTTTCATGTGTTGTTTCAGATGTGATGATGAAATAAACTTTTTACCACACTGATCACAGTTAAATGGCTTTTCTCCAGAGTGAAGGCGCAGATGATACTTCAGATCAGTTTTACATTTGAAACTCTCTCCACACAGAGTACAGTGGTACGGCTTCTCTCCAGTATGAACTCGCTCATGTGATTTCAGGTTTTCAGAACGACAGAAACTCTTGTCACAATATGAGCACTTGTGAGGTCTTTCTCCAGTATGAGTTCTTTGGTGATTTTTCAAATGGGCAGTTGTAGTAAAGCTCTTCCCACAGTCACAACAGACATGATCTCTAACTTCATCATGTGTTTTCTGGTGCAGTTTAAAATGACGCAGCCATAAAAAACTCTTTCCACAGAGACAACACACATAAGGCCGCTCACCTGAATGAACTTTCAGGTGATGTTTTAGATTTGACGATGAAATGAAATCTTTACCACACTGATCACACTTGAATGGCTTTTCTCCAGAGTGAACACGCAGATGATTCCTGAGACCAGAGTGTTGAGAAAAACTCTTCCCACACTGAGTGCATGTGTACGGTTTCTCTCCAGTGTGAATTCTTATGTGTGTTTTAAGGTGTCCTTTTTGACTGAAACTCTTTCCACACTGAGAGCAGGTGTGTGGCTTATTAGCTTTTGTTCTTTGAGCTTTGATGCTCTGCTGTTCGTCCTCTGCTTCATTCAGTTCATGTTTTTGCGGTTTCGACTCCATCCAGTCTAAAATGAAAATATTATGTGGTTAAAATAAGTTCAAGTGACCTCTGATTTAACAGAAGAAAGCAACAGAGTATCAAGTATCAGATCTTTGATGTGCCAAAGTTTAGTTCTGTCTTTTTCTTGTTAACCCATTTAAACTGTGGAAAGCTATTCAAGATTATGTTAATTTAGATTAGGGCAGCACAATATCGAAAACTCCCTTTTTACACATCTTGTTATGTTACAGGCTTATTCCAAGTATTCACAGCCTTTGCCATGACACTCAAAATTGAGCTCCGGTGCTCCTGTTTCCACTGATCATCCTTGAGATGTTTCTACAACTTGAGTGGAGTCCTCCTGCGGTAAATTCATTTGATTGGACATGATTCTGAAAGGCACACACCTGTCTAAATAAGGTCCCACAGCTAACATTCAGAGCACAAACCAAGTCATGAAGTCCAAGGAATTGTGTGTAGACCTCCGAGACAGGATTGTATTGAAGCACAGATCTGGGGAAGGGTACAGAAAAATGTCTGTAGCATTGAAGGTCCCAATGAGCACAGTGGCCTCCATCATCTGTAAATGGAAGAAGTTTGGAACCACCAGGACTCTTCCTAGAGCTGGCCGCTCGGCCAAACTGAGCGATCAGGGGAGAAGGGCCTTAGTCAGGGAGGTGACCAAGAACCCGATGGTCACTCTGACAGAGCTCCAGCGTTTCTCTGTGGAGAGAGGAGAACCTTTCAGAAGAACAACCATCTCTGCAGCACTCCACCTTTCAGGCCTGTATGGTAAAGTGACCAGACGGAAGCCACTCCTCAGTAAAAGGCACATGACAGCTCGCCTGAAGTTTGCTAAAAGTACCTGAAGGACTCTCAGATCATGAGAAACAAAATTCTCTGGTCTGATGAAACAAAGATTGAACTCTTTGGCCTGAATGGCAAGCGTCATGTCTGGAGGAAACCAGGCACCGCTCATCACCTGGCCAATACCATCCCTACAGTGAAGCATGGTGGTGGCAGCATCATGCTGTGGGGATTTTTTTCAGCGGCAGGAACTGGGAGACTAGTCAGGATGAGGGAAAGATGAATGCAGCAATGTACAGACAGCTTTGAAGAAAACCTGCTCAAGAGCTCTCTGGACCTCAGACTGGGGCGAAGGTTCATCTTCCAACAAGACAACAACCCTAAGCCCACAGTCAAGATAACAAAGAGTGGCTACAGGACAACTCTGTGAATGTTCTTGAGTGGCCCAGCTAGAGCCTTGACTTGAAGCCAGACTTGAACCCAATTGAAATTCTCTGGAGAGATCTGAAAATGGCTGTGCACCGAAGCTCCTCATCCAGCCTGATGGAGCTTGAGAGGTCCTGCAAAGAAGAATGGGAGAAACTGCCCAAAATATGTGCCAAGCTTGTAGCATCATACTCAAAAAGACTTGAGACTGTAATTAGTGCCAAAGGTGCTTCAACAAAGTATTGAGCAAAGACTGTGACTACTTATGTATTTTTTAATTTTAATACATTTGCAAAGATTTTAAACAAACTTTTCACATTGTCATTATGGGGTATTGTTTGAAGAATTTCTGAGGAAAATAAGGAATTTAATTCATTTTGGAATAAGGCTGCACATAACAAAATGGGGATAAAGTGAAGCGCTATGAATACTTTCCGGATGCACTGTATTGCAATTTAAAACCATGTCACCAGATGATTTGAATAGCTCTATTTGAAAAGTATTAATCATTCTAGAAAAATAGGGGTGATTTTGTAGGGGAGTGAATCTGCATAGAAAATAATAAATTACAAGCATAGATAAATACAATAGAAGAAAGATACAATTGAAATAAGCAGTGTTTTTTCAGGTAAATATAACATTATATAGGTGCAGAAATAAAAAAAATCTAATCTAAAATAAGTCTTCACTGTATAAATGAAATATTACTCATATTTAATTAATTAATACAATTGATCTTTGTTAAAGCTACAAAAGTAATTTTCTCTTTCTCTTTTGTTGTTTGATTACCATTGGTGACAAACAGCTGCGGGTACATTAGGCTGTCCTTTTAAAGATGAATGTGCGGACCTAATATGAACATGCATCTTTCTTTCTCACATAACCGACTGTGTTTACGAGGATACTCGCTGAGACATATTGACTTTTTTGCTATTTTTTTTGCTAATTTTGCTATTTCTCAACAGTCAACAATGAAGAATCAAGAATGGACACCAACCTGTTTGTTCCTCAGTATCTTCATGTTTTATTCTGGATGGTTCTGGATCACTCATGTCTTCAATCTCCTTTTTAATACACTCCATCTTTAACAGTCACGCAGATTTCAGCTGCTACACCTGGAGTTTGTCCTTCTCTTGTAGGATGATGTGAATGTTCCCAGTATTTATTGGTGAATTGTTGTGGGAGGGGCTTCACTGCAGGTGTGAACTGTGATCACTGTGAGATACACAGGACCAGATCTGGAAAATTCAAAAGATAAATTCCTGAATTAATACTGGATTACTTTAAAGTGGGTATATTATGCAAAATTCACAGATGTGTGTCAGCAGTATGTGAATGGGCTGGGTGAGAAGCACAGAGTCTGCCATTACGTTATCCTCACTGTAACAGCTGGAGTGGTGCAATGTCTGCGACAAGTGTTATGAATGTTAAAACTACTGATATATCGCCCTGTACTGTATGTATAATCCTGTATGTTTGGGTCATTATAAACGGTTTAATACGGAAGTAATTCAAAAATATGAAAATAAATATTAGTTGGGGCACCTGCAAAAATATAAGGTCATAAGGACATAAGGTATGCGAGTAAACCTGCATCGACACAGTTTTTATTTGTACTATTTCACAATTTTGGTGTATAATTCCATTGTTCTTCACTGTTTTCAAAATGTATATTAAATAAAATAAGATGAGCAGTGTTAATATTTTCTTATTTCTTGGGCTTCACTTTCTAACTTTTCTACCATGGTACGTGTGCACAATCAGACAAAACATTCAGTAGTCCTTGGACGCATTCGCACACACCCAGACAAAACATTAAGATACACATACACACATTTTGCGCACATACATGTTTCAGTTACACCTTTATATGACCTTTCATCCTTAATAAATTTGAGAATGTTATAGTACTGCACTGTGTCTGTGGTTCCTTGAGCATTCTCCCAAGATATCTTGCGCTGCAGCTGCTGCCACACATCACAGGGGTGGACATTGACTGATGATTGAGAATATGGATATATTGACAGTCTACCTAAAAGTTAGATTCTAACAAGCAGTTTGCGGTTCTCTGTCGCTATCGAACATTTCACTCAAGGCCGAGATAAAGCTGGCTAGACATTTGTCAGAGATTAACTTTGCACTATAATTCAATGTACCGGATCAAACCCAAACTATTTTTTCCTTCCAAATGTACTTTGTGGACGGTCCCTTCCTGGCGTTGTAACACATTGAGGGTAAAAACATATATACCGTGATGTGTGTTTAGTTCTACGTTCTAACAATTCTTTACAATTATACTTATTCACTAAGAATCTATTGACATTTTTTTTTTGCGGCTGAATATCTGTAGAATTTCCAACGTCAAACCAACTTTATACACTCCAGTTGGTCTGTTTTGCAACATGTTCAATTAAAATCCCAGCTCTACATACCTGGCATTCTGGAGACCTTTTGCCACATATGAATGCATCCAGATGTTATTTAATCATTCCTCCAGTAATTCATCCAGCCGCTTTTCTCTCCGTGACAACAAAAGCAAACTACTAGCGTCTTCTTCTTCTTTGTTTTTATGGCGGGTGGCACCAACGTTAAGGTGCATTATCGCCACCTGCTGTGTTGGAGTGTGGATCAGAGTTTACCCATTACCGCATAAACATACAAATAACCTAAATTATCTTAATCAGATCGGTTCTCTTGAGATAAAGAAGTAAACTCTCTAATTCATAAGTAAGTATATTTTTAAGCTTTAGTCCTTCCTTCCACCCCAACCTTTCTAAGTTCATCTTCATTGTTTCTCGTTCATTAGTCACAAAGAACATACTCTACTGACTCATCTATTCCACAGTGCTCACATAATCCTGTTGGATGCTTATTTATTAATTTTAAAGTTTTATTCAGCATGGTGTGCCCAACCCTTAATATTGATCAAATATTTCCTTCCTTGGTGCTTCTTTTAATTATCCTCACTACGCCTACTTCTCTTTGTATTTCATAAAGTTGACGTCCTGTGTTTCCTGTATCCCATTTTTGTTGCCACTCTTAACTGGTATATGCTTGAATTATTGCTTTTGCTTCATTATTTAATAAGTGAGATATTCATGCTCTCCTTATTTTCTATAGCTTGTTTTGCTAATCCATCAACCACTTCATTGCCCTTTATCCCCCTATGAGCTGGTATCCACATCAATTTTACTTTGAAGTAAAATTTTAATATTACTATATTCTTAAATATATACAGATGTTCATGTATCTCATTTACTGTATCCTACTGTGAGATGAGAATGATTGCAGTGACTTTAAAGGGTTAGTTCACCCAAAAATTATTTATCTCATGATTTACTCCCCCCCTCAAGTCATCCTAGGTGTATATGACATTCTTCTTTCAGACGAACACAATCAGTTATATTAAAAATGTCCTGGCTAAAAATGACTATGACAGAATAAATTACAAATAAGTAGAAAATCGAAATGACTAGCAAGTAATAAACTAAGCAACACAACAAAACTGAGCATTCACAAAAACACTTACATGTCCTCACTTCGTTCCGTGATCAGACGTTTCTCCTGCCGATTAACTAAGTCAACTTTATAAATGTTCAGTTCACCGTGCACGCTCTTTATAATGAGCACAAAAAAGCCAAAAGGCCGTAAATGGCCTAAAACTATGGCTGCAAAGGGCAGCTTAGTGCAAAAGTTATCAATAATCATTACACATATTGATTAAGACAAGATGTTGTTTTGGTTTTATTTCTCATAATTGCATATACTATCAGAACACAATATAGTACACTTAGTAAACAAGTAAATGACATTTAAGTATCTAATAAAAAAATACATATTTAGCACACAACCCATCCTGACTAGGGATATGATGGTGAGGAAATTTTCCCACCGGTTAATCGACGTGTGACAACACCGGTAATATGGTATCACCAGCGGGGGCTTTTAAATCGCTAATTCTAAACCGAAGGTAAACTGCACAGGACCGCACGGCCATTCATAACGGAGCGGGGCAAAGCAAGTGTTTTCAATTAATTCCTATGGAAGTCCTGAGAGAAATAAAGTACAACAAAAAAAATGAAGGCCCTTTCACACCAGACACGTAACGAAAAAGCAAAGTGGAAAAGTGAATATCGCGTGTGCGAATAGTTTGCGTCAAAACCATTCCCATCAGCCGCGACACAAATATGAATTTGCGACGTCTGTGACGTTTCAGAGCTCCAACATTCCAAAACATTCACGTGACAGCAGAGAACACACGGACACTTCATCATCCAGTAAAGACCGAAAATAAGGTTGGGTGCACCAGTCTTAAAGAACAGAGAGTCTGAAGGGGAGTATGCAAATCTTGTAAAGGAGCTGAAACTTTATCATGGCCGGTTCCGCTCTTACTTTAGAATGTCTATGGGACAATTTAAGGAGCTCCTCCAGAGACAGTAGCAGCGCATCTGATGAGACAAACCACAAACTTCAAGAACCAATCGATCCGGAGCAGCTGTGTTTCCAGTTGAGTCACAATGTAAACATTTAAGTGCCACAGACATACTGACGGAAACACATTCACTTTCCATAGTCGCAGACACAATTAGGTTTAGAAAAAAAAATCAGCATGTTTTAATTCAAAAGGTTATGTTATCGTTGTCTGTAGACTACAGCGATTTGCATGCACTCCCATCTGTAATCTCGTGAGAAATGCGATACCTGGCTAAGGTTAATGTTGATTGGATAGCTAGCGACATCTACTGAACATTTTGTCACCTTTGTTTCCTTGGATGTGATTGGTTGAAGCATTTTCTGTCACTGCGAGAGTTTAAAAGAAAAAAATTCGCCATTGAAGCGGAAAAAATAAAAAAAAATTTGGCCGCAGCACATTCACGTTCGGTGAATTATTCACACGTCAAAATCGCGCCCCGTGTGAAAGGACTAATGCTGCGTTCACACCAAATACGAATAGAGCGCCAAAATTGCGTCTCCCGCGTCTAGTTGGGCGCTTGAACATTTTGAATCCATTTGCGTGTCCACAGCGAATTGGACACACATATAAATCGAGCGTGTGAAGCAAAATAGACGCGTGTTCAAGTCGCTCCAGGAGAAATGTGTCATAAAACACCACTCTGCCTCTTTTCATTAAAAAAATATATTAAACATTAATAGCCACACAAATGTGGTCCAGGCAACGCACTACCTACATTATATTCACTGCATGTATATTTAAATATCCTAAAATATAAAGTTATGAAACTTCTTTGCCCTCAATCAAAACGCTGTGGCAGACGACAAATTATAGATTCATGAGCTCAAAGATCACCCGTTAGATCTACACAAGACGAATTCTCTCTCATGTTTAACCACTACAGAGACATCCGAGCCAGCGGCAAACGTCAGAAGGACTTGCCGAGGAAAGGCTGCTCTCGCTGGGGTTAATGAGTGCTGAGCGCCCGGTGATCGCCAGGATCTCACAACTCCAAAAACCAAAGAGTATTTTTTTTTAAATAGGTGCTCTCTTTATAAATAAACCACATATCTGAGCTTTAAACAACATCCTCACCTGAAAAAGTCTTAAAACTACATTTTGTGACACAATAGTAGTATTTTTAAATTATGTGGGGTTTCTCATCACGTCACTTTACCACGTGACAGCAGCAAGCACAGGCTCCTGATTGGTTAATGTGGCGCGAATTGACGCCAAAGTTAAAAATTTTCAACTCGGGCGTCAGATGCGAATTCACTTCAAACACGTGAATTCAAAAAAAGAATCACCCGAGCATATTGCGCAAGACGCTAAATTCGCGCACGCGCCTTTCCATTGACTTAACATTGAAATCACTCGCTCCTGACGCTCTATTCGCGTTTGGTGTGAACGAAGCATTATTAGTGAATGAGACCCACTGTGCTTTTAGTATAAACTCCATATTTTATCTCACACATTTACTTCAATGTATTTGACATTGATACATTACAGTTTTTTCATGAGTGGAAGGCTTGACAAATGTTTAAAATCCTTCCCACACTGAGTACAGTGTTACGGCTTCTCTGCAGTATGAAGTCGCTCGTGTGATTTCAGGTGTGCAGACTGAGTGAAACTCTTGTCACAGTATGAGCACTTGTAAGGTTTTTCTCCAGTGTGAGTTCTTTGGTGCAGTTTCAGACATTCAGCTCTAGTAAAGCTCTTGCCACAGTCACAACACACATGATTTCTCACTTCAGTATGTGTTTTCTGGTGCAGCTTAAAATAATAAAGACTTGAAAAACTCTTTCCACAGAGAGAACACGAATGAGGCTTTTCATCTGAATGAACTTTCAGGTGTTGTTTTAGATGTGATGATGAAATAAACTTTTTACCACACTGATCACAGTTAAATGGCTTGTCTCCAGAGTGAAGGCGCAGATGATACTTCAGATCAGTTTTAGATTTGAAACTCTTGTCACACTGAGTACAGTGGTACGGCTTCTCTCCGGTATGAACTCGTTCATGTGATTTCACGTTTCCAGACCGACAGAAACTTTTGTCACAGTATGAGCACTTGTATGGTCTTTCTCCAGTATGAGTTCTTTGGTGCTGTTTCAGATTATCAGCTCTAGTAAAGCTCTTCCCACAGTCACAACACACATGATCTCTCACTTCATCATGTGTTTTCTGGTGCAGTTTAAAATGGCGCAGCCATAAAATACTCTTTCCACAGACAGAACACACGTAAGGCTTCTCATCTGAATGAACTTTTAGGTGTTGTTTTAGATGTGTTGACAAAATGAAATCTTTACCACACTGATCACAGCTGAAAGGTTTTTCTCCAGAGTGAATCCGCAGATGATTCCTGAGACCAGAGTGTTGAGAAAAACTCTTTCCACACTGAGTGCATGTATACGGTTTCTCTCCAGTGTGAATTCTCATGTGTATGTTAAGGTTTCCTTTTTGACTGAAACTCTTTCCACACTGAGAGCAGGTGTACGGCTTATTAGCTTTTATTCTTTGAGTTGTGATGCTCTGCTGTTCGTCCTCTGCTTCATTCGTTTCATGTTTTTGCGGTTTCATCTCCATCCAGTCTAAAATGAAAATATTATGTGGTTAAAATAAGTTCAAGTGAACTCTGATTTAACAGAAGAAAACAACAGAATATCAGGGTCAGATCTTTGATGAGCCAAAGTTTTGTTCCCTCTTTTTCTTGTTAACCCATTTACAATGTGGAAAGCAATTCAAGATTATGATCATTTAGATGTATTTTCTATATCATTTATCATCTCTAATTTGTTCATTATTTCACATCCACCTGAAGTGTTACCTTAATGTTGTTTCTCAACAGTCAATAATGAAGAAACAAGAATGGACACCAACCTGTTTGTTGCTCAGCATCTTCATGTTTTATTCTGGATGGTTCTGGGTAACTCGTGTCTTCAATCTCCTCTTTAATAAACTCCATCTTTAACAGTCACACAGATTTCAGCTGCTACACCTGGAGTTTGTCCTTCTCTTGTAGGATGATGTGAATATTCCCAGTATTTATTGGTGAATTGTTGTGGAAGGGGCTTCACTGCAGGTGTGAACTGTGATCACTGTGAGATACTGACGCCCACAGGACCAGATCTGGACAAATCAAAGAGAAGTTACTGAATTAATACTGTATTACTTTTTCAGCAAACACATATGGTGCCTTTAATTTAGTTCAAATATAAAGCATTTTGATGGTTACATATTAGTAGTTGCTCATTTTTATGTAACCAAGTACATTAATGATAAATCAGGGCACAGGTTCTGTTATTTGTAGGGCTGTCAAAAGATTAATCGTGATTAATCGCATCCAAAATAAAAGTTTGTGTTTACATAATATATGTGTGTGTACTCTGTTAATTATTATTTATATATAAATACACACACATTCATATATATATTTAAGAAATATTTGCATGTATATACTGTATATACATTTATATAATCTATAATATACATAAATATAAATGTTTTATATATAAAAATAATACTTTTTTCTTAAATATATACATGCTTGTGTGTGTATTTATATATAAATAATAATTAACAGAGTACACACACATATATTATGTAAACACAAACTTTTATTTTGGATGCGATTAATCTTTTGACAGCCCTATTTATTTGATTATTATCTAAACTAATCAGAAATCCAACATAAGACAAAAGAAATCAACTTATATTTATAAACCGAATAGAGGGGGTGGTGGGTATAAGCAACAATTCTTCTAAAAATTGTTAAATCATTTCAGAAAGTTCTGATATTAAAACATGTTTAGGTTGCAAAGTTGTAAGCCTTTAAAATGACTGAAAATACATATATAATAACAATAAGGCAGTAATATTTGGTTCAAATAAAGTATCAAAAGCAATTAATCACATGGTTTCATAGAACAACACTGTTAAAATACATAATATAAACAATAATACTATGTACATTATGTATTCTAACAAATGCCTGAAGAGGGCGCCAACAGCCTGTTGTTGATACACTTTACAGCAGATCAAACTATAAGCAACTTAAACTCAAAGCATATGCAGAGATGGAGTTTGAGACACACTCCAAGCATGTAAATGATAATTTATAACAATTTGTGTGGAGATTTCCTCTACTAAATATTTCACGGTCAACTGTTAGTGGTATTATAATAAAGTGGAAGCAATTGGGAACAACAACTCCCAGGCCATCACAGATCACAGAGCGGGGTCAGCGCATGCCAAGGCACACAGTGTGCAAAAGTCACCAACTTTCTGCAGACTCAATGGCTACAGACCTCCAAACTTCATGTGGCCTTCAGATTAGCTCAAGAACAGTGCATAGAGAGCTTCATGGAATGGGTTTCTATTAGGGGTGCACGATATTCACAAAAATGTGATATTGCGATATCGATAATGAATATTGCGATATCGATATTAATTTCGATATTTTTAAGCCTATGTAAAATTACAAAAGTAACAGAAAACGCATCAAAATAGATTCATAACAAATAAAACTAATTCTTACAACACAAGGTTTAAAGATTTTCAACTGACAGTCATATCGGACTGGTACAACATGAATAAATACATAATCATATCTGGCTGTACAGTAGGGATGCAACAATACAGTTAGTCCACGGTTCAATACATACCTCGGTTTTTAACCACGTTTTTGGTTCGGTTCTGATGGCTTGTCACATCAGTTTTTTTCTATTCTATTCTTAGCCGACAGGAACAGAAAGAGTTATTATTATTTTTAAAAAATTTTGTTTTTATTGCAATAATCTTTTTGAATTTTACTTAAAAGACTTGGAAAAACCTTACTTAAAACTATACTTAAAAAAACCTTGTACACATTCCTAGTGTATAGTATAATATAAAATAAATATATATATAAAGATTTACAGTGGCAGCTCAGAGCAGTACAGAATGAAAGTGTATGAATAAATGTAAAGTTAAAGAGAGAGTTCACTCAAAAATGAAAATTCTGTCATCAATTACTGGCGCTCAAGTTGTTTTAAACCTGAATAAAGTTCTTTCTTCTGTTGGACATAAAATATATTTTAAAGAATGTTGGAAACCAACAGTTGCTGGTCCCCATTGTAGGAAATAATAATATGGATGTCAATGGCTACTATCAGCTGTCTGTGTTCAACAGAAGAAATTAATACAGGTTTGAACAACATTAGATGAGTAAATAATGACATTGTTTTAGGTGAACTGTCCCTTTAAGGACTAGCGGCAGCATGTTCACTAAAGGCTGCGCTTCTGTCAATGTAAGACCTCTACACATCTAATACACAGACACGCGATTTTACTTTCACTTTAGACATAACTGACTGTGTTTATGTTAACCATGTGTGTATTTGACAGTATTAGCGCAATAAGACTACTTAGTCCAGTAATCACGTGTTTGACAGGCTTTTAGTGCGCGAGCTCAGCGCATGTTAAAACAGTGCATGAGCACGCGAATGAAATGTTTAACCGGTAACGTAATGCTTTAAAACGCATTCAAATCGCATTCAAATAATGAACTCGTGATTGTGAAAAACTATAGTGTTCCGTGAGTATAACTCTCTGACACCAGCATTGCAAGCGTGGCTAAACACCCCTAACTTGTGCATAGTGATCGGATATCTGCTCATATCAGCGCGTAGACTGAAAGGCACACTCAAAGAGAGCCGAAATAAACTGAGAGAAATATTTAAAACGGAGAGAAATAAAAATAGGCTTGTGGTGGTTCTTAACTATTTCATCTTCTCCCTGAGCAACACTCATTTTCTTACTTTTGTGTTCTTTCTTTTGCTCCACTTGCTCCCTTCGCTCTCTCTTTAGGTCCTTTCTTTTCTTTCTCTTCGTTTTGTTGTGCGCTGGTGTGTGCGTCGAGCCGGCCCGACAAGTGTGTGTGTGTGTGTGTGTGTGTGTGTGTGTGTGTGTATAGAGCGAGAGAGAAGTGAGAGAGTGACGGTTAGCTTTGGAGCGAGTAGGAGGGACCCGGTTTTTAAAAAAAATAGATCCGATAAATAATGTATATACAGTGAAACGCGTCTCAATTTGTTTTAATATAATATCATAATAACGCATAATTATCGTGAGACTTACGATATAATATCGGGCAACGTGATATCGCGATAACGATATTAAATCGATATATCGTGCACCCCTAGTTTCTATGGTCGAGCAGCTCATCCAAGCCTTACATCTCCAAGTGCAATGCAAAGCGTGGGATGCAGTGGGGTAAAGACTCTAGAGCAGTGGAGACTTGTTCTCGGGAGTGACCAATCACACTTCTCTGTCTGGAAATCCCATGGAGAAGTCTGGGTTGGGCAGTTGCCAGGAGAACGGGACTTGCCTGACTGCATTGAGCCAAGTGTAAAGTTTATGGTGTGGGATTGTTTTTCAGGGGTAGGGCTTGGCCCCTTAGTTCCAGGAACTCAAATGCTTCTGCATACCAAGACATTTTGGACAATTTCATGCTCCCAACTTTGTGGGAACAGTTTGGGGACAGCCCCTTCCTGTTCCAACATGACTGTGCATCAGTGTACAAAGCGTCGGTCCATAAAGACATGGATGAGCGAGTTTGGTGTGGAGGAACTTGACTGGCCTGCCCTCAACCTGATAGAACACCTTTGGGATGAATTAGAGTGGAGACTGCGAGCCAGGGTTTCTCGTCTTACATCAGTGCCTGACCTCACAAATGCGCTTCTAGAAGAATGGTCAAAAATATCCATAAACAAACTCCTAAAACTTGTGGAAAGCCTTCCCAGAAGAAGTGAAGCTATTATAGCTGCAAAGGGTGGGCCAACTCCATATTAAACCCTACGGATTAATGGGGGATGTCATATAAGTTCACGTGCATGTAATATATATTAAACCCACAGGGCCTATATGCCTTTGTGAATTCACCTCATAGTTTGGGTATGATCATAACTTCTGAGTTCACTTGACTTTATAATGCTACAGCATATAGAGCTCAATACATTTTACATGTTGTACAGGTTGTTGTAACGTTTTATGTAATGTCTTTATTTAACCTTACTGAATATAGTACAGTTAAAATGTAAAGTTTAACTTGAAGTTAGTTTTTAAGTTGACTTGTCGCTGTCCAGGCATGTGGTGCTGAAAGCACACGGTTCTGCTGTGCACCAATGTATTGCAAGAACTTTTAAGTGTTTTAATTTTCTTTTAATTAGTAAAAAAAAGTATGTTTCAAAAGTTTGTCCGGATTGTGATTTAGAGGACATGTAAAATCTACCAGATGCTCCCACTTGGACCTTGAACTTTCAACATATTTTCAGTGGTTGGTTGCATCCCAAATGAATCCCAAATCACTTGAACATTATTAAAGCACCCTCCAAAGGACACACTCCAGGTCATAGTTTGGGTATTGTCATATCTATTGAGTTCTGCAGCAAAGGCACATGGGCTGGGTTGCTTCTCTAAACCAGGTTTATCATCCCCAGACTTCAGCTAAGTTGTAGTATGTTCAGTAGACTGTAACAAATAAACTCCAGTACAAGAAGATTTCTGTTCCATCATGTGGAAACTATTTAGCTTTATATGTTACCATAAATCAAAGTCAGGACCATACCCAAAAATATGAGCTATCTGTTTGGAGAGTGCTTAGTAATGTTCAAGTGGTTTGGGATTCATTTGTGCAACCACTGAAAATATATTGAAATTACAAGGTGAAGGTAATAACATCTAGAAGATCATGCTCAAATTTTAAATTTGTTTTTGTGTAATCTAGTCAAAAACTATTGACATCTAAATGTCGATAATTTAAAAGAAATCAAACACTTAACAGTTATTTCAATACACTGGGGCACAGATGAACCCTGTCCATTCAGCACCATGTGCGTGGACAGCGACATGTCATAGAAATATAGACAAGTCTTTCTAAAAAAAATAAAAATTAAATACATCGCTAAGTTTGTTGGAGGTTAAATGTTTAGATGTAGTATATCCAGTAAGACATTACAGAATTTTCTTTCAGAATACGTACAATATCTTCAAGTTATTGAAACTTCAAGGTGCAGGTAGTGCTACTTAGATGTTAGTTTTATTCTATTTTGCACATAAGGGCTGGGAGGTTTTTGATAAATCTTTTCAAAAACTGTTGAAACCTTAATGTTGTCATTAAAAAATAAAAAATACTTGTATTTCAATGCACTGGAACGCAGCTGCACCACACGTGTTCAGTGACATGTCATACAAACATATACATTGCCAAATTCATGACAGGGGTATATAACTAATCAGAATAGATCACCTATCTGAGGAAAATATTAAAAGACTTCCATATTTCAATTGATTTTCAAGCCGTCTTGTTACACGAGTTAGATATAGTCTCAAAATAATGTTGTACTTCAGCAAGCAAAACATGAAAAAGTGGTTTCTGACCTGAAAATGTACATTTAAGTATTTCAAAATGTGTTCAAATAAATTAAGTATGTATATTTTGTTTTTGTGCAAATGCTCTTTTTACCAATTAATTCCAAACAAAACATTATCCCAAAGTAAAAGAAAAATCCTTGTCAATGTTCTCAATAACAAATAGGGAAAAGTCTTTCCACAGTAATATATAGAGTAATGGCAAAGCCAAAATATACTCACTAAAGTCTCTGGGTGCTGTTTATAAAAAGAACAGTTTGTATCGATATCTTTTTTGAATTTCTTAAAAAAAATTAAAAACACGATGGACAATTCGAAAGGAAACTTCTCTCATTTTATTAGTAATTAATCAGCCAAACTTTTCCCCAGGCAATATCAGAAACAAAAGCATTCCAATAAACATTTTTTTTTAAATTATTATAATTTTTTTAACATGTCCTGGAATTTGTTGACGGTCCCTTAAAGATCGTTGCAGTCACCACCATCCATAGAGACCAATGTTTTTATTTTATTACTATTTTATAAAACAACGACTACAAGAGAAAGCAGAGTTGAAGCTAATAGTCATAACTTGTTAATAATAACGATTTACTCATATGAACCATTTAGCATACACCACAATAAAGTTATTAAAGACAGAACTCCGATGTTAATATGAAACCAACTGGGTTTGCCTTTATTAGGAAGTATTGAACGTGTCCGTAACATGTTTTTGATGTATAATATCATTGTTCTTCCCTCTTGTCTTTTCAAAATGTATAACGTTAGGCATATTAAATAAAATCAGATCAGCAGTTTGCGGTTCTCTATCGTTATTGCACATTCAACATACAACATTCAACTAAAATCACAGCGCTACATACCTGGCATGCTGGAGACTCATTACCACACATGGAAGCATCCAGATGTTAGTTTAATCATTCCTTAAGTAATTTATCCAGTAGCTTTTCTTTCCATCACAACAAAAGCAGACTACTGTTGTTAGCAGTTAGCACTAAGCATTATCAAAATCATCAAGCCGCGTAGGGGAGGGGCTCTGGAGAGGAGCTGAGTAAATTCAGTCTCACTTCACACGACAGCAGATTCGACTGGGAGCAGGTAGAAGTCAGAAATCTGATTATATCAGAGTAAATTGAAAATGGAAGAGGATGTTTGTTTATGTTAACAAAAAACACTTAAAGAGTTAGTTCACCTAAGAATGAAAATTATATAATTAACTACTCACCCTCATGTCGTTCCAAACACGCAAGACCTTTGTTCATTTTCGTAACACAAATTAAGATATTTTTTGATGAAACCCGAGCTCTCTGACTCCTCCATAGACAGCAATTTAGTTAATACTTTCAAGGCGCAGAAAGGCAGTAAAAACATTGTTAACATGTGACTCCGGTGGTTCAACCTTAATTTTATGATGCAAGGAGAATACTTTTTGTGCAAAAACAAACAAAAATAACGATTTTATGACAAGAATTTCGTTCTAGCCTGTGCCTATTCAGTTTACTTTGTAAATGCAGTGCATCTCCTGCGTTATTATCACATGCATGCGTCGTGCTCACGTGAACAGAATTGTCTGCCGTAGAACTCAAAAGCGCTGCACTGTTTACTGCATAGGACAGGGCCGGCTCTAGCTCTTTGGTTGCCCTAGGCGAGATTGAGTTTTGCGCCCCCCCCCCCTAATTGTTAAGCCCACTGGCAACTATAGTTGCCAGTGTATAGTTGTCATTTTCCTTCTGTAAGTATTTTTCTAGATATTATCCATGTTTTATATCTTAATGACACACAAGCAGACAACCAAATAAAGGATTGCAAGAAAAAAAATATATATTAACTTCCTTCCTGTCACATGAGACTGCCAACTTCCTACCCCTACTTCCAGGGAGCACAACGAAGGCAAACCCTCCCAAAGAAAGGTCATTTTCATGTTACTAATAAGTATTTTTTGTTGACATATATATATCAACATAATCATGAAGGTCTCTAGAATCATCCAAACAAAACACATCTTACAACAAATCTATAGTTTTTAGTATACTTAGTCAAACATAATAAATTTGATTATGAATAAAGATTGATCTGTTGAAAGCAGTTATTTTGAGTTAGATGCTAAATGTTCTCCTCTTATTCATATTTGACATTGAAGGGGTGCATACAACATATTTGCCCACCGGCAACTATAGTTGCCACAGATTCAAATACGATTTTCAAGAAAAAATACAAAAACCTGGGGAAAATAAATGCAGAACATGCCATTCAGAAAAAATTGGGCACAAATGGGTTAAGTATTTATAAAAACTATATAAACAAAAATGCTCCTATTGTTACTCCAAGACTTAAAAAGCTAATTATGACTTAAATGATACACTCTAATAAATTGCACATACAAAAATGCTACAAAGAATGTTGGAGGATATTTTACAAATTATGACTCAAACTATGGATGAACAAACAAAAATGCTTTTATAGTCACTCCAACACTTAATCAAGAAAGTTAAGACTTGAAGGATCAACTGCAATAAATTTGTCATACACAAATGCTAGAAAGAATGTTCAAGGATATTTACCAAATATTAACTCCATAAACTATATAAACATTAACTATAGCCTACCCTCTACAAACAAAAGTGCTATTATGGATACACTGTACTTACCACTACAAAATTAAAATATATAAGTTCTTGTAGCTCTATCCCTATCTTAAATAATAAAAGATGAACAGTTGTTTCTGGCATTTCTATTCACCTTCAAAATTGAAGCAGCATTAAAATTTGGCTCGTCTGGATTTCCTTATTGTCCGTGAAATGCGTAGTAATATGTAGATAACTAGCTAGCTAGTGATAGCTTAGTGACAGCAATGAAACGTCCAATGCCGTCCAATATTAGTTGATAATATCGATAATACGAAGTAAATTTATTTAGTTTGACACCTTTATGGCTGAGATGAGAAGACTTACCTCTATACTGGGCTTTCTTTTGATCGTCTGCCTTTCTCTTTTTCCGTCCCTGTGCACTCGAGGGTTTAGACCGCTTCATTTTTGAAGAACGCGCCAGTGCTAAACACTTGCCTGACCTAACGCCTGTGCTAGACAATATTCACTTTCAATTCAATCTAATAATCAGGTTAAGTAATTAAACGTGCGGCTGAGGGGGCGCCCAAGGATGATCATGTTTAATAAACAGTATGTTTTATTTCGCTTGTTTTAATTCTATCCTTAATGGGAAGTAAGTTTAAGGGCGCCACTAGAGGGCGCCCCCAACACATTTGTCGCCCTAGGCAACCGCCTAGCTCGCCTATAGCAAACGCCGGCCCTGGCATAGGAGACTGGCACGGACTAGAACGAGATTGTTGAATAAAGTCGTTTTTTTTGTTTGTTTTTACGCACAAAAAGTATTCTCATCGCTTCATAAAGTTAAGGTGTAACCACTGGAGTTGACAATACTGTACATCCCAAATATACAGTGCATCTGGAAAGTATTCACAGCGCTTCACTTTTTCCACATTTTGTTATGTTACAGCCTCATTCCAAAATGGATTGAATTAATTTCCCTCAAAATTCGACAAACAATGTGAAAAAAGTTTGTTTGAAATCTTATCAAATTTATTAAAAATGAAAAAAAAATCACATGTACATTAGTATTCACAGCCTTTGTCATGACACTCAAAATTGAGCTCAGGTGCATCCTGTTTCCACTGATCATCCTTGAGATGTTTCTACAACTTGATTGGAGTCCACCTGTGGTAAATTCAGTTGATTGGACATCATTTGGAAAGACACACACCTGTCTATAGAAAGTCCCACCAAGCGTGCCCCACACGGGATGTGACGTCATGATTGACGGCTTCTCTGAGTGAAGTTGTCACTGGGGCATCAACAGACTTTTTTCAGGATTTTCGGGAGGAGATTAGAGCTTTAGCTTTAATTTATACATTTCCATAACTGTTTATTTCACACCGACATAATGAATTGTTCTGCATCTGCGAGAGTTTGGGCGGGCTTTTGATATCGCGGCTCTACTTCCTGCTCTCTACTGCGCAGACTCTGGTCCCAAATCAGCGCAAGATGTCAGCACCATATTAGGACGTTGGCGGCTTTACTTTTCTTCAGTGGTAGGTAGTGCAGACGCATCGTCCATATTTTTTTATGGTTTATGGGTCCCACAGTTAACAGTTTATGTTGGAGCACAAACCAAGCCATGAAGTCCAAGGAATTGTCTGTAGACCTCCGAGACAGGATTGTATCGAAGCACAGATCTGGGGAAGGGTATAGAACAATTTCTATAGCATTGAAGGTCCCAATGAGCACAGTAGAGCTGGCCGCTCAGCCAAACTAAGCGATTGGGGGAGAAGGGCCTTAGTCAGGGAGGTGACCAAGAACCCGATGTTCACTCTGACGGAGCTCCAGCATCTCTGTGGAGAGAGAGAACCTTCCAGAAGAACAACCATCTCTCCAGCACTCCACCAATCAGGCCTGTATGGTAGAGTGGCCAGACGGAAGCCACTCCTCAGTAAAAGGCATATGACAGCCCGTCTGGAGTTTGCCAAAAGGCACCTGAAGGACTCTCAGACCATGAGAAACAAAGATTGAACTCTTTGGCCTGAATGGCAAGGAAACCAGGCACAGCTCATCACTTGGCCAATACCATCCCTACAGTGAAGCATGGTGGTGGCAGCATCATGCTGTGGAGATATTTTTCAGGGGCAGGAAATGAGAGACTAGTCAGGATCGAGGGAAAGATGAATGCAGCAATGTACAGAGACATCCTTGATGAAAACCTGCTCCAGAGCGCTCTGGACCTCAGATTGGGGCGAAGGTTCATCTTCCAACAAGACAACGACCCTAAGCACACAGTCAAGATAACAAAGAGTGGCTACAGGACAACTCTGTGAATGTTCTTGAGTGGCCCAGCTAGAGCCTTGACTTGAAGCCAGACTTGAACCCGATTGTAAATCTCTGGAGAGATCTGAAAATGGCTGTGCACCGAAGCTCCTCATCCAGCCTGATGGAGCTTGAGAGGTCCTGCAAAGAAGAATTGGAGAAACGGCCCAAAAATAGATGTGCCAAGCTTGTAGCATCATACTCAAAAAGACTTGAGGCTGTAATTGGAGCCAAAGGTGCTTCAACAAAGTATTGAGCAAAGACTGTGAATACTTAAGTACATGTGATTTGAAGAACAAACTTTTCACGTTGTCATTATGGGGTATTGTTTGTAGAATTTTAAGGCAAATTATGAATTTAATCCGTTCAGGAATAAGGTTGTAACAACAAAATGTGGAAAAAGTGAAGCGCTGTGAATACTTTCCGGATGCACTGTATTTATCACAGTATTAAGATAGAATGATTAAACTCATTAATGTGATTAAAACTATATAACTTATTATGTGTGTTTATTCAATAGATCAATCAAGACAAGATGTTGTTTATGTTTTATTTCTCATAATTGCCAGTACTATCAGAACACATTATAGGACACTTAGTCAATAAGTAAATTACATGAATATATCTTATTCAAGAAAAGACCATAGGGCAGTTTTTTGGTGCAGTCGTGGCCTAATGGTTAGAAAGTCAGACTGACTGGTATCCCGAAGGTTGTGGGTTTCATTCGCCATACCGGCAGGAAATGACTGAGGTGCCCTTGAGCAAGGCTCCTAACCCACAATCCCTGCCGTCAATGGCTGTGTGTGTCCTCGGGTTGCAGTATGTGTGTTCACTACTCACTACTCCTAATGTGTGTGCACTAACTTGGATGTCTTAAATTCAGAAGACATATTTAGACCTACTTAGCCCACAACCTATCCTGACAGAAAAAAATACTACAACAACTTTATTTACACTGTAAGAGTTGCTGAATGGTGAAGCTTCAACTTTTAAGTCTTTATAATTTTCCAAGCGTTTCACCAAAATTACATTGTGCTTCTAGGACAAAACTCATATTTTCTCACACCATTTACTATTTAGACATAAAAACAAATGTTGCTCACTTGCAACATATTTTCATATGAGTGTGAAGGCTTGATAAATGTTTAAAACTTTTTCCACACCGAGTACAGTGGTACGGCTTCTCTCCAGTGTGAAGTCGCTCGTGTGATTTCAGGTGTGCAGACTGAGTGAAACTCTTGTCACAAGATGAGCACTTGTAAGGTTTTTCTCCAGTATGAATTCTCTGGTGCTGTTTTAGATTGTCAGCTTTAGTAAAGCTCTTCCCACAGTCCAAACACACATGATCTCTCACTTCACTGTGAATTTTCTGGTGCTGTTTAAAACTGTTCATCCTCGAAAAACTCTTTCCACAGAGAGAACACACATAAGGTCTCTCATTTGAATGAACTTTCAGGTGTTGTTTTAGATGTGATGATGAAATGAACTTTGTACCACACTGATCACAGTTAAACAGCTTTTCTCCAGAGTGACGGAGCAGATGATACTTCAGATCAGTTCTACATTTGAAACTCTTCCCACAGTAAGTGCAGTGGTACGGCTTCTCTCCAGTATGAACTCGCTCATGTGTTTTTAGGTTTTCAGAACGAGTGAAACGCTTGTCACAATATGAGCACTTGTAATGTCTTTCTGCAGAATGAATTCTTTGGTGATTTTTTAAATGGGCAGATGTAGTAAAGCTCTCCCCACACTCAAAGCACACATGATCTCTCACATCATCATGTGTTTTTTGGTGCAGTTTAAAATGACGCAGTCTTGAAAAACTCTTTCCGCAGAAGAAACACACATAAGGTCTCTCATCTGAATGAACATGTAGGTGTTGTTTTAGATTGGATGATGAATTAAAATCTTTACCACACTGATCACAGTTGAATGGTTTTTCTCCAGAATGAATGCGTAGATGATATCTGAGACCTGATTCACCAGAAAAACTCTTTCCACACTGAGTGCATGTGTACGGTTTCTCTCCAGTGTGAATTCTTATGTGTGTCTTAAGGTTTCCTTTTTGACTGAAACCCTTTCCACATTGAGAGCAGGTGTGTGGCTTATTAGCATTTGTTCTTTGAGTTGTGATGCTAGGCTTTGCCTCTTCTGCTTCATCCAGTTCATGTTTTTGTGGTTTCATCTCCATCCACTCTAAAATGAAAATATCATGTGGTTAAAATAAGTTAAAGTTAACTTTGATCCAACAGAAGAAAGTAACATCATATCATATAGTATCAAATCTTTGATGTGTTAGTTCCTTAACTTTCTTGTTAATCCGTTTAAAATGTGGATGACAAAAGCTATTTAAGATTATGACCATTTAATGCATTTTCTGTATTTCTATTTTGCTCATTTCACAGCCACCAAATCTGTTGAACTGAAGCTTTGTTACCATAATGTTTCCCTGTAGTCAAAAATGAAGAATCAAGAATGGACACCAACCTGTTTGTTCCTCAGTATCTTCATGTTTTATTCTGGATGGTTCTGGATAACTCATGTCTTCAATCTCCTCTTTAATAAACTCCATCTTTAACAGTCACACAGATTTCAGCTGCTACACCTGGAGTTTGTCCTTCTCTTGTAGGATGATGTGAATATTCCCAGTATTTATTGGTGAATTGTTGTGGGAGGGGCTTCACTGCAGGTGTGAACTGTGATCACTATGTGATACTGACGCCCACAGGACCCGATCTGGAAAAATCAAAAGATAAATTAATACTGGATAACTTTAAAAGCAACTTTACTTTAACAGTTTAGGTAGCAAAGTTGTTTTGAAACACCATGTCTATTGTAACATCAGGGCTTGACATTAAGCCTTGTCATATGCTTGACCAAAAGGTTCAGGACAGGCATCTTAACTGACCGCCACTGTGTTGATGCTAATTCACCAGGCTGCTGAGGAGAGCCTTCGGTGTGAGAATAAGCTCACAAAAGCATGTTAACATACAACGGTTTGTTAAATTTTAAAGAGACTTGAGTTTTTGAAGGCAGAATCGTAGCTATTGGCTCTAAATGACAATGCAATGCAAGACAGGCAGTAGCACACCTATATCATAGTAACATTGCTTTGACATAGAGAAGTAAAGGTTTTACCATTTTGATGTTGAAGTAACTTTGAAATATTTTCACAAAACTCTCTTTACTGCCGTCGGAGACATAAAATGACAAAGTATGCAGAGAGGACTCATGAAGGGTTAATTTTTTATTATTCTATATCGTGGAATATGATAATTTGAGATGTGCATGCTGTAGATTAGATATAACGTTTTTTGGTGTGTAATTGTTCTTTAATCTTGTCTTTTCAAAATGTATATAATAAAATCAGATGAGAAGTTTGCGGTTCTCTGTCATTATTGAACATTACTCTCCAGTTGGTCAGTTTTGCAACATGATTCAATTGAAATCACAGCGCTACATACCTGGCATGGTGGAGACCTTTTACCACATATTAATGCATCCAGATGTTATTTAATCATTCCTCAAGTAGCTTTTCTCTCCGTGACAACACAAGAGGCAGACTACACTGTTGTTAGCAGTTAGCTCTAGCATTATCAACAAGAGGGAGGGGCTCTGGTGTGGGGGAGGAACTGAGTAAATTCAAACTTGCATAACACAACAGCAGATTCCAGGATCATTCTAGAATTAGGATCTAGAATTCCAGATTCTAGGATCAGGTACAATTCATATCAGAACATTTCTCTTTGACTAGTCAAATCAATTAGAAATGTCTCTTATTACTTTGCATGTGTCTTAGATAGTATTTAAGACTAGTCAAAATGTTATGAGATATCTCGAATTGTTTCATAGAGAAACACTTTTCATTCAATGCTTTAGGTGTGTTGGACTACTCGATGCGAAGCTGCGAAGACTTGAATGTAAATGTATTGATGCCAAAAATACAGAGTTGACATTTACAAGACACTACAAATTTAACAACAATGCACCTATCGTCAACGGAATACAGAGAAAAAATAATGATTTGCTAATGAGGAAAAAAGATAAAGAGGAAATGGAGAGTGAAAAGAACACAAGGGTAAGAAATTAATTCATAAGTCAGTTAGAGAATGCAAATTAAAGCCACTACAAATTGAAGTTGTACTTGCTTTCTTATTTACAGAAGAAGTAATAGTGTTGTACTGGTTTGTTGTTGGTGAACTTGCATTTGTGGAAATAAATAAAATTCATAAAGCAATAATTTTCTTTAGCAGTCAATCCATAATATATAATGGTTTTATTGTGACATCTTGCAGGATATCAACATTGATAAATATGCCAGTACTTTATTGAAGTTGTTCAGTATAGCGACAGTCCCAAAATAAATTACAGTTTCTGTCTGAAATTGGCAAAATGAACATCTTGTGTCAATCTCAGTTTTACATTTCTTCATGAAATGTTTGACAGGATAAAATGTGTTAATTAATTTGAAAGATACTTATTTTACTATTAGTAAGAAAATCTCTTTACATGGATAAATACATTTAAAAAAATTCAAATTTAGATTTTCAAATAAATTATTCAAGTAAAAAAATAAAACTACAAAAAATATTTTCAAGGAAAACAACACTAGCCTTTTAATTTCTATCCTTTTTCCCAGAAAAAAACAAAACATTTGACCTATTGTCATGGTCAGTGGCTGTAATGAAGCGCACAACGAAGAAGATACACAAACATCAATCTTTAATCCAAGAATCAAACTAATAACTCGGAGAAAAGACATTCACAAGCACATTAAAAGGTTAGTTCACCCAAAAAATGAAAATTCAGACATTAATTACTCACCCTCATGTCTTTCCAAACCCGTAAGACCTTCGTTCATATACAGAACACAAATGAAGATATTTTCGATGTAATCAGAGAGCTCTCTGATCCTACATTTTTCAACTAAATATCCAAATAAATCTAATTATTAAACTAAATTAACCATATAAACTAAATTACAGATCTAATTACTGATCTAAAGCCCACATTGTCACTGTATGATAATTGAAAGGAACTGATGACATCACCATTTTCTCCAGAACGGCTATACGGCTGGATAAAATTCTTGTTGCATTATTTTCCTGTTTAACACTGTGAAGCTGCTTTGAAACAATCTGCATTGTTAACTTAAAAGCGCTATATAAATAAAGTTGCCTTGACTTGATCCCTCGATAGACAGAAATTTAATGAACACTTTCAAGGCCCAGAAAGGAAGTAACATTTTTTAATAATAAATTGTTAAAATAGTCCATGTGACTCCAGTGGTTCAACCTGAATTTTATGAAGCGATGAGAATACTTTTTGTGCGCAAAAAACAAACAAAAATAATGACTTTCTTCAACAATCTCTTCTCGTCTTTGCAAGACTCTTACGCTGTTGATGTGGTAAATACAGCGCAGCGCTTCAGAGTTGTACAGCAGAACGCCGGCGCACCATTGGCCCACCATTCATCAAATAGATCTTAATTTGTGTTCTGAAGATGAAAAAAGGTCTTACGGGTTTGGAACGACATGAGGGTGAGTAATAAATGATAGAATTAAAATTGTGTGAACTAACCCTTTAACATCAAACAATACAGGATCAGGAGCAGACTGAGGCCCGGTCCACGTAGCTTTTTCTATGCGGTTTGGCCGTTCGTCCACACACAAACGCAGTATCCAAACTTTTTTGAAAACTCCTGCCAGGGTGAAGATTTTTAGTAACTCCGGTTGCAGTGGTGTCGTGTGGACAGTGAACCGGAGATTTTGGCTTGTTACGTCAGAACCGAAAATTACCTTTTTTCCAGGCTTCTGATTGGCCAACATGGCTTTATGGTTTTATCGCCACCTTTTGGTTTGGCATGCTCTTGACAGCGCTTCATAGTGTGTTTTTGCGTTTTCATGTGGATGCGATTTTTGGTTATAAAAATACCCGTGTACGTGTGGACTAGGCCTAAAACTGAAGGGTTAAATACACAAGGGCAAACAAATGAGCTGATAAGTTATGCTGCGTTCCAGGCAGGTTTTTGAGCCCGTAAGTCACTACTTCAAACCATGACTCATGACTTTGTAGCGCTCCAGGCAGTTACGCCAAACTGCTTGAGTGCAAGAACTTGTGGAAGCTAGTTGTAAACAAAGCATGGGAGACCGTACGGGGCTTATGCTAATCTACAATCATTTCTATCGCCAAAGCTGCTTACTCCTTGCTTATTTGAGGGAAACGGAGGAGAAAAATTGTGCATGCGGCTTTATTTTACATAATTTGTATATTTGAAAATGTATTTGGTATTAATTTATTCTTGCACTCAATGGACTGAACACTAGCTGACGCTAGAAAAGCTTCTGATAATGCATAACATTTGCGGATAAATAACGTTAGAGCAATACCCTATTTTAAAAAACGGTTTGGTTTTTAATGTACGACTTTCATAAACACTGCATCCATAGGGGCTGCCATTGTTGTTTCGCAGGCTATGTGACATCAGAGCTTGTAACTGGGAGTACATCGATCTAGTACGAGTTCACGGGTGGGAAGTCATGGGTTTGACTGCCGTTCCAGTGCACTTTCACGGGTAGAAGGTTGGAAAAACACGGGTTACGGGTTACCTAGAACGCGGCAATAATTAACGAGAGACGAGTGAATTAGACGAACCAATGAAAACACATGGGAAAACTGGGTCAAAGGAAAACAAGCAAACAGAAAGTGACCAATGTTTCTTTTGGCTCTAATGAGTTTGAATATCATTTTGTGTGCCCTTTATAGACATACTGAAGCGACAGTGGATAATTCACCTCAGATCTTGAAAATTAATAAAAGGAAACAAGTGTGTTCAAACCATCAACTTAATGTGAACAAAAACGTGTATTCTATGTCAAAGATTGTTTCAGTCTCTCAGTATGTATTTTTAAATGTTAAGATTACGTAATATTTATAAATTTGACAATGTCCTTATCCATTTCATTGTAGGTGCAGTGCGCTCCGACCCATATAATACTTTATCTCACACATTTACTTGACAGTATTTGTACAGTATATACAGAGTACGGCTTCTCTCCAGTATGAAGTCGCTCGATTTCAGGCGATGAGACTTCAGGTGATCTCTTGTCACAAGATGAGCACTTTTAAGGTCTTTCTCTTGTATGAATTATTTGGTGCCGTTTCAGACATTCAGCTCTAGTAAAGCTCTTCCCACAGTCCAAACATACATGATCTCTCACTTCATTGTGTATTTTTTGGTGCTGTTTAAAACTGTTCATCCTTGAAAAACTCTTTCCACAGACGGAACACACATAAGGTCTCTCATCTGAATGAACTTTCAGGTGTTCTTTTAGATGTGATGATGAAATAAAATCTTTACCACACTGATCACAGTTAAACGGCTTTTCTCCAGAGTGAACGCGCAGATGATACTTGAGATCAGTTTTGAATCTAAAACTCTTCCCACACTGAGTGCAGTGGTACGGCTTCTCTCCTGTATGAACTCGCTCATGTGATTTCAGGTTTCCAGACCAAGTGAATCTCTTGTCACAGTATGAACACTTGTAAGGTTTTTCTCCAGTATGAATCCTCTGGTGCTGTTTCAGATTGTCAGCTCTACTAAAGCTCTCCCCACAGTCCGAACACACATGATCTCTCACTTCATCGTGTGTTTTCTGGTGCTGTTTAAAATGACGCAGCCGTGAAAAACTCTTTCCACAGAAGCAGCACACATAAAGACTCTCATCTGAATGAACATGTAGGTGTTGTTTTAGATTTGATGATGAATTAAAATCTTTACCACACTGATCACACTTGAATGGTTTTTCTCCAGAGTGAATGCGTAGATGATATCTAAGGCCTGATGCTTGAGAAAAACTCTTCTCACACTGAGTGCATGTGTACAGTTTCTCTCCAGTGTGAATTCGTATGTGTGTCTTAAGGTTTCCTTTTTGTCTGAAACTCATTCCACACTGAGAGCAGGTGTGCGGCTTATTACCATTTGTTCTTTGAGTTGTGATGCTCTGTGGTTCCTCCTCTGCTTCATTCAGTTCATGTTTTTGCGGTTTCATCTCCATCCAGTCTAAAATAAAAATATTGTGGTTAAAATAAGTTCAAGTGAACTCTGATTTAACAGAAGAAAGCAACAGGAGATCGTTGATGTCTTAGTTACGTAACTTTCTTGTTAATCCGTTTAAAATGTGAATGACAAAAGCTATTCAAGATTATGATATAGATGCATTTCTGTATTTCTATTTTGTTCATTATTTCACAGCCACCAAATCTGTTGAACTGAAGCTTTGTTAATGTTTCTCAACAGTCAACAATGAAGAATCAAGAATGGACACCAACCTGTTTGTTGCTCAGCATCTTCATGTTTTATTCTGGATGGTTCTGGATCACTCATGTCTTCAATCTCCTCTTTAATAAATTCCATCTTTAACAGTCACACAGATTTCAGCTGCTACACCTGGAGTTTGTCCTTCTCTTGTAGGATGATGTGAATATTCCCAGTATTTATTGGTGAATTGTTGTGGGAGGGGCTTCACTGCAGGTGTGAACTGTGATCACTGTGAGATACTGACGCCCACAGGACCAGATCTGGAAAAATAAAATAAAAGTTACTGAATTTATACTGGATTACTTTAACACCAAACATGTATGGTGCCTTTTAATTTAGTTCAATTATAGAGCATTTCGATGGTTACATATTAGTTGCTTATAAAACAGCTTTAGAGGAAGTTTGCTCATTTTTATGTAACCCATGATATTGTAAGGATGAAACAGGACACAGGTTATATTATTCAATTAACATCTAAACTAATCCGAAATCTAACGAGACGACAGAAACAATATGCAGACTTTAACAAGAGTAATATGCAAAAACCTAATTTTTATTGAGAAAAGTAAAATATTCTACTCTTATTAAATGTACTATTGTTCTTCTTCTATAGTATCACACTGAACTGACGGCTTCAGTGATAATAAAGGAAGCACTCTTTACTTGTTTTCTGTGTAATTCAGTCACAATCTGAAGTTTTTTTTTTTTTTCATGAAACTTGGTGACTTCCTAGTTTTTCCCCATATATTAAGGAGTGGAAATGCCAAATAAGTAAAATGCTCTTCTGCTGCCATCTACTGGTTATAGTGGCCATCTACTGATTATAGTGGCAATTTTTAAAATAAAAGTGCTTGTTTGCCCCTACACCTTTAAACTTTTAGTTTTACAAATCATCACATAAAAATAACATTAGAATTGGATAATATTTAGAGATTTTATGTGCTGGAGAAAGCTCAACGAGAGGCACAGCATAAACGCAGCAGGACTTCATTTATCACGAGTGAGGAGCTGACAGACAAGATGATCGCGGAAGATTTGGTTTCAAAGCGAAATGTATAAGCACTCATTTTGGGACATGAGGGTAGGTAATTAATTACATAATTTTAATTTATGGGTGAATTAACCCTTTGAGCAGTCATTCAAAACCAGTAATCACTTTTTTGACCATGAGATTCATTTTTTATTGATTTGTTTTATTATTACATTAATAAACATTATTATGTAATTATTTGCCCCGGTTTTATCTACATATTTTTTAAATGTCAAAAAAGTATGACAGGATTATTTATGTTAACATAGATTATAGCCTAATTAATGTTATTATTAATTTGTCATTTAGCTATCAATTAATCTAAATGTCTACAAATATAATAATTATCTGTCTGCTAACCTCATAGATGGAATATTATATTAATAGATTATCCAACTAATGCAGTCTGAGCAACTGAAATTAAGTGTGCAGTTCACCTCACTTTCATCATTAGTTACCGGACAGACCCATTGTGAAATTCATATTTGCTATTAGACATCCTTGTTTATTCAACTATGTGTGGGCCTATGTAAAATACGAGACAAATACCGTCCCGTATTGATTTGAAACGGTTCACGTCAATTTACTTGTAAATACAGGATGGATGGCAACAGTTTTGCAACATGATTCAATTAAAATCTCAGCGCTACATACCTGCCATGCTGTAGACCCTTTACCATACATGGAAGCATCCAGATGTTATTTAATCATTCTTTAAGTAGCTTTTCTCTCCGTGACACTGACAACACAAGCACCAGACTATACTGTTGTTAGCAGTTAGCACTAGCATTATCAACAACACGGGTAGGGGAGGGGCTCTGAGGCGCTGAGTAAATTCAATCTCGCTTCACACAACAGCAGATTCCACTGAGCAGGGACGATTCATATCAGAAAAAAAATATCATTTTGACTAGTCAAAGTAATAAGAAATGTCTACTTATTTGTATGTGTCTTAAATAGTATTTAAGACTAGTCAAAATGTTATGAGATATCCTGAATCATCTTCATGGCGAAACACTTTTCATTCAATGCTTCAGGTGCTGGACTTGATGCGGATCTGCATGCAAAGACTTCAATGTAAAAATTTATTGATGCAAAAAATACAGAGTTGACATTTATAAAACACAAAATTTAACAACAATGCACCTATTGTCAAAAGAATACATAGAAAAATATTTTTGATAATGAGAGAAAAATGAACATGAGGGCAAGAAATTCATTTATACACCAGATAGAGAATGCAAATTAAAGGCACTGCAAATTGATGTTGTTTTACTTGCTTTCTTATTTACTGAAGATGAAATAGTGTTGAGATACTTTTTAATAATAATACAAAAAACAGGTTAGAAAATAAATGACATGTATAACAAAGCAATCATTTTCTTTTGCAGTAAATTCATAAAAGATAATGGTTTTATGGTGACATCTTGCAGGATATCAACATTTATAAATATGCCAATACTTTTTAAAAGTTGTTCAATATAGTTACAGTCCCAAAATAAATGAAAGACAGTTTCTGTGTGAATCAATATCAGTTTTACTTTTCTTCATGAAATGTTTGACGAGATAAAATTAGTTAATTCCTTTGAAAGATACTTATTTTACTTTATTAGTAAGAAAAAATGGACCAAATCTTTTTCAAATTTCGATTTTCAAATAAATTATTCCAGCAAAAAAAACACAGGGGAATAATATTAATTAATATTAAAATAATATTTTCAAGGAAAAGGGCACTTACCTCATCATTCTATCCTTTTTTCTAGGGGAAAAAACATTTTACCTATAGAGGTTTCTTTTGCCTCTAATGTGAGTTTGAATATAATTATGTGTGCCCTTTATAGAAGTACTGAAAGCAACAATGGATAATTCAACTCAGATCTTGAAAATAATAAATAAAAGGAAACAAGTATGTTCAAACTGTAAACTCGGTGCAAACAAGCAAGTGCATTCGATGGCAAAATAGTTTTTTATAATTATGTAATACTTATGAATTTGACTGATATCTTATCCAATTCATTGCAAGTTCATTGGGAGCTAAACCATTTAGTGCTTTGTAAGTAATAAGCAAGATTTTAAAATGCATGCAATTTTTTGATTAAAAAAGTTTAATAGGGAGCCAGTGCAGTGTTGACAGAACCGGGCTAATATGGTCATACTTCCTGGTTTCAGTAAGAACTCGAGCTGCTGCGTTTTGGACCAGCTGGAGTTTGTTTATTAAGCAAGCACAACCACCCAGTAGAGCATTACAATAATCTAGCCTTGAGGTCATGAACACATGAATTAACTGTTCAGCATTTTGCATTGAGAGCATATGCCGTAATTTAGATATATTTTTAAGATGGAAAAATACGGTTTTACAGATGCTAGAAACGTGGCTTTTAAATTAAAGAATGGTATCAAAGAGCACCAGTGTTGGGGGTAACGCATTACAAGTAACTTGAGTTACGTAATAATATTACTTTTTCCAAGTAACTAGTAAAGTAACGCATTACTTTTAAAATTTACAACAAAATATCTTCGTTACTTTTTCACATTAATTTGACTGACAGCTCTTCTGCCCCCATGTTGAGAAAAATAAGTGCAGAGGCGTTGTGTGTAAACATGATGGTTATTGTAGTTCTAGACTAAATGTGAGCATTTATTTATCTCACTTGCACAATAAAGATTCTGTACTTCTCAAAATGAATAACCTGCTGCATGAGGCTATAAGTAGATGAGCTTCAGCTGGAGCAAACCAGATCTTCTTTGTTTGAAGACCAGTCCTGAAGCATCATCAGCACGGCCTAGCAATGCAGCATCTCGTTCCGCTTTGTCAGGGAACAGGGTTACAGTCAAGTAACCCCAAGTGTTCCCTTTCAAAAGCTACACTCAATGCTGCATAAGCTTATGCAAATGGGAACGAGAATACCCACACCGCTGTGCTTGATGGTGCCTGGACCCCTTACGGTTGTGTAGGTGTGCACAAGAACGCAAGAAGCCTCAGGCATTAGCCTGTGATATCGACTCAAGGACATGAGAGCCCGGATTGGCATGAGTATCCAAGCTATAAAGTCTTATGAATGTGTGCGGAGAGGACCAACCTGCCGCATCACAAACACTTTATAAGGGAGCACCCCTTGCTAACGCAGTAGAAGAGGCGACTCCCCTGGTGGAGTGAGCCCTTAATCCTATAGGCGAAGTTTGATCGCGCGCCTCATAGGCAAGAGCAGTAGCATCCCTGACCCAATGTGACATTGTTTGGTGGTGGCAGAACCTCTGTTACGGCCCTCATGGCAAACAAACAGTTGCTCTGACTTACGCCACTGGCTAGTGCGGTGGACGTAGGCCTGAAGAGCATGGACTGGACACAGTCTATGAAGTTTCTCCTGATCCGGCGTTGTGAACGGCAGAGGGCAGAAGGTTTCAAGAGTGACAGGATGTACAGTCGAGAAAGGAACCTTAGGCAGGTAGTCAGGGTGGGGATGCAAAATCACTTTCACCAAACCTGGGGCAAAGTCTAAGCAGGATGGCGATGTTGACAGAGCCTGCATGTCCCCAATTCTTTTCTGAGAAGTTATAGCCATAAGAAAAAAACATCTTTAGAGTCAGAAGTTTGTCAGACGCTGAATCTAGAGGTTCAAAGGGGGTCTCAACCAGACCCTTGAGGGCTAAAACTAAGTCACATGGAGGGATCTTGGTTCTTAATGGAGGCCACAACTGCCTGGCTCAACAAGGTGAGCAGGCAGAGGATGCCTCCCAAGCGGCATCCCATCCACCAGGGCGTGGCAAGCCAAAAGAGCGGCCACATAAACCCTGAGAGTGGAGGGGCAAGTGCCTGTTGACAATTCCTTGCAGAGAGTTGTAGCCAAAAGAAAGACAATTCTAAGGGTCAGAAGTCTGTCAGACGCTGACTCTAATGGCTCAAAGGGGGTCTCAACCAGACCCTCGAGGACTAAAACTAAGTCCCATGAAGGGATCTTGGTTCTAACAGGTGGCCTCAACCGCCTAACCCCACGAATGAAGCGAGCGAGTAGAGGATGTCTCCCGAGCGGCACCCCATCCACCAAGGTGTGGCAAGCCGAAAGAGCGGCCACATGAACCCTAAGAGTGGAGGGGCAGGTGCCTGATGACAACTTATCTTGCAGAAAATCCAGAACTGAAGTAACCTGGCAGTTGACTGAATCTACATTGTGTCGTACACCACCTTTTAAAGACACCCCATTTATTAGCATAAACTCTCCAAGTGGAGGAAGCCCTAGCACTTAGGATGGTCTCAATAACTGCAGGCGAAAGCCCTGTGTCCCTCAGTTGGTGCCCTTCAGGGGCCAAACATGAAGGTTCCACAGGTTGGGCCTGGAATGGAATATCGTGCCCTCTGCCTGAGACAGAAGGTCCCTCCTCTCCAGAATCGCCCAAGGCAAGCCTTTGAGGAGAGACACTATCTCGGAGAACCAAACCCTGTTCGACCAACGCAGCGCTATCGATAAGAAGCAAGACCCTTGTTGGCGAACCCTGGCTAGAACTGGGTGACAGAGAGAAGCAGGGACATTGCGCTGTCTGAGAAGAGGCGAAGAGGTCCACTCCCACTCTGTAAAATCTGATCCAGATCTGCTTGACTACTTCTGGGCGGAGTTTCCACCCCCCCATCTGTAACTCTGTCTGGACAGTAAATCTGCTCCCACATTCAACCGCCCTTGAATGTACACTGCTCGAGTGACAGGAACTTGTTCTGAGCCCAGAGAAAAATCTGTCTCGCTATTCTGATAGCGTGAGCACAGACCCCCCCTGGTGATTATATATATATGAGACTGAACTGTACTGTCAGCTGTACTGTCCACCCACACTAGGACATGACAGCCCCTCAATTGGGGGAGAAAGTATTTCAGGGCCAGAAATACAGCCATCAACTCGAGGCAGTTGATGTGCCAACTGAGTTGATGACCCTCCCATTCCCGTTGGGCTGGATGACCATTTAAGGCCGCACCCCAGCCCGTCAGGGAAGCATCCGTCGTTAGCAACTTGCAACGACAAGGTATGCCTAGAGTGGGACCCAAGGCAAGAACCGGGGTCTGAACCACATAGCTAGTGTACGAAGCCACATGGCGCGCCACTTTATTTGCCTGAGGATTGGCCCTAAGTCCTCTGACTTTGAGCCACAACTGAAACGGTCTTATGTGCAACAACCCCAAAGGGAAACCCGTGGATGCTGATGCCATTAGACCTAACACTCAGGTGCTGATGATCAGTAAGATCTTGGTCTAGCCTGACTTTGCTCAGGGTATACTGAATGGTCTTGATTCGAGCGGGAAACCGTTGTGCCCACCTTGTGACCAAAAAACGAACAAACCCTAGATAAGTCGTTCTCTGGGCAGGAGAAACTAGATGAACTAACACACTGTCTCTGTGTTGAAGCACCATCTCATGTGATTGTGCTAATTTTAACAATCGCCTATGTAATTCAAAATGTGAATGCCCCGGAATCCCAATGGAGCCAGTAATACATCCATGCATTCCGTATACGTGCAGTTACAAGGCTAGCCGAATGGAAGACCTGAAATTGGTAAGCTTTTGCCCCCAAGAGTGAAACTCAGGAACTTCCTGTGTTGAGGCAGTCTTTATATGCGAATACATGCGTCCTTTGGATCAATCGTGCCGAATCCAATCACAATGTTGAATATGCGACACGACCGCCTTCACTGTAACATCTTAACCTTGAGTACTTTAACTGCTTCACGGTTTAAGACTCGAAGATCTAAGATTGGACACCCCCCCACCCTACTGGGGACCAGGAAGTAACAGCTGTCACTTGTGACAGTACGAACACCAACTCTGCTTCACGGAAGTGGAGACCACGCCGTTCAAACACGGAGGACGACAAATAAATTAGTTTACTAATTTTTACTGTGCTTAACACCCATGCAGAAATGCCTGGCAGAAGTTCACACGCTGCCGGAGACTCTGAGAGTGACAATTTTAACACTTCCTGTTGAGGGCATGTTAGACGTTCTATGTCCTGGATGATAGCAGGATTTAAACACTGAACGTCTAACATTTCACTGGAAACCGCTGCCCCCCCGAATCACCAGAGGTGGCGGGGATGGAGTGGTTTTGAGGATAACGGGGTGGGGCGAGCAAATGTTTGACACGCCCTGTCCTGTGGGGGCAGACTGGGCACCAGACCACCGGACATCTTATATTGATGACAGTCCCAAGGTCTGCCCTGGGAGGTTGTTGAGGATGACGAGCTGGTCTCTAGTCTTTACGAGGGAGAGCACGACTCGCCACACTCTGCTTATTACCCCCCTAAATCTTGAAGGACCAAAGAGAGGTTATGTGGCTGACAGCCCCTCCCCTTGAGTGCATTGAGGAAGAAACTGAGTGAACACTTCCTCATGTTTCTTCCACTCCTTTAAATCTGGCCACTACAGAGTTAACGGAGTCACCAAATGAACCACTCATACCCCTTTTCCACCAAAGCAGAGCCAGAGCTAGATCGGAGCCAGAGCCTAGTTTCAAATCGGTTCTTTGTGTTTCCACACCGAAAGCACCACCTCGGAGCCAGGAAAAGTGGTTCTTAAGTAGCACCAAAACATTGCTGGGCTAGAACAGGGCTAGAAGTAAGAACGCTTACGTCAGCGGCTGGGGGCGGGGTTACCATGACCAACAAGACGAACACAAACTTGTGACCGCCATTTTTGAATTAGCAGCTAACGCTAAACACAACAATGGATGCGCTTAGACAAAAGCAACAGTGGTCCGAGGAGGAAATTAGCTGCTTTTTAGCACTCTGGTCCTCTGCAGAGGTCCAGAGTAAACTAGACGGGGCTTCACGGACGAAACCAGTTTTACAGCAGATCCAGCGGGACATGGCTACAGCGGGGTTCGACAGGAACATCGTCCAGATAAATAACAAACTGAAAAAACTAAAAAAAGACTACAGGGACCAAAAAAGAGATCTCGGTAGAAGCGGCAATGGTCGCCCACGCCGAAACCCCCATTTCGACGTCCTCGACTCAGTCCTCTGCGATCGACCGGCATGCCAGGTGACTGGGGCACTGAATTCGGCGACAATAGTGCTCGAGGCCATGGTGGATGATTCGCTGCAGCAAAGTTGCACTGATCCTGGTAAGTTCTGTTTTTACAATCTTTTACTTGTTCCCAGTCAGTTGTGTTTTTAGCTGTTTAGCAAGGTACGAATTACTCATATCAGTGTTTGCAATGTTGATAGCTAAGATAGTTGTATCTGTGATTTCATTGTTTAAAGTATCAGCAGAACCGTGTATAAAAAACAGTGGACAAAAAAAGTGTTTTTTATTGATGCACTGTCTTGTTTTTGTTTATAGAATTGTCTGCCATCAACCGTTACCGCCACCGCTGGGCTGCAGCTCTCCCACGCCGTCGTGTAGCAGTTCTGGGGATAACGTTACATCTTCTGAACGGGGTAAGACTTTCTGTGCAAATGGGCACACCATACACTATACAAACATTGTGTGTGTGTATATATGTATATGTATGCGTGTGTGTGTGTGTGTGTGTGTGTGTATATATGTATATGTATGTGTGTGTATGTGTATATATATATATATATATATACATACATACATATTTGTATGTATGTATGCATCTAAAAGATACGGAAATAATGTTTTTTCCTTTCATTTAACTTAATGAACATGCGTGTGTGTGTGTGTGTGTGTATATATGTATATGTATGTGTGTGTATGTGTATATATATATATATATATATATACATACATACATATGTGTATGTATGTATGCATCTAAAAGATACGGAAATAATGTTTTTTCCTTTCATTTAACTTAATGAACATCAACACAAAATGCTTTGATATGTAACATTAATTACATTAACTTGCTTTATACAATATTATGCGGAGGAAATATTATGGGACATGAGCAAAATATGAAGTGATAGTAATGTATAATGCTATAATATAAAATAGTATTTAATCATATAGCAGATGCA
Organism: Gobio gobio; assembly: GCF_949357685.1. Classification (NCBI taxonomy): domain Eukaryota; kingdom Metazoa; phylum Chordata; class Actinopteri; order Cypriniformes; family Gobionidae; genus Gobio; species Gobio gobio. The sequence goes on from NC_137114.1 coordinate 49,039,022, forward strand.
TATGCATATTTCCCAGCAGAATTTTTTATTTTTTTTTGCAATGCTATGACAACACATTGATCTGTCATCTGCTATTATTGTTTTACACAGGAAAAAGGAAGAGAGACAGCACTTCAGAACTGGTGCAGTATTTAGAAAGGGCAGATGAGAGGTTTTTGCAGAACAGCAAAGACCTGGACGATGCCTTGCGGCAGGACATGAGAGCGGACACACATTCGCTGCTTGGGCTCATGGGGCGCATGGTGGCCGTAATGGAGGCACAAGTGCAAAAATGAGCGCCCAAAAATTGCACAAATGAGCGCCCAAAAATTGCACAAGTGAGCGCCAAAAAATTGCACATCACCAGTGTTTTTGTCTTTTTATGTACACATTTTATTTAAATTATTTACAATTTTTATTTTCAATTACTGCACTTTACATTTTTACATTTTGCAATGTTTGGTAAATATTTGTATTAGTTTTTTGTTTTGTTTAAATAAACATGTTTCTTGACACAAATGTCTGGTTCAGTTTTTTTAATCAATGGAAGAGAATAATACATAATACAATTTATGACCGTCCAGATGTCCTTAAACACAAATGGCGGTGTTACAAAAATATGGAATTGTAGTATTGAAAGAATCACTCGTTCCCTCCGTTAAAATGCATCATTAATGCAGCTCTGACGTCGGCCCCTTCTGCGTTAGCATGCTCAGGTACTGTCTGGACAGGAGGCTGAATGTTTACGGTCCTGTCTGGGTGCTCTTCAGTGAAATTGTCACCATGTTCCACACAAATGTTATGGAGCACACAGCAGGTCAGTGCCATCCTCTTGCTCAGCTCCAGCTTGCAGTCGTTTCTTTTTAGGAGGCACCTCCATCGTCCTTTTAATCTCCCAAAAGACATCTCCACAACCGATCGTGCACTGCTCAGCCTGTAATTGTAGGTGTGTTGTTCAGGGGTCAGTCTGCCAGTGTCGGAAAAGGGCTTCATGAGCCAATTCTGCATGGGGTACGCTGGATCACCTATCAGGTAATGTCCAACATCACAGCCAGAGATGGTCACTTTGTTTTGCCCAAGTAATTCCCCATCACTTAGGACCTCCCACAAATGTGACTGGCGGAGCACTCTGGCGTCATGCACACTCCCTGGATAGCCAACACAAACATCCCAGAAAAGACCTTTGCCATCCACAACTGCTTGCAGAACAATAGAATGCCAGCCTTTCCGATTAAAATAGTCTCGTGGATAGTCCTCTGGTGCAATTATTGGAATGTGGCTGCCATCAATTGCACCAACACACTGTGGAACTCTCCAACGATTATTAAAGAAAGTGGCCATTTCTAACAATTTGTCAGCATCAGGAAATTTCATGTGGACAGGAAGCAGCACCGTGTTGACTGTGTTGCAGAATTCCTGAACACAATTAAACACAGTGCTGAGGCCTACTCCAAAAAGATGGCTGATGGTCCTGTATTCACCACCCGTGGCCAGTTTCCAGATGGCAATGGCAACACGCTTTCGGATTGGGACACACAAACGGTAGTTTGTGTTCCTTCTCCCCATGACATGCTTGACCCGACTGCAGATATACTCAAATGATGCTGGGGACACACGGAAATTCTGCATGAATTGTAACGGAGTAAAATCCAGAACAATTGTGTCCCACCAGTGGTCAGATCGTGGATATGCCCACATTACAGGTGACCTCCTCCTTGCCTTCAGCTGCAAGATTGCCGGTAAAGATAAAAATAAAAAATAAAAAATAAAAAAGTCTCATTTATGGGCAATAGGGGGACTGTGTATTTTTATATATATATATATATATATATATATATATATATATATATATATATATATATATATATATATATATATATATATATATATATATATATATATATATATATATATATATATATATATATATAAAAATTGGCAACAGCAGTACAATGCAATATAGGCTAAACATTAAAGCAGCAGTAAGAATAATTAAAAATATTATAAAGAATAGAACAACACTGACAATGGACACATTTTTCTGCAGATTAACAACATACTTTTACTTAGGTAAATTGCACTTCTAGTAGAGTTTTTACAAAACACTAGCCGCGTTTCCATTACAGATTTGCGCAAAACTTTTGCGATATTTTCTAAAAGTCGACAAAAAAATATTGCGAAATGACAGCGTTTCCATTATGCGACTAAAACCATTTTTTCCCTCTCGTGATAAATCATTCCAAAAATCATGTTACGTATGTTGTTAGGTTTATGTATATCCCAGCCACCGCACGCCATTATTTTTACTGGTAAGAGACGTGCGTGTTATCCAAGCACTGATGGCAAGGAAAGCACCTTATACTTGAGCGGCACATATGAGGTGTTATGATAAATTGTGGCATTTTGTATTCTATTGTTTTTTTTATGAGTTTAATAAAGAACTCGTCTTCTGTCCAAACATACCATCATCTGTAAAGAATGATCCACTTTTACATACGCCAGGTTATTGTGACGCATTGCCACATACAGAGACGAGCAAAAAGTTTGAATTTGCATGGTGGTAACTCAAAGATTTTTTTTACCACTTTGTTATTTTGGCTCGGAATTTCGTTTTTTGGAAATATAAATGAATTTAGAAATGCTTTTGAAATGAAAAACTTTGCGTTTAATAAACAAAATATATTTTTGAAATGAAGACAGCGTTTGGAGTGGAGTGCAAAATAATCTGTACCCGGAGTCCACGGCCTTTGCTGTTATCGTGAGTGTACACAAATAAAAGTAGAGAGTTTACTGTTTATAATTATGTCTTGCACATCTGTATGGCTAAAAATAAATCTGAATATTGAGAGTTTCCTGGAATAAGGAAAAAATCCATCAAAAGGCGCCAACGTCGGAAAGAGGGTTAAAGAAAACGTAGCCTATTTAGTTTCATATATAGTTAGGCTATGTCTACATATTATAATAATATTTATTTATAATATCTAAATATTTATTATAATCTTTTATATTATATTATATATTTTATATTATATTATATATTTCATATGTTGATTATGAAAAGTGAGCAGCATGAGTTAGGCAAATCAGATGCGCATATGTCTGGAGACATGGATTTTGAGCACAATTGAATTGTTTTCTGGAAAGTCTTTCTTTAAAATGAATTTCGTTTTGAATAAATTGTATTTTAATTTTGATCAATATTTAATCAACTATTTGGCTGTAGGCTATATTTAATAAATAAGAAGCAAACCAAGATCGCCGGGAATGGATTGACCTAGTCTTTGAGCAAGGCTGAAACTATAGCGTCTTTCTGTTTTAATACATTTCTTGAATATATGTCATAATTACAGGCCTATAGATAGTTATGATATTTGTGTTTGCACCAGGGTCCGTCATTATAAAGTTACGCCACTTTCCTTATTAGGAGAAAATATATGTCGTTTTAACGACATAAGATCTAGTACATACTTGAGTGGAAAAAAAATTATATGTTGGTCCTATGTGAGAGCAATGCGTGGCCGTACCAGGTGACCTGTAAATGCGAAAAAACTGTTTCCATTGCAGTTTTGCGAAAATTTCCTTTTCGAATTGCCTGAAAAACCACCTCATGCGAGCGTAAAAACTTTTTTGCGATATATGGGAGTTTTTGCGAAATTGACGCGTTTCCATTGGGCATATTTTCAATTCGCAATTTCAATTTGCGCAATTTGAAGGGTAATGGAAACGCGGCTAGTGTCTTTATACTTCTTACACCAATGCTTAATACATTTTTATTTAACAACAATGTGATTGATTATAAGCAAAGTCGATGCTAGGATGGTAGCAACATGCTGAGGCTAAAGTTGACATCTTATTGTTAAAAATAAATGTTATGTACATACCGTTACTCTCGCCTGTAATCTCCGTCTGTACAAATTACGGCGAGCCGCACGAACACGTTGGATCCGCCGTGTTTGGATGCCGATGAAAGTCCGCAAAGCCATGAACATCAATTGCAACGCAACGTCCGCCATTGTTGATGGTGTGTTTGTGTTTGGCGCTTGGCGCGCTAGCGTCGCTGGGAAAGATATGACGTATACACAGTGACGTATGACCTGGCTCTGTTGTGGCTCTCAGCTTGTGGAAAAGCAAACGGTTCTTAGAAGGCTCCACAGTCGAACCAACTAAGAACTGGGACTAGCTCTGGCTCTGAATTAGCTCTGGCTCTGCTTTGGTGGAAAAGGGGTACCAAATCCTTCAGAAGGTCAGCCTGATATGCCTGCAAGACATAGTGTGCAGCGCAGCACCAGCCTGTCCCCTTATATTTATAATTCTTATATAAATCATATATATATATATATATATATATATATATATATATATATATATATATATATATATATATATATATATATATATATATATATATAAATCATATATATATATATATATGATTTATATATATATATATATATATATATATATATATGATTTATATAAGAATTATAAATATATATATATATATATATATTTCATACATATAAGCTTTGTCCACGACAGCCGACGTTTATTTTGTACATTGCTTCGTGGGGAGGTATGTCTCTTTAATGAAAATGCAGACCCAGGCGAGAGATAGCTCGTGAGCGTCTCCCACCTGGACCTGGGGTATTCTCACATATCCACGCGATTTCGCACCCATAATAGTCGACGACGTCAAGGGTACAAAAAACACGTGTAAATGTAAATGTTTTTTCTAGACAGAAACCTCAAGCTCACTGCGTTCGGGGATCTCTCATTCACAGTACCAGACAAACTGCCCTGGCCACCGCGCGACCAACCACCTCGATAAATTCCTCGTATGGATTCTCATCATGTGAGGAACGATCGCAGGCGGCTGCTCGAGGTCCGCGGACCCAGAGATTCATTTTCATTCTCCGCGCGAGCCGAAGAAACACCGGGATGTATTTCGGGATCACGCGGGGAAATATGCATTTGGTGAGCGAGCAAGCGAAAGGGACGGACCCGTCTCTTGCTCGTCAACAACCCTGCTGAAAAAAACAATAGAAACCATTACAGAAATCCTAATGGTTTCCACTACAAAACCATTACAAACCATCAGCCGTTAACCATTACAAATGGTTTCCATTACGTAGTGTGTTTTGGGCATATTCCATTAGGATTTAATGGTTTGTATAGGTTTCCATTACAAATTTGTATTGGTCTTTATGGTTTCCATTGCAGTTTGTATTGGTTCTGATGGTTCCATTACAAATTTGTATTGGTCTTTATTTGCACATATTTAATGGTTTCCATTGCAGTTTGTATTGGTTCTGATGGTTCCATTACAAATTCGTATTGGTCTTTATTTGCATTTGGTTTCCATTGCAGTTTGTACTGGTTCTGATGCTTCCATTACAAATTTGTATTGGTCTTTATTTGCACATATTTAATGGTTCTGATTTGTATGTTTAAATGGTAGCTGTTGATTAATAATTTAAATTATTACTACAATTATACACCGGTTTTGTCCTCGTTGCTTAAAAAAAACGAAAATATAAAATTTGTATTGATATAAGCTAACAGCTAAGGTTGTGTTTTGCAAAGAATGAAGAACATGCACCTGAAATCAAATTATACATAGGATTGAGACCCGCTTTTTTACTCAACCCAGCTGTAAATAAACATCTGACACAAAAAATTAACATGACATTTTTATTAATTAATGTATATGAAATGCAAGTTTGTGGCTTTACTGTGTCCACTGTGGCTGGCTTAGACCTGCAAAAAAAAGGAGAATGCATTAGGACAATGGACTTCTTAAACCACATTATCAGTACATGAGATTACCCATACATTATAAAGAAGTTACAAGAACTTATTTGTTGACAAAACATAAAGACATTAAGACGTTATTTAACTCATTTAAGACCCCTAATATGAGAATACTCAAAATTCTGTTGTTATTGTTTGTTCAAGAGCAAAAGAGAACTCGATGTGAGCAGGAGACTTCCATCGCTCTGACTCCTCCTGTCGTGTGTGACTTTGCATATGTGTGTGTGTGTGTGTGTGTGTGTGTGTGTGTGTGTCTGTCAGTGTCCTGTCTGTGTGTGCGTGTGTGTGTGTGTCCTGTCTGTGTGTGTGTGTGTGTGTGTGTGTGTGTCAGTGTCCTGTCTGTGTGGGTGTGTGTGTGTGTGTGTGTCAGTGTCCTGTCTGTGTGTGTGTGTGTGTGTGTGTGTGTGTGTGTGTGTGTGTGTCAATGTCCTGTCTGTCTGTGTGTGTGTGTGTGTGTGTGTGTGTGTGTGTGTGTGTGTGTGTGTGTGTCAGTGTCCTGTCTGTGTGTGTGTGTGTGTGTGTGTGTGTGTGTGTGTGTGTGTGTGTGTGTGTGTGTGTGTGTGTCAGTGTCCTGTCTGTGTGTGTTTGTGTGTGTGTCAGAGACGAGTGTCCCACGATTAGCTGACATGAGACGCAGCCACACAGACAGGACACTGACACACACACACACACACACGCACACACACACACACGTACACACACACACACACACACACACACACACACACACGTACACACACACAAACACACACACACACACACACAGACAGGACACTGACACACACACACACACACACACAGACAGGACACTGACACACACACACACACAGACAGGACACTGACACACACACACACACAGACAGGACACCGACACACACACACAGACAGGACACTGACACACACACACACACACAGACAGGACACTGACACACACACCCACACACACACACACACAGGACATTGACATACAGCGCATTTTCTTGTGTCTTGTCGCGCTTAGAAGCGTTTACATGTATAAGAGCGTGATCATATAATGTAATGCTCAGTAAAAATGGATATAAAAACGGACGCTGGAAAATTATCGCGGTCGGAAAAATGATCAAGCAAATTTTTTTAATCATGCGATTAATTGATTATCGCAACAGGCCTACCCATATCCCACCTCAATATCAGCAAAAGTGTTTTGCAATACAATATAAACATAGTAAGTACATTGTACTTATGTTTTGATGTAAGTACATAGTAGTTAAGGCTACCTAATATAAAGTTGGGTCAACATTGCTATTTCATTCAGAAATGTACTTACCACTGACAGTTTTTATTCTGTTTATGTCACTGATCTTCTCAGCCAGGTATTTCCGTACATTTGGAAGGCGCTTATTTATTTCCTCTGAGGTGTGGCCTCTTTCCTTCAGCCTCTGAGACAGACACTCTGTTTGAGACACACACACACACACACACACACACACACACACACACACACACACACACACACACACACACACACACACACACACACACACACACACACACACACACACACACACACACACACACACAATGTAATTAAAGAACTGATGGACTAATGTCAGACTTTAAATAAAAAAAATTACTGATTGGGACAATTACCAATTAACGTCATGCATTGAAATAATATGGCACAGTGACTTTACTTGTTACTGTGCGTTCACACCGCCGCCGGCGAGAACGTCAAAGTGGCCGGAAGTCATTCATTCTCAATGGGAGCCCGGCGGCGAGCTCCGGCGAGAGCGGCGCGGTGCGTCTTGGACGATTTGGGCGTCGAGGAGAGTTGAAATCAGGTCAACTTTATGGTAATGAGCTATGACGCGGTTCGGCGGCAACCAATGGGAATATAGAAGTGCTCCGCTTGAGAGTATTCTAGAGAACGCAGCGCTGTAAACTTTGGTTCCGACCACATTAGTTCCCAAGCAAAATAGAGAGAGGTTGATCACTGCTGGTGCGGCGGATTTGATAAGAAGATGCGCAACATTATTTATACACCACACAAATGGCTTTTAATTGGTTTATTTCGTTAGCAAACATGTTACTATAATTGTTAAGTTCTTTCCATCGATCTGCTTTTTTTAAACTTTCACATTTAAATGATTTCATGAGGTTATATTATACGGTTATACCCTACCTGCGGTCAGTCTGCACAAACGCCGATCAACATGAGTGTTTGCTTTGCAGCCCCTTTAAATGTCGTTTTAAAAAAGACCAAGCATTCAATCTACGTCAGAGCGGCAGCGCGTCCACAAATCTCTATACAGCGTCGATGGCAGGGCGGCCAGAGCGAAGTTTGACACTCTCGCCGAACGCACAGTTATGATGTCATGAGCAATCCAGTTCTTTATCATTTGTAAATGTAAAGTTGGCATGAAACGGAAATTTCTTTCCTTCTTATGAATAAGAAATTATTAAAAGATTAGATTGTTATAGTCAAGAGTTAAATTAGCATAAATTAAAAATTAAATTAAATAAATACAACAATTCAAAAACCCTTATGATGACAAATAAAACGAGGACCGTGACGTCGCCCGGTATGGCGCAGCCAGGGCCCCACCCTGGAGCCAGGCCTGGGGTTGGGGCTCGTATGCGAGCGCCTGGTGGCCGGGCCTTCCCCCACGGGGTCCGGCCGGGCTCAGCCCAAAGGAGCGACGTGGGGACACCTTCCCGTGGGCCCACCACTCACGGGAGGGACCGTAAGGGGCCGGTGCAAAGCGAATCGGGCAGCAGTCGAAGGCGGGGGCCTAGACGACCCGATCCCTGGACACAGAATCTGGCTCTTGGGACATGGAATGTCACCTCGCTGGCGGGGAAAGAGCCTGAGATTGTGCGTGAGGTTGAGAGGTTCCGACTAGAGATAGTCGGAATCACCTCCATGCACGGCTTGGGCTCTGGAACCACACTCCTCGAGAGGGGATGGACTCTTCACCATTCTGGAGTTGCCCATGGTGAGAGGCGGCGGGCTGGTGTGGGTTTGCTTATAGCCCCCCAGCTCTGCCGCCATGTGTTGGAGTTTACCCCGGTGAACGAGAGGGTCGTTTCCCTGCGGCTTCGGCTCGGGGATAGGTCTCTCACTGTTGTGTGTGCCTACGGGCCGAACAGCAGTGCAGAGTACCCGGCCTTCTTGGTGTCCCTGGGAGGGGTGCTGGAGAGTGCTCCGACTGGGGACTCCGTCGTTCTACTGGGGGACTTCAATGCCCACGTGGGCAATGACAGTGAAACCTGGAGGGGCGTGATTGGGAGGAACGGCCCCCCTGATCTGAACCCGAGTGGTGTTCAGTTATTGGACTTCTGTGCTAGTTACAGTTTGTCCATAACGAACACCATGTTCAAGCATAAGGGTGTCCATCAGTGCACATGGCACCAGGACACCCTAGGTCGTAGGTCAATGATCGACTTTGTGGTCGTTTCATCTGACCTGCGGCCGTATGTCTTGGACACTCGGGTGAAGAGAGGGGCGGAGCTGTCAACTGATCACCACCTGGTGGTGAGTTGGATCCGATGGCGAGGGAGGAAGCTGGATAGACTCGGTAGACCCAAACGTACTGTGAGGGTCTGCTGGGAACGTTTGGCCGAGTCTCCTGTCAGAGAGATCTCCAACTCCTGCCTCCGGCAGAGCTTCGACCAGATCCCGAGGGAGGCTGGAGATATTGAGTCCGAGTGGACCATGTTCTCCACCTCCATTGTCAAAGCGGCCGCTCGGAGCTGTGGACGCAAGGTCTCCGGTGCCTGTCGAGGCGGCAATCCCCGAACCCGGTGGTGGACACCGGAAGTAAGGGATGCCGTCAAGCTGAAGAAGGAGTCCTATCGGGCCTGGCTGGCTTGTGGGACTCCTGAAGCAGCTGACAGGTACCGACAGGCTAAACGGACTGCAGCCCGGGTGGTTGTGGAGGCAAAAACTCGGGCCTGGGAGGAGTTCGGTGAGGCCATGGAAAAGGACTATCGGCTGGCCTCGAAGAGATTCTGGCAAACCGTCCGGCGCCTCAGGAGGGGGAAGCAGTGCCCTACCAACGCTGTTTACAGTGGCGATGGGCGGCTGTTGACCTCAACTGGGGATGTTGTCGGACGGTGGAAGGAATACTTCGAGGATCTCCTCAATCCCGCCGTCACGTCTTCCATTGGGGAAGCAGAGGCTGGGGGCTCAGAGGAGGACTCGTCCATCACCCAAGCTGAAGTCACCGAGGTGGTCAAGAAACTCCTCGGTGGCAAGGCACCGGGGGTGGATGAGATCCGCCCTGAGTACCTCAAGTCTCTGGATGTTGTGGGGCTGTCGTGGCTGACACGCCTCTGCAGCATCGCGTGGCGGTCGGGGACAGTGCCTCTGGTATGGCAGACCGGGGTGGTGGTCCCTCTTTTTAAGAAGGGGGACCGGAGGGTGTGTTCCAACTATAGGGGGATCACACTTCTCAGCCTCCCCGGGAAAGTCTATGCCAGGGTACTGGAGAGGAGAATTCGGCCGATAGTGGAACCTCGGATTCAGGAGGAACAGTGTGGTTTTCGTCCTGGTCGTGGAACACTGGACCAGCTCTATACCCTCTACAGGGTGCTGGAGGGTTCATGGGAGTTTGCCCAACCAGTCCACATTTGTTTTGTGGATTTGGAGAAGGCATTCGACTGTGTCCCTCGCGGCGTCCTGTGGAGGGTGCTGGGGGAATATGGGGTCCGGGGTCCTTTGCTGAGGGCTGTCCGGTCCCTGTATGACCGAAGCAGGAGTTTGGTCCGCATTGCCGGCAGTAAGTCAGACTTGTTCCCGGTGCATGTTGGACTCCGGCAGGGCTGCCCTTTGTCGCCGGTTCTGTTCATAATTTTTATGGACAGAATTTCTAGGCGCAGCCAAGGGCCGGAGGGTGTCAGGTTTGGGGACCACACGGTTTCGTCTCTGCTCTTTGCGGATGACGTTGTCGTGTTGGCCCCTTCTAACCTGGACCTTCAGCATGCACTGGGACGGTTTGCAGCCGAGTGTGAAGCGGCTGGGATGGGGATCAGCACCTCCAAATCCGAGGCCATGGTCCTCAGTCGGAAAAGGGTGGCTTGCCCACTTCAGGTTGGTGGAGAGTTCCTGCCCCAAGTGGAGGAGTTCAAGTATCTAGGGGTCTTGTTCACGAGTGAGGGGAGGATGGAACGGGAGATTGACAGACGGATCGGTGCAGCTTCTGCAGTAATGCGGTCGATGTACCGGTCTGTCGTGGTGAAGAAAGAGCTAAGCCGTAAGGCGAAGCTCTCGATTTACCGGTCAATCTACGTTCCTACTCTCACCTATGGTCATGAGCTTTGGGTCATGACCGAAAGGACAAGATCCCGGATACAGGCGGCCGAAATGAGCTTTCTTCGCAGGGTGGCTGGGCGCTCCCTTAGAGATAGGGTGAGAAGCTCAGTCACTCGGGAGGAACTCGGAGTAGAGCCGCTGCTCCTCCACATCGAGAGGGGACAGCTGAGGTGGCTCGGGCATCTGTTCCGGATGCCTCCTGAACGCCTTCCCGGGAAGGTGTTTCGGGCATGTCCAACCGGGAGGAGACCCCGGGGAAGACCGAGGACACGCTGGAGGGACTATGTCTCCCGGCTGGCCTTGGAACGCCTCGGTGTCCCCCCGGAAGAGCTAGAGGAAGTGTCTAGGGAGAGGGAAGTCTGGGCATCTCTGCTTAGACTGCTGCCGCCGCGACCCGGCCCCGGATAAGCGGAAGAAGATGGATGGATGGATGGATAAATTAGCTACATTCCAGTGGAGCCTTGGTTGTGCTGTACCACAGATGACAAAACCTTCTGAAGGCACTCAATGTATCTGTTGAAAGCAGATTTTTCAGCTGATTGGACCAGGAAAGTCATGAAATAAGGGCCCGGTTTCACAGACAGGGCTTAGACTAAGCCAGGATTAGGCCTTAGTTCAATTAGGATATTTAAGTAACTTTTATAAACGTGCCCAAGAAAAAAACATTACTGGTGTGCATCTTGAGACAAAAAAATGCAACTGGCATATTTTAAGATTTGTCAGTGCAAGATTCTTTCAGTTAAAATAGCTCAAACATGCATTTTAGTCTAGGATTAGCTTAAGCATTGTCTGTGAAACCGGGGGAAGATGTTTCAGGGAAGAAACACTTCATATTATATAACATAAGTATATAACAGGGATGTTCAATCCTGCTCCTGGAGGACCCAAATTAAACACACCTGAACCAGCTACTCAAACAGCTCATTTTAGGCACAGAAACTTCAAGGAAGGTGTGTTGGGACAAGTTGGAGCTAAATTCTGCACGGCAGAGGCCCTCTAGGATGGAGTTTGGACACCCCTGGTACATAATAATACTGCATATGCTGCTGTGTCATCCACACCAATTACAAAAACCAAATGTAATAAATAATTTTAGCCTTTAAAGGGACTAAATGCCTTGTACAATAAAAAATATTGTTGCTAGCTTTGACAGTTTTACCTTTGATAGCGGACACCTTTTCTGCAGTCAGAGGTGGTTTTGCCTCAGCAGCTTTTTTAGCGTTGCATTTCATGCCGGTCACGGTCCTCTGTTTGAGGACCGTGGTACCCCAAATAATGACAGCCAGGCTCTTACAGAATTTTGAGTCACCCTCAACTCTCCTCACAATGTCCCATTTTTCTGTGGGTATCATGACTCCATGTCCTAGATCCTGAAAACAAAAACACATTACTATGCAGAATAAGACAATTCGGTAACACTTTATAGTAACTCACGCTATGAATCATTAGTTAAGCATTAGAAAAATAGTCAATTCATCATTTATAAAGCATTAACAGACATTAAAACAAGAAATGCAAAAAAGTGCTGCGCAGGGTTCAAGTTCTTATCTAGGTGCTCTTTGGATGTAAGGGATGATTCAGCTCATAATCATTAATAACAATCTAAGGCACACGAATATTATTGAAGAAATATAAAAAGCCTTTATTTCATCATGGCTTTAGTATTTTAAAAACATGTGACAAGTACTGGACAGAACAGAAGGTAAGAGATGCGCGGATCAGCTCCAACGTCAACTGAATCCACGGCCAAAAACAAATCATCCACCTGTCGCCCAACCGCACAAATCATTTTCTCTGATTTAGATTTCCATACCCACCCAGTCTATAATTTTAAGTAAAATGCAGCATATATGGAAAGAAATGTAACTGGCAGGTTAATGTAAAGTTAGTATAGTTTTTTGTTGTTGTTTGTTTGTTCATTATTTTTCAGTACTATTTTGGTTTTCATAAAACAATACATTTGACTCGCTCCTTTTTATCTTTACTTGATCTAAAAGAAACCTTTTGACAGTGTTTTAATACATTTTAGTGGTGCTATACCACCTGGAGCCAAAACATGCACTTAATAAAGTAATGTCCACAGTAATATATGCAGTATGTGTATTATTCAAATTCACCTGTTTCTGTGTGCCTGTCCGGTTGTATATATTTTTTCCCCCACCAGTGGATAACAACACCAATCAGAACTGATGTGCAGTCATGTAGATATAGCTGGGGTTAGTGACACCAGTTAGAAAACATCAAAAGTTGCGTTGGACAATTAGACACAGGGCAGCAGGCATTCATTTCCTCCTGATAGAACCCAAAAGCAAGCAGCCTTTTTTAAGTGAATTGCCCTTATTCTTTCTCCCATGCAGTTGCAAAAGGGTAGAGGAGACTGAAACATAAACTGAGTAAAGAAAACAAGAAAATAGTATAAAACTTTAAACAAGAATTACTTTAAACGAGAAAATAGTTTAAAACAGAAAACTTACCTTAAACAGCAGACAAACAATTGTCCCCTTTGAGTGAACTGCCCTTGATTTTCTCTGTAAAATAAATATGCATACGCTGAACACGTGCTCTATTTCCACATTGAGACAAAAATATAACTCAAAAAAGGGGGAAATAACAAACAGGTATGTAAAATAACATTATACACACACATTTAGGTGAAATATGTAGATAAAAGCGATAATTACAATCAAGATTAAATAAGATTATCAGAATGCCAAAAAAAAAAAAAAACGTACCTCATAGGCATAATTTGCAGTTGACATGTGCCCACAACTCTTTGCCAGGGTCGGTATTGTCCTCAATACTTTTGCAGATGTATAAAAGAAAAATGAAACATCTCTAGCTGACTAGCAGAAGAGGCGATCTTACACTGGAATGTTTTTGTTATTTTTTCGAAATCACGCTGCTGCTCTTTCCCGCTGTTATCAGTGGTGGTGGCTCCTGCGCGCGTCAATCTAACCATTGCAGAGACTCTATTCGTTCCGTTGAAATAAAATTAAATTCAGTATACTATTGAAATTGATTTCTGACATGGTAATGTTATTTTTGTGCACGCACGAATGCACACATCTGTCCCACCCACTTTTAAAAACAAAATTACATCAACGTCTCCCATGCGGTTACAAGGAGAAAGGGACAAAAACAGAATATGTTGGCTGGCCCACTACCCATACGAAGGAACAATTTCTGTGAATTATAGGCAATGCATATATTTAACAGTCAGTAGGCTATAATATCTACACATATTGCATAAGAATAAGTCTAATACCATAACATTTTAAAACAACTGAAACAATGAGCAAAGAGTTAGTTTATTTGTGTGTCGTTTTTTTAAGTCTATTTTGTAATAATTGTAAAAAACAAATAAAAAAATTCTGCATCTAGCCTATACATTATGTGTACATCATTAAATCATTATTATCAAACCAAAGAAAACAACTACATTTATTGGAGTCCTAATGGTTTATACTGGTGTCCAGTAGATACCAACATGTAACCAAATCTTGCCAAAGGTGTTCTATTGGTCCTTAATGGTATCCAATAGACAACACATGCCACCAATAGAAGAAAGCAAATTACCAATAGAGACCCACTAGGACCATTACAGTCTCCATTAAAACCAATAAAGACAAATAGACATAAACATGCCACCAATAGAAGAAAGCAAATTACCAATAGAGACCCAATAGGACCATTACAATTTCCATTAAAACCAATACAGATCCCTATATAACCATTAAAACCATTACAAATTCTCTGATGGTTTCTATTGTTTTTTTCAGCAGGGAAACCCATTCGAGAGCTCCGAACACGGGTGCGGACTGAAAGTAGCCCAGACGAGCATAAAGCATTCTAACTGTAAAGGCTTGCAATGCTCGCACTCGTCTGACTCAATGCAGCGACCGCATGCTCTTCTCCCCAAACACACACAGCAATAAACGTGCGCTTTCAGTTCTGTTAGGCTATTTGAAAGAGAACATGGATATACAGCGCTTTACTCTGACTCGTTTCCAACTGATTAGATTTAACTTTAGAACTCTTTCCACTAATGTTTCTTTGTAACAGAGATGAGAAAGAGAGAGAGAAATCTGCACACTGCCATGTTGAAAACTAACTCCTAACAAAGATCTCGAGTTGAGTCTTGAAAGAGAGAGAATTTTTTTTTCAGAGACTTTGTAACACACCATAACACAGAGTTGGTCTGAAAACAAAAAGACCTGGTTTGCTCCAGCTGAAGCTCATCTATTTATAGCCTCGTGCAGCAGGTGCGCGTATGACGTCACCGGCCGAGGCTATAAATACCTCCCGGGTCAATTTCATTGACGTGTTTTCACACTATTTTCACAGCTTGTTATGTCAAAGACATTTCCATTTGCATAAGCTTATGCAGCATTGAGTGTAGCTTTTGAAAGGGAACAACTATTTTTATGCATAATCTACCTTTATATTTAATTTACCAATGTCTTGCTGCTGACCTTTGATGATGAAAATTGCTAGATTTTTATTGGTAAAACTTTTTTCTCCTGCATCCTATTCTACCATTATCCAGAATGGCTGCACATCAGAGCTGCGTCCTCTACTGTTCATGCGTGAATTTACATTTTTACCTCAGCCTGGGGCTTATTATTTCAATTTTGGTATGAAGAAGTCTTTACTGTTGCACAAAAAATATAACTTTTTAGTTATAAAAACAAAACAAAAACAAGCCCAGCCCAAGTGAGAAAAAGTAACGCAAAAGAAACGTAATGCATTACTTTTCTTAAAAAGTAACTAAGTAACTCAATTAGTTACTTTTTAAGGGAGTAACGCAATATTATAATGCATTACTTTTCAAAGTAACTTTCCCCAACACTGAAGAGCACATTCAGGTTCCTCACTGATGACGAGGACTTGACAGAGTAGCTATCAAGTGTTAGACAGTATTCTAGGTTACTACATGCTGAGGTTTTTTTGGCCAATAATTAAAAACATAAGTAGTAGGAAATTACTAATCATCCAATTTTTTATATCAGATATGTATTCCGTTAACCTTGTGAATTGGTACGTTTCATCAGGGTGTGAAGAAATATAGAGCCGAGTACCGTCACCGTCATAACAGTGAGAACTAACTATTAGAAAATTGTGGAGCGCAATGAAAAAAAAAACACTTTATAAAACAGACTGTGATATTTTAGTATCATTGAGGTACTATTTGTTTTTGTTAAAGGGTAACTAAACCCTAAACCAACTTTTTTTAGTTAATGATCTGTAATACTGGGGCTTTATTAATGCTGTTCATTGATTCGAGTAAATGTTTTGACATTTGAGTATAAAGTGTTTTAATTCTATAAAATATGGTGTAAAACCACCAAAGTGCTGCCCTCTTAAGGTTGAACGGTGGCTACTGCAGTTGAATTTTCCTATTGGACGTTGTGGTACATCGTGACGTAGGATGGCACTTCCAACGGCTCACTATCCGCGCCCCTGGCACGAGCTCACCACGCCCTCAGAAATGTTTCCCCCAATCACATGATGAGAGCGGCTTCACTCCAGTATGAACTGTCATGTTACATGAGGTAGAAACATTATGAATGAAACTGACTTGACACTTGCTTTAACATTGTAATGAAGAAAATGCGGTTAAATAATGTAGTTCTCAGTACACGTCAGGATTGTCTAGCGATATTATTGCCGCCCGTCATGTGTACAGATAAGTTTCATACACGAGACGCACTTTCAAACCCTGACACGCAAGTGGTTGCTGCGGTAATGGACATCAATACCGTAACATGCTGGCGTATATTCTATAGTCTAACTTATTTGAGGAAATCTGTTTATAATAGGCTTTTAGGTCTGAACTTATTGGTCCTGCGCTGCTTATTGATTCAGTTCATTTGAATGAAAATCGTATGTATATCAGATATCTGATCTATTTTTAGTGGCATTCAGTATAAGGATTTGACTGTTCATAGATTAGGTCAGTTCTCTTGCACTGCTGCTTCACTAACATCATCTGCATCGGGAGTTAACGCAGTTTGAGCCAGCGGCTCGCATTTATAAGGCTCTGGGTTTGTGTCTACAGACAATTCACCCTCCTCCACTTCAGGAGAAGGTAGGAGAAATGACCGCTCTGTTGCAAAGCTGCCGTCACTCCAGTCATTCTTCATCTCTGCGACTCGCGAGTCAGACAGCTGTCAATCAACCTGTCACTGCGGGTCTCAGGTGCACGCCCTCCGCTCAGCCCCGGTTCGTCCCCTCTATCTCCACTGGGCTCTGCCCACTTTTCCAGCATTTTTTTTTAAATTGCCAGTGGGTGGAGTTAAGCTATGAGCAGGGGTTTAGTTACCCTTTAATATTTTTGATTAGATTCACAGCGCTTCACTTTTTCCACATTTTGTTATGTTACAGCCTTATTCCAAAATGGATTCAATTCATAATTTTCCTCAAAATTCTACAAACAATACCCTATAATGACAACATGAAAGAAGTTTGTTGGAAATCTTTGCAAATTTATTAAAATGAAAAAACAAAACAAAAAAAAAATCACACGTTCTTAAGTATTCACAGCCTTTGCCAAGACATTCAACATGGAGCTCCAGTGCTCCTGTTTCCACTGATCATCCTTGAGATGTTTCTACAACTTGATTGGAGTCCACCTGTGGTAAATTCATTTGATTGGACATGATTTGGAAAGGCACACACCTGTCTATATAAGGTCCCATAGTCAACAGTCAGAGCACAAACCAAGCCATGAAGTCCAAGGAATTGTCTGTAGACCTCAGAGACAGGATTGTATCGAAGCACAGATCTGGGGAAGGGTACAGAAAAGTTTCTGCAGCATTGAAGGTCCCAGTGAGCACAGTGGCCTCCATCATCTGTAAATGGAAGAAGTTTGGAACCACCAGGACTCTTCCTAGAGCTGGCCGCTCAGGCAAACTGAGCGATCAGGGGAGACGGGCCTTAGTCAGGGAGGTGACCAAGAACCTGATATTCACTCTGACAGAGCTCCAGCGTTTCTCGGTGGAGAGAGGAGAACCTTCCAGAGGAACAACTATGGCAAGCGTCATGTCTGGAGGAAACCAGGGACCACTCATCATCTGGTCAATACCATTCGTTCTTCGTACGTCGCTAACTCAGTTAGCTGGATTTGATTGTTGATGATTTGGCATGATCTTGGATTGTTTGGTTCTTCAAAGCTCATCCTGGACTTGCTGTCATAGCAACAGGTCTGTAAGCTTAAACCTGCTCGGGAGCAGCTTATTTCATGTAAACAGGATTAGATTGCATCTTGAGGTTATACTTAAAATCTGTCCCAGCCACTGCTACTTTATTACAAAAGTTCATTGATGGAATAATTACTTGATAATGTTATTGCAGTCTTACACACATGCTACAGTTACTCTGAGCCGTGCATTAATTTGAGTGATGACGGATATTATGGGAGTGGCTTGCAGTGCAGGATAAGCAGATAACTTGATCTTGAACTTTAATACTGTTATGTAACAAATCTGCTTCAAATTGACTTAAAAATTAAATGAATTTCTAATTACAACATTGAAATAAAAATGTAAAGGGTGTACAAATACTATAAAATCGTGAATATAAATAATTGGTAATCATGTTTTAAAAAAATATATATCTATTAGAACTTTTATGTTGGTTTGGTCGTTTGGCTGTTTCCTTATAAAGGTCCAGAAATTCGTGGGGCTTTTTGGTGTAATTTGTCAAGTTTTTTGCCAGGTGGCTTTTTTAATTAGGCATGATGTCATGACGTTGTCTTGACGCCAGCCAATCGCTGCTTTACTGATCGTGGTTTTGAGTATCGATGCATCTGCCCTCTTCAGGGAACACAAGAATGTGCAGAAATCTTAGATCATTTAATCCAGATATTTTAATCCAATCCGCAAATTCGTTTGAAGAACCAAACTAGCCAGAGATCAGTTATCAAGATTAGAAGATCTGGTTTTTGTTGGGTATTTGACATGAGAGCGAATGTTGCTCACTTGCAACATTTTATCATGAGTGTCAAGGCTTGATAAATGTCTAAAACTCTTCTCACACTGAGTTGTACGGCTTCTCTCCAGAATGAAGTCGCTCATGTTTTTTCAGGTGTCCAGACTGAGTGAAACTCTTGTCACAATATGAGCACTTGTGAGGTCTTTCTCCAGTATGAATTCTCTGGTGATGTTTCAGATAGACAGCTTTAGTAAAACTCTTCCCACACTCCAAACACACATGATCTCTCACTTCAGTATGTGTTTTCTGGTGCAGTTTAAAATAATAAAGACTTGAAAAACTCATTCCACAGAGAGAACACAAGCAAGGCTTCTCATCTGAATGAACATTCAAGTGTTTTTTTAGATGTGATGATGAAATAAATTTTTTACCACACTGATCGCAGTTAAATGGCTTTTCTCCAGAGTGAACGAACAGATGATCCCTGAGACCTTTGGTACATTTGAAACTCTTCTCACAATGAGTACAGTGGTATGGCTTCTCTCCAGTATGAATTCGCTCATGTTCTTTCAGGGATCTTGAGTGAGTGAAACTCTTGTCACAATATGAGCACTTGTAAGGTTTTTCTCCAGTATGAATTCTTTGGTGCTCTTTCAGATGGTGAGCTTCATTAAAGCTCTTCCCACAGTCTGAACACACATGATCTCTCACTTCATTGTGTGTTTTCTGGTGCCGCTTAAAATTTTCCAGCCTTGAAAAACGTTTTCCACATAAACACACATAAGGCTTCTCATCTGAATGAACATGTTGGTGTTTTTTTAGATTTGATAATGAAATAAAATCTTTACCACACTGATCACAGCTGAATGGTTTTTCTCCAGAGTGAACACGCAGATGATTCCAGAGAGAAGAGTGTTGAGTAAAACTCTTTCCACACTGAGTGCATGTATACGGTTTCTCTCCAGTGTGAATTCTCATGTGTACATTAAGGTTTTTTTTCCGACTGAAACTCACTCCACACTGAGTGCATGTATACGGTTTTTCTCCCGTGTGAACTCTCATGTGTACATTAAGGTCTGCTTTTTGACTGAAACTCACTCCACACTGAGTGCATGTATACGGTTTCTCTCCAGTGTGAACTCTTGTGTGTTTGTTAAGGCTTCTCTTATGACTGAAACTCTTTCCACACTGAGAGCAGGTGTGTGGCTTATTAGCTTTTGTTCTTTGAGTTGTGATGCTCTGCTCTTCCTCCTTTGCTTCATTCAGTTCATGTTTTTCCATTTTCATCTCCATCCAGTCTAAAATAAAAATATTATGTGGTCAAAATAATTTCAAGTGAACTCTGATTTAACAGAAGAAAGCAACAGAGTATCAATTATAGTTCTTTGATGTGCTAAAGTTTAGTTTATTTTCTTTCTTTTTAATCCATTTAAAAATGTGAATGACAAAAGCTATTCAAGATTATGACCATTTAGATCAGGGGTGGCGAACTCCGGGCCTGGAGGGCCACCTCCAACCCTGATAAAACTCACCTGCCTTTAGCTTTCTAGTAACCCTTCAGACCATGATTAGCTTGTTCAGGTGTGTTTGATTAGGGTTGAAGCAAAACTATGCAGGACAGTGGCCCTCCAGGACCGGAGTTCGCCACCCCTGATTTAGATGCATTTCCCGTACCTCTATTTTTCTCATTATATTTCACAGCCATCAAATCTGTTGAACTAAAGCATTGTTACCTTAATGTTTCTCAACAGTCAGCAATGAAGAATCAAGAATGGACACCAACCTGTTTGTTCCTCAGTATCTTCATGTTTTATTCTGGATGGTTCTAGATCACTCTTGTCTTCAATCTCCTCTTTAATAAACTCCATCTTTAACAGTCACACAGATTTCAGCTGCTACACCTGGAGTTTGTCCTTCTCTTGTAGGATGATGTGAATATTCCCAGTATTTATTGGTGAATTGTTGTGGGAGGGCCTTCACTGCAGGTGTGAACTGTGATCAATGTGTGATACTGACGCCCACAGGACCAGACCTGGAAAAATCAAAGATAAGTTACTGAACTCATACTGGATTACTTTAAAGCTCCTTATAATGCCATTTTAGGTCCATGGTCATTTAGATCATTGTCATTTCAGGTACTAGTGACAATGAGGCTCGAGGCGAAGCCAGGGGATCCTCTTTACTAGGCAGAGGTGGTGACGAGGTTCTGAGGCAGATCCCCACGTTATGTTGGAGATGTAGAAGGGCTTAATGGAACAAGCAGAGGCGTGGCTGAAGAACTGGCTGTTAGAGGAGGTGGGCGAGGGAGACTGGGAGAGATCACAGGAGATTCAGGGCTGGGCGGACCCAGCGGGGACACAGGAGATTCAGGGCTGGGCGGAACCAGCGTAGACACAGTGGGGAGTCAGAATGTGTGGACAAGCTTCCTGGAACAACGCGCTAAAACACAGCAACTAAACCCAATTAATTCACAACAATTTATTAAAACAGTGTTCTCATTAATGTTATGTAATATGACAGTCCCAATAATAGTTTATATTAATTGTGAATTGCTGTTTGAGCTGTGTGCACTGAGGCTGAAACGCTGAATGAACACTGGTACACTGAAGGTCTTTGCTTGCATGTTATTTAGCTCAAAGAGACGCATCCTATATGAGGTTAATAAGATATATACAAAATAAACATAATATTACAAATTATAAATGCACAAAATGACGCAAGACTGTGAATACATAACTCCGGAACACAAATTTTTCCTCGTGTAAGTAAATTTTATCTATAGAGTGCTTTTCACAGATAAAATCACATAGTGCAACCAAAATAATAAAACATTACAACAATATAAAAAATTTAAAAAGCCCCAAATTAAACCCAGTCAACTAAAAAGCTTGTTTAAATAACAATGTCTTGGGTTGGCTTTTAAAAGAATCGGCAGAGTCGGCCACATGGAGGAACAGGGGCAGAGCGTTCCACAGCCGGAAAGGACAGGTTCTTCAACGCTCATCCTGGACTTGCTGTCATAGCAACAGGTCCGTAAACTTAAAGATATTATCAAATCCATTATAAAACCCGGGGAGACCAAACAATCCAAGATCATGCAAAATCGTCAACAATCATATCCAGCTAACTGGTCTCTGGCTTGAGGATCGAAGGGCACGGCCTGGGGAGTAGGTGCACAACAAATCAGCAATGTATTGTGGGGCCTGACCATTTAAAGCTCTAAAAGTTAAAACTAATATTTTAAAATCAATATGAAATTTGATGCGTAGACAGTGTAGGGAGGATTAAATGGGTGGGATGTGTGTCCTTCTGCCAGATCCTGTTAAACACCTTTTGAACCATTTGAAGATGATTTAGAGCAGATTTAAAAAAAAACTAAAAAGAGAGTTACAATAATCTAATCACGAGGAACTAAAAGCATGGATAACTGTTTCACAGTTCTCGTGAATCCAAGTCTCGTCTCGTGAGCTAAGTGTCTTGTCACACCCCTAGTCATTATATAGATTTGGTTTTGGAGATATGTTTTGTAAAGTGATAGAAACCCTTTACAATAATGGAAGCTGTTCGATTAAATTAAAGAATGGCACTTCCCCAAGGTTTAGTTTATCTAAAGGAGTCAGACATGGCTGTCCCATATCCCCCTAATTATTTCTACTTTGTGTGCACACTCTCAAAAAAAAAAAAAAGAGTACAAAATGGTACCTTTTAAGGTACAAGTGGCCGACATTGGGGTGGTACCCTTAATGGTACATTTTTGTACCTCCTAGTAGAGGAAAACAATGGTATAATTGTACCCTGAGGAAAAATTGAGTACCTTTTTAAGGTACAGTTATACGTTTTGTTCCCCAAGGAATTAAATTTTACCTCCACTGTACCTTTTTTTTCTGAGAGTGCAGCTTCTCCCAACATTTATCTGTGAAAGCACTATTCAGTATCCGTATAGCGGATCAGGAAGTTATTATTAGTCAATTAGCAGATGACACCACCGTATACCGTTTTGGCAAGATTGCTCTGGCGCAGCTCAGCTCAAGAGAAACGGCAGCGCGCAGCGCACGTGAACTGATGTTCTCCTCCACCTTAAAACAGCGCAAAATAAACATGAATGAGCACATGAAAGTCTGTTAAAAGATAGAGTACAACTTACTGAAATCAATATCATGTCTCATGTAATCGCTCAATCAGTGTTTCAACCGCGGAAAGACGTCAGTAAAACAACTCGTAAACTATGTCACATAACGGTATAATCTACCTCAGAAAAACCATAGGCTATCCCGTTTCCATAAACTCGTTAGTCAGCTAGAAAAATGAACTCTAGAGAGAAGCATTTTGATAAATATATGCACCATATTACATATTCACTATAGAACTTTTTTTTTCTTCAATATTTCATGCATGTTTGAATTAATCTAGCACGTTTTCATGACAGCCACCATTTAAATGTTTATATTTCAAAAACTAAACGGAGTATAAATATGATTATGTTATATGTAAAGTTAATATTATAACTTTATTATTTAAAAAACATTGAGTGTAATTTAAGTGTTTGTACAAATCAGTTCATTTTTACCTTCAATATTATAGTAGGCTACAACTGACAACAACATTCGTTTACAGTATTAGTTGAGATGTGTGTACCTGATATATATCCAATAATCAATACTGAATCGAGCCATTCCCAAAAATTTGTGACAATTTATTTATTTAATTTAACTCATTGTTTTTTAATGACAAACAAAAGTTTTTCACTTTTCACAACTGTTATAACACTGGTTATTCAATAAAAAGATATTAACTGTTACTAAACTAAAATAAATTTTAATTGCAAATTGATCTATATCGTGATACGTATCGTATCGTGACATTGTTGGTGAAACACAGCCCTAATAAAAACGAAAAAAAAAAAGATTTAACGCATGGTTGCAGAGAGACTTGATCTTGAGAGGCAGAGCACTGCTTGCTAGAGCTGAGGGTATCTCCAGGTTTACATATGCTGCACTCTCTCTGTAAGTGGACAACAAAATATGTAGGTCTGTTCATTATGTTACAAAATGCATTATATTAAGAAGTCTGTAATAATGCATACATACTAGTATGGTGGGTTGGATTTTCTTTATTGCTCTTCTTTCAACTACACTTTGAAGGTGAATTGGATTAGACAGTTTTTTGTGTTATCCAAATTCAATTTGGAATTGTATCGAAAATCTTTTTTTTTTCTAAATTATGTGGTCTCCCTTTCCTATTGGTCTGCAATTATAATATTGCTAGAATTCCTTACAACTTATCTAAGTTCCATAAGCAAGCATTACTTGCATGGTCATTCATTTTTAACTTTTCCCCTCACCTGTAGTTTATTTGGAACAATTATTTGGAGACAGTTTAGTAATTGGTTTGAGAAAAAGATTTTGACTGTTTTCCAGTCATTTAATTCAAAAGGTCTTAATTATGAAGATTTGTTTTATGTAAATGTAACTTCCCAGTACACTGTAAAAAAAAATCAGGTCTCCAATTGAACATTTTCTTGTGAGCGATCACATCTAAATTTTTCAGTTGGCTAAATTGAATTTCTGTGAATTGATACAATTTAATTCAATTAAAATTCAAGAAATTCAATTTGGCCAACTGAAAATTTTAGATATGATCGCTCACTAGAAAATTTTCAATTGGAGACCTGATTTTTTTTTACAGTGTAACTCCCAAGGAATTTTCCATTGTAATGGATGCTATTCCTAAAGGAGTCAATATGCTTCTTAAGGAGTCTGTTAGATCATCTAACACTTTATCTGTTTCTTTTGCTGCCTTCACGTGCTATCGGAATTATCGTAAATATGAGTTTCCTAGGTAAAAATTGCACATGAACGCCCTCTGATGTCGTGTTTACCACTGGGAAGTTCGGAAATAATTTTGATACCCCAATTCCCGAGATGGGCGTGTCATAAGCTTTAAACATGGTGGCGGGGAGAACTACTGCTGTGGCAGGTGTGGTTTTATTGTTTTTTTCCCCAAAACAGCTAGGTCATCTTGTCTTGAAATTAATGTAGTACATATTTACATGTAAGAGTAATCATATGAAGCGTATTGTATGTTTGGTACACAGCGAAAATATCCTGCATTTTACTGAAATTACAGAATCAACAGAAAGCAGACTATCTGGAATGTTTTTATGGTTGTCAGTGCATGGGACGCTACATATGATGTTGGTTTTTAATACGATTTTCCCAATAAATAGGCAAGAATAACCTGGTGTCCACCATGATTCTTGTTCACTCCGACAACAAAGCACTTGAATGCAACAAGCTCGTAATCACGACTTCTAAAGTGGGAAATAGGAAATTTCCGATAGCACGTGAAGGCAGCATTTAGACCCATTTGAACTCCCAGGAGGAAAACTGTGCTCCTTCATCTCATAATTATAATATTAGATCTCTCTTTCAAAAGGAGCTAGAAACAATTCCATATGTTGTGTCATATTTGAAGAATTTTGTTGACCATATTGATTGGAAAAAAGTATGGACACTGCCTCTGAAATACATCATTTTCATTCAAATTGTTACACAGATTATTACAAAAGTGTTTTTGTTTTTTGTTTATTGGAAAGAGTTAAGTCAGATATAGACAAGAAAGTTGTTCTTTCTTTGCAGATTTCTGTCATTATTTAATATGGTCAGTTTTGCAACATGATTCAATTAAAATCACAGCGCTACATACCTGGCATGCTGGAGATCCTTTACTACATATGAATGATTCCAGATGTTATTTAATCATTCTTTAAGTAGCTTTTCTCTCCGTGACAACACAAGCAGCAGACTATACTGTTGTTAGCAGTTAGCACTAGCATTATCAACAAGAGGGAGGGGCTCTGATGTGGGGGAGAAACTGAGTAAATTCACACTTACGTAACACAACAGCAGATTCCACTAGGAGCAGGTACAATTCAGATATCTCAACATATCATTTTTCCTATAGTCGAAATTTATTTTTAATGTCTCTAATTACTTCTGTGCATGTCTTAAAATAGTATTTAGGCTGGTCAAAATGTATTGAGAGATATGTTTTCATGAAGAAACATTTTTAATTTAATGCTGGACTAGAATTCCAGAAAACATTCCAGATTTTTTTTTTTTTTTTTTTTTACATATTTAGAAAATAATTTAAAATGAACAACAATGCACCTATTGTCAAAAGAATACAGAAGAAGGGGAAAAAAACAATTATTTGCTAATGAGAAGGAAAGAGAGGAAAAGAGAGGTTCAATGATGGTTTGCTTTTATTGAGTCAGTTCGCTGTGGGGTGTAGTCAAACAGCCCTTATCACATGATCTAAGTTAGCTACTTTATCCAATGGTGAAGCCACACACCCTCATAGTAAGGCTCCCAATTAGATACATCACAATATTTGGCCGCCGATACGATATGTATTGCATTTTTTAAGAATTGCGTTTCTACAAGTATTGTGATTCAATATTGTAATGTATTGCGATTTTTTTAAACAATAGACCATTTTGAATCATACACTTACAGACTATACATGATGTCTAGAAGAGGCAACAAAATATTAACAAAAACAATCAAGTTTTATTTCAAAAGCATCATACATCACAGTACTACATTTTCTTGAATAAATTAAACAAATTTTTAACAGACATTTGTCGTCACCTAGAGATGAAAATGTAATCGATACAGTTGTTATTTGTAGCACCGTTTTCAAAAGGTGATAACTTTTTGATCACTACCGTAGACATCAGTATTTATTTTTGAATAATATAACTTGTATCCCATTATTTCTGTGATAATTTGAACTAGTGTATCATAGAAATAATGCTATTAGGTTGAAATAATGACAACTGCTCTCTGGATTCAGCGGCTTCACCAACACAGATTTGAATGTTGCTATAGGATTTTGTCAAAGGTTTAATAGAATTGTTAGAATTTAGTGGTGTTTGATTCTGATCTTCTAAAGATTAAAGGGATTGTGCAGCCAAAAAATACAAATTAGCCCACGATTTACTCACCCTCAAGCCATCCATATGACGTTCTTTTTTCAGACTAATACAATCAGAGTTATGTTAAAAAATGTCCTGGCCAATCCAAGCATTGTAATGTCAGTGAATGTCAGCCTAAAATCTGAAGCTCAAAAAAGTGCATCCATCCATTATTAATGTAATCCACACGGCTCCGGGGGGTTAATAAAGGCCTTCTGAAACTAATGAATCGGTTTTTATAAGAAAAATATCCATATTTAAAACTTTGTAAAGTAACATATCTAGTTTCTGACGGACCACCTTCCGTATTCAACTTATGAAACAAGTGTAGAGCCTGTGCTTAGTTCAAAACGCTTACTTAGCGTCCGATGTCATCATCATGACAGTTACGCTTTTTTTTGTAAGTTGAATACGGAAGGTGGTCTGCCGGAAGCTAGATATTTTACTTTATAACGTGTTAAATGTGGAGATTTTTCTTATAAAAACCCATCATAATAAGACCTTCTCTGCAAGAAACTCCCAGACAGGTGAATAGAGGTAAACTGGAACAAAACCCTCAAGGACTGAGTTTGGACAGCCCTGATTTATAAAGATATTGTGCTATTAGTACAAACTGCATTTTTTTAAATCTCAAAATTTACTTGTTAGGTATTTGATATGAAAACGATTTTTACTCACTTGCAACATTTTATCATATGAGTGTGAATGCTTGATAAATGTCTAAAACTCTTCCCACACTAGTGGTACGGCTTCTCTCCAGTATGAAGTCGCTCATGTGATTTCAGGTGCTGCAACCGAGTGAAACTCTTGTCACAATATGAGCACTTGTAAGGTCTTTCTCCAGTATGAGTTCTCTGGTGTTGTTTCAAATAGATAGCTTTAGTAAAACTCTTCCCACACTCCAAACACACATGATTTCTCACTTCAGTATGTGTTTTCTGATGCTGTTTAAAATAATAAAGACTTGAAAAACTCATTCCACAGAGAGAACACAAGCAAGGCTTCTCATTTGAATGAACTATCAGGTGTTTTTTTAGCTGTGATGATGAAATAATTTTTTTACCACACTGATCACAGTTAAATGGCTTTTCTCCAGAGTGAACGAACAGATGATCCCTGAGACCTTTGGTACATTTGAAACTCTTCTCACAATGAGTACATTGGTATGGCTTCTCTCCAGTATGAATTCGCTCATGTTCTTTCAGGGATCTTGAGTGAGTGAAACTCTTGTCACAATATGAGCACTTGTAAGGTTTTTCTCCAGTATGAATTCTTTGGTGCTCTTTCAGATGGTGAGCTTCAGTAAAGCTCTTCCCACAGTCACAACACAAATGATCTCTCACTTCATCATGTGTTTTCTGGTGCCGTTTAAAAAGTTCCAGCCTTGAAAAACTCTTTCCACATAAACACACATAAGGCTTCACATCTGAATGAACATGTTGGTGTTTTTTTAGATTTGATGGCGAATTAAAATCTCTACCACACTGATCACACTTGAATGTTTTTTCTCCAGAGTGAATGCGCAGATGATTCCTGAGACCTGATGTTTGAGAAAAACTCTTTCCACACTGAGTGCATGTATACGGTTTCTCTCCAGTGTGAATTCTCATGTGTACATTAAGGTGTGCTTTTTGACTGAAACTTATTCCACACTGAGAGCATGTATGCGGTTTCTCTCCAGTGTGAATTCTCATGTGTTTGTTAAGCTGTCCTTTTTGACTGAAACTCTTTCCACACGGAGAGCAGGTGTGTGGCTTATTAGCTTTTGTTCTTTGAGTTTTGATGCTCTGCGGTTCCTCCTCTGCTTCATTCAGTTCATGTTTTTCCATTTTCATCTTCATCCAGTCTAAAATAAAAATATTATGTGGTCAAAATAAGTTCAAGTGAACTCTGATTTAACAGAAGAAAGCAACAGAGTATCAAGAATCAGATCTTTGATGCGCTAAAATTTAGTTTAGTTTTTTTTCTTGCTAATCCGCTTAAAAATGAGAATTACAAAAGCTAGTCAAGATAATGATTTAGATGCATTTTCTGTATCTCTATTTTCTCATGATATTTCACAGCCCCCAAATCTGTTGAACTAAAGCTTTGTTACCTTAATGTTTCTCAACAGTGAATAATGAAGTATCAAGTATGGACACCAACCTATTTGTTCCTCAGTATCTTCATGTTTTATTCTGGACGGTTCTGGATCACTCATGTCTTCAATCTCCTCTTTAATAAACTCCATCTTTAACAGTCACACAGATTTCAGCTGCTACACCTGGAGTTTGTCCCTCTCTTGTAGGATGATGTGAATATCCCCAGTATTTATTGGTGAATTGTTGTGGGAGGGGCTTCACTGCAGGTGTGAACTGTGATCACTGTGTGATACTGACGCCCACAGGACAAGATCTGGAAAAATCAAAGATAAGTTACTGAATTCATACTGGATTACTTTATATCCCCTTATAATGCCATTTTAAAAGTTCTTCATTTTGTTTTGGAGTCTCCTGCAACAGGTTTAACACTTACATTTTCTCATAATATACATTGAACATCACCTCATCTTAAAGAGTCTTAAAACAGTTTGTTAGAAGATTCTGTCTCTTTAAGCCCCTCCTTTCCATAAGCCTGTTCTGCTCTGATTGGTCAGATGGCCCTATGATTGGTCAACTGCTTACAGTACACACACAGTTGATGCGTCTGTAAACCTGTATTCACAGAAAATATTCACATTTTCTGCCTAAATAAAAGCTCAACCTGAGTTTCTGTAAAAAGAAATGCTCAGGGGTTTATATCTTGCGAGAGAAATCAGGAAAAAAGTATTGAAATTTCCCTACTGTAGCTTAAGATAATATGCATTTTGATTTATTTTACAGTGCATTTGGTATACAATATATGGTTGGCAAATGTAATCTAGACTGAGGCACTATATCACAACTAAAAAAATGGTTGAGTTGACTTCAGGTACAAGTGACAATTACTTTTTTCTTTGTTTAATTAGCACACAGAACATGGGTTGAAGCTTTTAGTTTCACAATTTGGCTGCACAAATCGCACAACGCAGGAGATCAAGGAATAAAACTCTTTAATAATAAATTCAACAGGGAACACGGGAGAACACACCACATTCAAACATAGACGACACCGAACAATGAACAGGAAATACTGGGTTTAATGCTGCCTTCACATGCTACTGGAATTAACACATATACTAGTTTCCCAGTTAAAAAATATAACATGAATGCCCTCTAAAGTCAAAATTTGAATGTAATGAGCTCGTAATCACAACTTCAGAACTGGGCATTAATAAAAAGGAGAAGTAATGAGATAATTAACAGAACAGGTGATTGTAATCAATCAGACTGCCTGGGAAACTGGGTCACAGGGAAAC
This sequence comes from Gobio gobio, assembly GCF_949357685.1. Classification (NCBI taxonomy): domain Eukaryota; kingdom Metazoa; phylum Chordata; class Actinopteri; order Cypriniformes; family Gobionidae; genus Gobio; species Gobio gobio. The sequence continues at coordinate 49,069,391 of NC_137114.1, forward strand.
ACACAATAAAACATAGTAACCCTGACAGTACGCCCCCGGCCAGATGGAGCTGAAGGTGAAGCCAGTAGGATGAGGGAGCCATGGTGGATCCGACCGTTTGACAGGACGTGGTGGAGTGATGGGTCCAGAGACTGGAGGCGAAGCCAGGGGATCCTCTTTACTGGTCAGAGCTGGTGACTTGAGGTTCGGAGGCAGATCCCCACGTTATGTTGGAGATGTAGAAGGGCTTAATGGAACAAGCAGAGGCGTGGCAGAAGAACTGGCTGTTAGAGGAGGTGGGCGAGGGAGGCTGGGAGAGATCACAGGAGATTCAGGGCTGGGCGGACCCAGCGGGGACACAGGAGATTCAGGAAGGGCGGAACCAGTGGGGAGTCAGAATGTGTGGACAAGCTTCCTGGAACAACGCACTAAAACACTGCAACTAAACCCAATGAATTCACAACAATTTATTAAAACAGTGTTCTCATTAATGTTATGTAATATGACAGTCTCAATCATAGTTTGTATTAATTGTGAATTGCTGTTTGAGCTGCGTGCACTGAGGCTGAAACGCTGAATGAACACTGGTACACTAAAGGTCTTTGCTAGCATGTTATTTAGCTCAAAGAGACGCATCCTATATGAGGTTAATAAGATATATACAAAATAAACATAATATTACAAATTATATCAGCACAAAATTACGCAAGACTGTGAATACATAACTGCGGAACACTTGTTGAATTTTTCCTCATGTAAGTGAGTAAGTAAAGTTTATCAATAGAGCGCTTTTCACAGATAAAATCATAAAGTGCTTTACAAAGTGCAACCAAAATATTAAAACATTAAACAATGCCTTTTAAAATAATACTGAGTCTGCCACACAGAGGAACAGGGGCAGGGCGTTCCACAGCTGGAAAGGACAGGTCTCCCTGGGTTTTATAACGAGTCTTTGGGACCATTAAAAGACTGGCCTGTGGATCGAAAGGCACAGCCTGGGGAGAATCAGCAATGTATTGTGGGATCTGACCATTTAAAGCTCTAAAAGTTAAAACTAATATTTTAAAATCAATATGAAATTTAATGGGTAGCCACTAGCCAGTGTAGGGAGGATAAAATGGGTGTGATGTGTGTCCTTCTGCCAGATCCTGTTGAAAGCCTTTTGAACCATTTGAAGACGATTTAGAGCAGATTTTTTGAAACAAAAAACCCCCAAAAAAGTGAAACGAGAGTTACAATAATCTAATCACGAGGAACTAAAAGCATGGATAACTGTTTCACAGTTCTCGTGAACCCAAGTCTCGTCTCATGAGCTAAGTGTCTTGTCACACCCCTAGTCATTATATAGATTTGGTTTTGGAGATATGTTTTGTAAAGTGATAGAAACCCTTTACAATAATGGAAGCTGTTCGATTAAATTAAAGAATGGCACTTCCCCAAGGTTTAGTTTATCTAAAGGAGTCAGACAAGGGTGTCCCATATCCCCCTATTTATTTCTACTATGTGTGCACACTCTCAAAAAAAAAAAAAGAGTACAAAATTGTACCTTTTAAGGTACAAGTGGCCGACATTGGGGTGGTACCCTTAAGGGTACATTTTTGTACATCCAAGTAGAGGAAAACAATGGTATAATTGTACCCTAAGGACAAATTGTGTACCTTTAAAGGTACAGTTATACGTTTTGTTCCCCAAGGAATTAAATTGTACCTCCACTGTACCTAGAGTGCAGCTACTCTCAACGTTTATCTGTGAAAGCACTATTCATCTGTATAGCAGATCGGGAAGTTATTATTAGTCAATTAGCAGATGACACCACCTTATTTTGAAGAGATGCTTCACAATTGCTATCAGGATTTGGGATAGCAAATGTGAGAATGTCTATTAAAGATTGCTCAGCAGGGACGTGCACAGGGGGGTTGCTCAGGTTGCCCGGGCAACTGCCCATATGCCCTTCTCGGCTCACGTTGCCCTTCCGAGGTGGAAAAAAATAAACAAAAAAATCGTACACTAGATGCAGAATTTCACATAGGCCTAGATAAAAAATTCAACTTTCACTTCCATATTCGGGCACCTGTCCGAAAGTGAACGTCAGTAGGGGGGAAGGGCAAACTCTGTTTCCGTGGCTGCAGCGCTGCACGCGACCGGCACCTGAGCCTGCATGAGCGGCACTAGAAGGAGATTGACGCAGTTGTCGGGTGAGACGACTTAACGTTGTCGGAAAGGTATAACAAATGGACGATCATCATCAAGTTTTATGAAATGAATTAAAATCTTCATAAATCCAGGATGAGTTTGCCACGTTTAGCCTAAATAATCAGACAGATAGCTTGCAGACAAGTAGCCTAGGCTACTATTTTTTTTGGTAGGCATTAGGTAAACTAAGCTACATGTCTGCTGATAGTTTCTCACATTTCGTTTTAGCAAGAAGACTAAATAATGGAAGTAATGCATCCCACAAGAAAAAATACTATAGTATATTATATTATATTATAGTAAAATTACAGTAAATGTACTCTAGTAAATACTATAGTGTTTTTGAACCATACTATAGTAAAGATACTACATTAAATTGTAGTATATTATTATAGTATTTACTACACTTTGTTAATTTACTGTAGTATATTTTCTATAGTACGGTTCAAAAACACTATAGTATTTACTAGAATAATTTTACTATAATATACTATAGTATTTTTTCATGTGGGATCACATTAATTATTTTATTCAAAATGGTTAAATGCCTAAATCCTATCAATATTTTGGGTATTGTTTGAAGCCAAGATGCCCAATAAAAAGAGGCGGATTCAGGAGAGGGAGAGACAATTCAGGGAGGCAGCAAAGGGCAGCACATCACTGCAGGGTTGGCTGCGAAAAAGCCAACCAGCAGGTGAGACAGAGACTTTGCACTGTGATAAAGATGACATGACACTGTGTAGGTGAATTGATTAATTAATCAGACTCATATTTTAGCCTATTAATGGCAATGTTTCATAATTACATTCCATTTAAGATGAGGAGGAGCAGTCACAAGCCTCCAGTCTATGTGAGGAAAATGTGGACCAGGAGGAGGCACATAGATCAGGTAGGCCTAAGTGATGATCACCAAATATGAGATGAGAGCACCATGCTAGAAAGTACAGGGTTAAAGAGCTGCATGGTAAATAATTGTAATCTAAAAAAACATAGGCTATTTTAGAGGTAATTTCAAAGATCTTGCCTGAGCAGAACATAAATACCACTAGTGGGCATTAAAATAATAATGATAATGGCAATAACAATAATATGTAATTGGACAGATGATGAGCCCAGTGCATCAGCTGCATTCAGAGAGCCAGAGCCAATCCCAGATGAGACAGGACAGACAGGCAAAATAGGGAAATGATAGATGAGCAAGAGGATGAGATGATGGAGACAAGAGCATCAGCAAGGGAAGATATTGAGATGACGAGTGGGGCAGAGTCAACAGATTTTGATTTTTTGCTGAGGTTGGCTAATCCCACAGATCCAGCTCATGTACAAAGTAGCAATCTTAAATATGATCAGACCTTCATCACATTTTCCAATTCAGTCGGTCCTTGCCGTCCTATGGTAAAGTTCCCTAAAAATCCAGATGGGCGCTCTTTTCAAGCCCAATGGTATAATGATGACCCCTGACTGGAATATTCTCCACTGAATGATGCTATGCATTGCTTTAGCTGCAGGAATTTTATGAATGAGGAAAGATTTCAGAGCAGGACAGGATGGAAGTCTGTAGGGATAAACTTGTGGAGGCAGGCCAAAGTGAAGATTAAGGAGCACCGCAGCAGTGAATTGCATATGCTAAGCATGATTAGGTGGAATGTCTTTACAAAAGATACACTGCAGAGGGCTTTTGCAGTAGCTGATTCTCAGATGGAAGCAGCCAAAGAAAGAGAGAGGCAGAAAAACAGAGAGATTATATTCCGTTTAATAGACATCACATTATATCTGGCAAAACAAGCTTTGGCCTTTAGGGGAAATGAAGAAGACTTGTCAAGTTCAAATAGAGGACATTTTCTGAACCTGGTGGATTTGCTTAGCCAATATGACAGCGTACTCGGACTTCATCTTGATGCAGTCAAGGAAAAACAAGCATCAAACCAAAGGTGCCAGGTGTCTCTCCTGTCCAATAGGACACAAAACGACCTCATAAAAGCACTTAGTCTTTATGTGAAACGAATCATACTGAAGGAAGTGACAGAAGCATCACAATTTTCTATTTTGCTGGACGAGACCACTGATGTGTCACAAATTGAGCAGGTGTCCTTTGTTGTGCGATATGTCCACAACATGACTATAAAGGAATGCTTTGTCCAACTATGTGATGTGGCATCAACAACGGGAGAGGCACTGGAGAATGTAGTGATGAAGCTTCTTGAGCAAAACAACTTCAACATTCAAGATGTCTGTGGACAGGGATATGATGGAGCTGCCAATATGAGTGGACACTACAATGGGCTGCAGTCCCGGATTCAGAGACAAAATGAGAGAGCATTATATGTGCACTGCCATGCACATTGTTTAAATCTTGTTTTAGTTGAGAGTGCAAAATCCAACAAGTACTTTGTGGATTTCTTCACAGTCGTTGAGAGATTGTACACATTCATTGCCAACTCTACAAAGCGCCATGCTGCATTTGTGGATACTCAAAAAGCCATGAATCCAGACCAACGTGTCCTTGAACTAAAGAGGCTTTCAGACACCCGGTGGAGCTGCAGGGAAGATGCTTTAAAGACAATTAGCGCCCTAGCACAAAAAAGGTGCCCTTTTTTTTTTAGGTCAGAGCAACTGCCCCTCAAAATTCCTGTGCACGTCCCTGTTGCTCAGTAACCTTTTTTTAATAATATTCCAGTTAAATCTGAAGTTACATATTTAGGCATCTTGGTCACTAAAAGTCAAGATAATAACAAGATAATAAGATAACTTTGACCCTGTTATAATAAAAGCCCAAATAAGATTTAACGAGAGACTTCACCTTGAGAGGCAGAGCACTGCTTGCTAAAGCCCAATTTATAATTCTGCGTCGAGTGTATGCCGTAGCTACATCGTAGGATGTGTGTTGCACGCATAGCCTACGACGTACCCTGATGTGCACCTCTCCAAAAATGCGTAATGCGTAAATTTTACACGGACCGCAAGCGCTGTGATTGGTCTGCCAAAACCCCTCCCTCAGGGGTACACAGTACACATTACCCCCTCTGCATGTGTAACAGCTCGCCGACAAGGACGCAGAAGTATAAATGAAAATTGACGTGTAGCCCACGGCATAGAGACTACGGCGCAGGTCCGACGCAGATGTATAAATTAGCCTTAAGGCTGAGGGTATCTCCAGGTTTACACATGCTGCACTCTCTCTGTGGAAAACAAAATATGTAGGGTCTGTAGACAAAATCCTGTTCAACTTTATTTGGAAAAACAAAAGTAATTATGTTAAGAAGTCTGTAATAATGCACATACGAGTATGGTGGGTTGAATTTTCTTGATTTCTCTTCTCTCAACAACACTTTCAAGGTGAATTGGATTAGACAGTTTTTAATCCCAAATTACTTTTTTTTTATTAGGTGTCTCCCTTTCCTATTGGTCTGCAATTATAATATTGCTAGAATTCTTTACAACTTATCTAAGTTCCATAAGCAAGCATTACTTGCATGGTCATTCATTTTTAACTTTTCCCCTCACCTGTACTTTATTTGGAACAACCGAGATATTGTATAAAAGAATAAGTCCTTGATTTTTAGTAATTCGTTTGATAAAAAGATTTATACTGTTTCCTAGTCATTTAATTCAGAAGGTCTTATTTTAAATTATGAAGAATTTTGATGTAAATTGAACTTCCCAATGAGTTTTCCATTGTAATGGATGCTATTCCTAAAGGAGTCATTATGCTTTTTAAGGAGTCTGTTTGATCATCTAACACGTTACCTGTTTCTTTAGACCCATTTGAACTCCCAGTAGGAAAACTGTGCTCCTTCATCTCATAATTATATAATTAGATTTCTCTTTCAAAAGGAGCTAGAAACAATTCCATATGTTGTTTCATATTTGAAGAATTCTGTTGACCATATTGATTGGAAAAATGTATGGACACTGCCTCTGAAATACATAATTTTCATTCAAATTGTTACACAGATTTTACCCTGCACAAGTTTTTCTGGGGGAAAGGTTTAAGTCGGAAATAGGCAAGAAAGTTGTTCTTTCTTTGCAGAATTCTGTCTTTATTGAAAATTACACTTGTTGGTCAGTTTTGCAACATGATTCAATTAAAATCACAGCGCTACATACCTGGCATGCTGGAGATCTTTTACCACATATGAAAGCATCCAGATGTTATTTAATCATTCCTTAAGTAGCTTTTCTCTCCATGACAACACAAGCAGCAGACTATACTGTTGTTAGCAGTTAGCACTAGCACTATCAACAAGAGGGAGGGGCTCTGGTGTGGGAGGAACTGAGTAAATTCACACTTACGTAACACAACAGCAGATTCCACTAGGAGCAGGTACAATTCAGATAACTGAACATATAATTTTGCCTAGTCAAAATTGAATTATGTCTCTAATTACTTATTTGCATGTCTTAAAATAGTAATTAGGCTAGTACAAATGTATTGAGAGATATGTTTTCATGAAGAAACATTTTTAATTTAATGCTGGACTAGAATTCCAGAAAACATTCCAGAAAAAAATAGAATTTACATACTTAGAAAATAATTTAAAATGAACAACAATATACCTATTGTCAAAAGAATACAGAAGAGGTGAAAAAAAAACAATTATTTGCTAATGAGAAGGAAAAAGAGGAAAAGAGAGGTTCAATAATGGTTTGCTTTTATTGAATCAGCTCCTCCTCGGTCAGTTCGCTGTGGGGTGTAGTCAAACAGCCCTTATCACATGATCTAAGTTAGCTACTTTATCAAATGGTGAAGCCACACACCCTCATAGTAAGGCTCCCAATTTGATACCATAACAATACTTGGGTGCTAATACGATATGCATTGCGTTTTTTAAGAATTGCGATTCTACAAGTATTGTGATTCAATATTGCGAATTTTCCGATTTTTTTTAATACTAGACCATTTTGAATCATACACTTACAGACTATAGGCTACATGATGTAGCCTATAAGATGAGTCAACAAAATATTAACAAAAACAATCGAGTTTTATTTCAAAAGCATCATACATCACACTACATTTTCTTGAATAAATTAAACACATTTTTAACAGACATTTGTCGTCACCTAGAGGTGAAAATGTAATCGATACCATTGTTATTTGTAGCACCGTTTTCAAAAGGTGATAACTTTTTGATCACTACCGTAGACATCAGTGTTTATATTTGAACTATATAACTTTTATTCCATAATTTCTATGATAATTTGAACTAGAGTATCATAGAAATAATGCTACCAGGTTGAAATAATAACTGCTCTCTGGATTCAGCGGCTGCGCCAACACAGATTTGAATGTTGCTATTGGAGTTTGTCAAAGGTTTAGGCAAGGCAAGGCAAGGCTAGTTTATTTGTATAGCACATTTCATGCACAGTGGCAATTCAAAGTGCTTTACACAGAAATGAAGTTAAAATATTTGTAAGTGAATAAAAAAAAAAAAAAAAAAAAAAAAAAAAAAAATATATATATATATATATATATATATATATATATATATATATATATATATATATATATATATATATATATATATATATATATATATATATATATATATATATATAATATAACAGTTATAATAGGAATTAAAAGAAATAAAAAATAAAGATGAAATCCCCTATCTGGGGTGGAAGAAAATGGAGAGTCAGGTTTACTTTAAAAATATTTGTCAGGTAACTGTGCATTAAAACATTACCCTTACAGACAAACTTCGTGGACAGGAACACTAGGACTATCTCTACTTTGTTCGACCGTCAGAGCAGATCTACACGGTCCTTCCTCTTTCCACCAAGGCTATACAGATCTATCCGTCAGAGCAGATCTAAACGGATCGTCCTCGCGCTGGAGGGATTTCGATTTATCGCTCCCCCGTCTCTCAACCTCTTCCACCCAGACAGCCTTAACAAAATAAAAAATAATAAAATAAATAAAAAGTATAATTAAAACTAAAAATAAAAACAGGGTTAAATTGAAACACATAATTCAAGTGCAAGCAGTTCGGACAAATCACAGAGCTCATTCAGTAAATGCATAAGATAAGGTGCAATCGGCCGTACAGTGGCACAGCTCATTCATTAAATGCACAGCTGAACAGATGTGTTTGAGTCTGGATTTGAAGTGGCTACTGTTGGAGCACATCTGATCTGTTCAGGAAGCTGGTTCCAGCTACGGCTGGCATAATGGCTAAAAGCAGACTCTCCTTGCTTTGAGTGAACCCTTGGTATTTCTAATTAACTTGATCCTGATGATCTGTTAGGTTTGTATTTAATCAGCATATCTGCAATGTATTTAGGGCCTAGGTCATTGAGTGATATATATATATATATATATATATATATATATATATATATATATATATATATATATATATATATATAAGTAATAGTACTTTACAATTGATCCTAAATGTAATTGGAAGCCAGTGTAAAGACCTGAGTACTTGTGTGATATGGTCATATTTTCTGGTTCTGCTCAGAATCCTAGCAGCAGCATTCTGTATGAGCTGCAGCTGTCTAATGGTCTTTTTGGGAAGGCCAGTGAGAAGACCATTACAACCCATACGGTAAAAAAATATATTTTTTCCTGCCAAAATATATTTTAAATATATGCTAAATATATGTTGTTACTGTGAAGCTCAATAAAATATATTTTTGAACTCGAAAATATATTTAATTCAAGCTTCATTTACCAAAATATATTTCAAAATGTATTTCAGGGTCAAGAAAATACATTTCCAAACATAAAGTAAAATGGATGGAGAGCAAAAGCATTCATTAAAAAAAAATATATATATATATTTTTTAGAATTGCATTTTAAAAATAGTTACAGTAGAATAACAGGAATAGGCTACAAATAAAACAGAGCCAAAGGTTTATTAAGAATTTGACAAGTCAGGTTTATTTATGTGCTTGTCACATTACAGAATACCTCAGTACTAATGTAGAACAGTTTTTCAGACATTAACTGTCATACAGCAGGACATTTAATGATAAGGCAGTAGTGCGCTGTGAACCAGAACAACCACAATACACAAAATACAAAACGGCTATGTACACTTTAATGTTTTTACATTCATTCATTATAAAGGATACAATATAACATGTTAATGGTAACAGTATTTAAATCATCAGTATAATTCTGTTTAAAATAAACAGAGCAAAAACAATGCACAACATATAACACTGCTAATATAGCATGCATTTGACTTTTGCCATTAAATATATCCAATTAATTACACGTTTTTAAATGATAATGAAGACATATAGGCTAAGTGTTATTAACATAAGCATAGCAAAATAAACTGAAAAAGTACCATTTATTTACATAAATTGCTTTAAAATTTCCCACTGCTTTTGTAATGTACACATAGCTTTTTTGGCATTAATTCATCGCCAAAGTTTAAACATTGTACACGGACACTAAGATGAAATTGAATAATACAACTTAGGCCTCTCTTAGCTGCTTTTGACATCTCATCTCATTTCAGGAATTCAGACTGATTAATATTTCTAAAAATGTAATCAACTTTGAGTTTTTCAGTGTGAATGATCAGGCATTTGCATTTGATTGCTGAAGCATGAATAGCTGTAAGATGTCCAAGATGTCTTGAGACTGGTTCAAAGTAACTTGGATTTGAGGCACAGAGAATATACTTTGCACGTTCATGGTATCTTCCAATGGCATAACACACCTCCTCATTTTCAGTTTGACAAATCAAGAATCTTTTAATCCTAAAAAAGTTTTGATCGTCATCATTCAACATAACAGTGAAGGAATTGCGTTTAGATACCCGAGTGTAATCTTCTGAGTGAACCACCTCGCCATTTGTAATGATTCGTTGAAAGTACTTCACCCTGCCTCTTTGTACCCCATAACGACTCAGTGCCATATAGTCGACTCTTCTGAGTAATCGCACTTTAGGACGATCGAGTGCAGTTACATCACTTGTGCGCGTCACATGTTTCAACTGTTTTGGTCTTGTCAGAGATTCAAAGACCTCCTTGCATTCATTTGAGGCATCTTTTAGGAGAGTCTGACCATAAAAAGGTAAAGCCTTTTGTAACCAAAAAGTTTTGGCAATCTGCAGTGCAACCCCTTGAGTGCTTTTGATCATGTCAAGTAGTTTGGCATTATACGATTCAAATACAAAGGCTGAGTGCGCCCACAACGGCCCCCAGTTAACTACACTTCTTGGCAAATGGAGGCAAAGATGTACATTGTAAGACACATTGGCTTCCCCATAGTATACCTCCATGTCTTTCACAAAATCTGTTAGAAGTGCCTCAGACTCAGTAATCTGGTCTCTGGTTATATTTTCACCCAACAGAAGTGATACACCCTTAACTAGTTTGGACCAGTGATTCAATAGTGGTTCTGGCAAGACACCTTTTAGTACGGGTAAGCTATAAAAAAAGAGCCACATGTACCACTCATGGGCTTTCCAGAATTTTCTCAATGTGACTGACCTGGGTACGCGAGGTACATTACATGGCGGTTTAATCTTTAAAAGCAACTCATCAATCAATTGTGTAGACCGACCTATATACCAGTGCTTTTCATGGTTTTCACTGTTTAACCACAGCCCCGTTACAGTTCTTGCTACACCCAGAAGTACTGAATGCATGTTGTCTGGCACAGACCCTTCAATGACATCAAAACTTGGAAGCCGACACAATGCACTTGGTCCTTTGACACCCATAACAGCCTGACCTGACTCTAGCGCAGCTTCTACAAATTCATTAGTCTGTTCCTGATTGCGGAGCTGGAAGTCTTCCTGAAAAGGATATACACGAGTAGATCCTCTGCCCTTTTCAATCAATTTTCCTTTGTGAAGGCCATATGAGCAGCCATATTCACCATTAAACTGTTTGACATTCTGTATTAAAGGTCTGGCAACAGAGTCACTCATCAGAACTAGAGGGATTACTTTTGTATTGATACAAACACCTTTGTCATTTTCCCATGTGAAACCGCTGTCCTCTAGTTTTACACATTCATCAACAAAAGGCTTCAGGAATGTTCTCATATTAGGCTTCTTATCCCCAAACCACAGTCCACAAAGGAGTACATTATCCTGTCTCATTTTCAATGGTAGCTCATTAATGGTGCATAAAAGTGGCCAAATACTACAAGGGGACTTTTTAAAAACTGGCACACCATCACAGCTAAATGTTAACATTAGGGTTTGAAGGGGCGTATCTGAACCACTTAAAGCTTTCTGATACAAAAAGCCATCACAAATATCACTGACAGATGTTGATGTTTCTGTTTGCCTTTGTGTCAATTCGTCTGTAATTCCTGGCATTTTCAAAAGATTTTATATTTGATCTTCCAAGGAGAGGTATATGAAAAAATTATTGCTGAACCTGCTGGCTTTGTCATATAGTCTAGTAGCCAGCCCATAGAGCCCCATTGTGAACCCGGAAATGTTGAGTACACCAAAGTTTTATTGCAGAAATGTGAAGTATGGGTCCCCAGCATACAGAAACTGCTGGATGCTAATTTGCATATGTTGAGCAATTTGCATAATTAGCATAATTAGCATTATTAGCTTAATCGTCCATTTTGACCGCATATTTCGCACAGTATGGCCAATTTATACAATATGTGAGTGGTTTTAGATGTTTTAGAGGATGCTAATTTCATTTCTGGCACTTTCAGACTTCAAAATGGTAATTCTATAACAAATTTGGATACATTTAGTAATTGTTTTTATTAATTTCGGACACAATTTTAGGTTATTTTCATGGTAAACACAATGATCTCACATTTCAGAATCACAAGAGCTCTTGCTCTTTGATGTGAATGTTGATAACCTACAATTGTTTACATTTCTTGAGTTCAGGTAATGTTTTTATGCAAATAAGCTGTTGCAGCTATCTGTTGTTGTAATAAGTATGTTATAAAGCAAGGGAGCATATAGTCTATAGTTTTAAAGTTGAAATTCACCTTGCAAATATTTTTTTCTTATAATCGCCTTAATATTCGTACAAAAGTCAGTCATGGGATTTAATGTTGACATTTTAATGTTTTCATATTAAGATAAAAGGTGGACAGAGTTATAATGACAGTATTGTTCAATACATTGTAATTTTCTAGTCAGATCCATTTTGTGCATCCCATTAAAATTAGTTACCATTATTTTAAAACTTCGGATTCTTGTGGTTTGATAAGGAAAGGATTAAAAACAGTCAAAATTCAGTGTTATTGCTGCTTTCTGAAGTTGTTGTGGAGGATTATTTAACCATTCGACTCTAGGGTAAAGTACTTTCAAAACAAAGAGAGATGGTTTGATCAGGTCAAAATGTCGGGAAAGAAGTGTCTGTTTGCACCATGCAGTGGCAAAGATGGCGACTTTAAAATATTCCAAAGGAATCGCTACTATGCTAATTAAGAGCTCGGAGCTCGGAGACACAACCATACATGACTTTGCCAAACAATATTGCTACGGATGGTGCTTCATCAGATTCTGTGCTATGTCACAAATCTTGCTAGATCTCATACTTCTCGCTCTAGAAATGTGAGCAAACGCAAGTCAGACTCATGTCAGAGTCAGTCTGGAAAGCGAATCATTCGCTCTCAACTCTCTGCCTTTCAAAACAGTGCTTGTTCTGTGGTCTTATTTATGAAGAAAAAGACTGTAAAAATCCTAAAAAGTGGAATCTAGTTAAAAAACATTAGACTTTAGATAGGCCAGGCCTCAGTATCACTCCAAGTGTTACAATGCTTTCAGGAAGGTAACCAATTGACAGCTGCCTAGCTTTAGTCATAGACCACATGAGTGCAATCATCATCGAATTACATGATGTTTTTTAAACTAATTCTGGGAGTTTGTATTGGAAGCAAATGCTAGCCAACCTGTGTGATTTTTATGGTGATGCCATTATTGTACTGAGAGTTGAAGGATGCCAGACGATTGTTGGCTTTCGACAGTACATTGGTAAATCACTCAAATTAGTAGGATAAACTGGCCTCTCCAATGACGACGATGATGATGTCATCAAGGTTGTCAGAAAAGTGCGGGCAGAGGTTCAGAATATTCCATTGCCTCATGAATACGACCTTGGCAGCTTTAGGCATGAAAGTGTAATTCAAGTTGGAAAAATGGAATGGCACTGTTCTCAGCATAAATGCAACTGCAGACAATCAGGGTGACCAATGTGGTTCCATTCTGGCCATGCATGCTCTTTCGGGATGTGATACCACCTCATATCCTGTCGGGAAGGGGAAGGTGTCTGCACTCAAGGCCATGAGAGTCATACCTGTTAAGCTTCTCCACTGTATTGGAGAGGCAGAAGCCACAGATTTACAGACCACAACACAACGAGGGCTTTCTTTCTGGCTCTGTAAAATCATAAGACCACTGTAACCTTGGATGCAGCCCGGTATGAAATTTACCGAAAGCGCAAAAGGCCCCCAACACTGAAGACACTACCTCCTACAGAGCGCAATATGCGCCTCCATGGAAAACGTGCCCACCTACAGGTGCTGCTATGGAAAGCAGCAGACCAGCCTGTGGATATCACCTTGTTTGGATGGAACAAGAAGATGGGCCTAAAGGAAGGAGAGGAACTTATGCCTACCCTGGATTCAAGTCCAGTTGCTCCTCCTGCTTTGTTAGATGTTGTCAGCTGTGGTTGCAAAGCCGGGTTGAAACCTTGCACATCAGCAAAGTACAGCTGTGCAGCTGTAGGTCTGGCCTGTACCAGTTGTTGTTCCTGCAAAGGCAATGATGGTATATGCTGCAACATACTTACACAACACCAAGAACGCAAAGAGAGGGGTGAAGGGCCTGAAGAAGATGATGACAGAACAGACGAGGATGGTGAAGATGATGAGGCTGCCTTTTGTTCATTAATTGTGAGGCATAGCAGTTTGCCTGAAGGTGGTAGCCAGTGTGTGCTTTGTGTGGTGCGGAGGTGAGGCCCTCTTGGTTAGCCTTGCATCTGGCGGGCTGACCCGGGTTGCCCAGACGGAGTTTTAACTGGGTCCTCGTTGGATCTTGCGACTTGTGGACTAACCTGGACAGCCCTTCTGCAATTCAGGCATGGCCCTTGCGACTTGCGGGCCTGTCTTGTATGGCATGTATATATTTTACATGTTTGGTGTGGTGCGGAGGTGAGACCCTCTTGGTTAGCCATGCGTCTGGCGGGCTGACCCGGGTTGCCCAGACTCAGTTTTAACTCTTGCGTCTAGCGGAGTTTTAACTGGGTCCTCATTGGATCTTGCGACTTGCGGACCAACCTGGGCAGCCCTTCTGTTGCCCAAGCAACTTGCAGGGCCTGTGTTGTATGGCATGTGTATAGTGTATATTTGTACATAGTTCGTTGATCAAACATGGTGATGGGCTTAGGTGATGTCATCTCATTGGGTGTCATAAAGAGCTACGCCATTAATATGTATCGTACAGTTGCAGGATCCAAGTTATGTCAAATACCCGCATTGCTTTTTCCTCCAGAAATGCATAACATTTGGTCTAACAAAGATTCAAAAAGCAATTTTGAACCCTCAAAAGTGTCAGGAGGGGATTCAGCATCACTACACCCTGAAAACAATGCTTCAACATTCACAAGAGCACTCATGATTCTGAAATGTAAGATTATTTTGTTTACCATAAATATAACCTAAAATTATGCCTGAAAGTAATCAAAATTTGCCTAAATAAATCAAAATATGTAATAAAATTAGCTCTTTGAAATCTGAAAGTGCCAGAAATGAAATCAGCATCCTCTAAAACATCTAAAACCACTCACATATTGTATAAATTGGCCATACAGTGCAAAATATGTGGTCAAAATGGACGATTAAGCTAATAATGCTAATTATGTTAATTATGCAAATTGCTCAACATATGCAAATTAGCATCTGGCAGTTTCTGTATGCTGGGGACCCATACTTCACATTTCTGCAATAAAACTTTGGTGTACTCAACATTTCCGGGTTCACCTAGTTGGCTACTAGACTAATAGGTAATGTTGCATTGACCACAATGAACATGGTCCAGTTCAGCTGACATTATATTATTGCACTGTTCACACACAAAACAGATTCTCATGATGTCTTTGGTATCATCAAAAGCTCTGTAAAATGAGTATTTTGTCTTGCATACTGAATCATTACCACCAACAACATTTAGGATTTTCATAATATCCTCAAGACAGTCATTGGTCAAACTGTGTTTGAGCTTAAGTGCCAGAAGTAGTAGTAGTTGGGTTTGCTCTTTAGTTTGACCTGAATCCACTGGAACCTCTATCTGAACAGGACTGGAAGTGCACTGGAGCTCATCAGGAGTAGTTAGCTGGACTTCTTCTGGGAGGGTCTCTGGGAATTGCTAAAAAAAAAAGAAGGAGAATTATGGGTTAACATCACATTAAAACTGTTCAGAGTCAGAATTGTAGCTTAGTGGGCCATGATAGACAAATTTGTGGGTGACCTGAGGTTAGGGCTGGGCGATAAAACGATAACAACGGTTTGATAAATGCTCAATATAATTCTTACGCGCTATGTGTAATGCTGCACCTGCAATGCTTTTGTGATGCATACATTCATCATCATGTAAAGTTATGTCTGCTTCAGACTGGATTTGAGTGCTGAAAGTCACTGGTAGCTCTGGCAGTGCCAGTGTGTGATCCAGAACATGTGAGCGGAGCGCCAGAATGCCCTTTTGTGACATGCTGGTTCGAAAATATGTGAAAGTATTAAGTAAGAATAACTTTTTTTTCTACTCGACTCGTAGTTTAAGCCATTTTAATTCATTTAAGCCATTAGTCAACTAAGCACACATTTATATTAATTTAATTACTTAAATATATACCAGAGAGTATTCTAAACCATCGCCTCAATGCACGACTATATATATGAAGTGCTTTGAGCGGCTGGTCCTGGAACACCTAAAAGACTCTCTACCATCCACATTGGACTCACACCAGTTTGCCTACCGCAGCAATAGGAGCACAGAGGATGCCGTTTCCATGGCACTGCACTCTGTGCTCACTCACCTGGACAATAAAAACACTTACGCACGCATGCTGTTTGTTGACTTCAGCTCAGCATTCGACACTCTCATCCCAACCAAGTTAATAGCCAAACTTGGAGACCTGGGCATCAACACTTCAATGTGTAACTGGATTTTGGACTTCCTAACTGACAGACCCCAGAATGTTCATTCAGGATTCACCTGCTCCACATCCATCACTCTTAACACTGGTGTACCACAGGGCTGTGTGCTAAGCCCGTTTCTCTACTCCCTCTTCACCTCCGACTGCAAGCCTGTGTATGGATCTAATTCTATCGTCAAGTTTGCAGACGACACAACGGTGATTGGACTCATCAGCAACAACGATGAGACTGCCTATAGGGAGGAGATCCAGCACCTGGCCACATGGTGCACCGAAAATAACCTGCTCCTCAACACCACCAAAACGAAGGAGCTCATCGTGGACTTCAGGAAGGACTCAAGAGGCACACACGACACCATCCACATCAATGGAATGGCTGTTGAACGTGTCTCCAGTTTCAAGTTCCTGGGGATCCACATCTCGGCGGACATGTCATGGACGACCAACACCTCCAGCCTGGTCAAGAAGGCTCACCAGCGCCTCTTCTTCCTGAGGACACTGAGGAAGAATCAGCTCTCCTCGGCTATCCTGGTGAACTTCTATCGCTGCGGCTGCGCAATAGAAAGCATCCTGACCAACTGTGTGGCAGTATGGTATGGGAGCTGCTCTGTTGCGGAGCGCAAGGCACTGCAGCGGGTGGTGAAAACTGCCCAGCGCATCACAGGGACTCCACTGCCTGCCATCGAGCACATCCAGAGGAAACGCTGTCTGCATCGAGCTCGCAGCATCCTCAAGGACTCCTCTCACCCAGCACACAGACTGTTTTCTCTCCTGCCCTCCGGCAGGCGTTTCAGGTGCCTCCAGACCAGGACCAGCAGACTAAAGAACAGTTTTTTCCCCAGAGCTGTCTCTTTACTGAACTCAAACCCCCGTTGATCCACTCCCCTCATATACTGTTAACTCTCCTACCTCACATCCGCCTTCACTTTGTTATTTGCACTACCGACTGTTTATTACAGTCACAACTGTTTACTTATTCATTTTGCACAACCATACCTTAACTGGATTATGCTCATTTGCACTGCCGACTGTTATTTACAGTACCTACTGTTTACATTTGCATTTTGCACCGTACTTCTAACCGTAATATGCAATCACTTTCCACTGCACTTTTACACTTTTTTTCGGATAGCTTCTGTCCATAATTTATTGCACTACCTTAATCCACTGCTATATTCCTCATTTTAGCCTAACATATCATTGTATACCTCTCTCTGTAAAATTCTGTTTATAGTAATAGCCATCTGTATATTATATTACATATCCACCTGTAAATTCTGTTTATAGTAATAACCATCTGTATATTATTCACTGTACATATTCACCTGTAAATTCTGTTTATAGTAATAACCATCTCTCTATTTATAGATATATTTATATATACTCAATACATATCCATGTCCTGCACTTATGCAAACGTTGTATATCCTGCACTTGCTGCTATTGCACTTCTGGTTGCACTGAAGTGAACAACTGAGTGAACAACTGCTTGCCCTCATTTGCCTTTCTCTCTTTAATCTTCTTTTGGTTTCGTTTTTGAGCCCCTGATTTTCCTTTCTTAAGGAAAGACAGGACTCGTCCCCGTCCTCCTAGTTCATATCACGGCTAACTCCAGCTCCTGTGTCTCATTAACTGATTCACCGCAGCCGAAGCACCTGGCCTGCGGGTCGTACCATTTACATTGATTCTAGAGGGGTGGTGGGGCCCGGCACAGCATGAAAATTACTTTTTTTAAATAACAAACCAGTGCCTAACTACAAGTTTAGTTTTGCACAGGAACTTTTTTATTTGTACATAAATGCTATACAAATGTTAGTGCATGTATATGTATGTATAGAAAACTGACTTAAGGCACCCCCCCTCCCCGCTGGCTCGGGCCCTGGGTGAACGGTTCATGAGCAGAGCGATGCGCTGGCAGAGAGCGTGTGTGCGAGAGAGACAAAAATATGTTATATTTAATATTAGTAGTTTTTATCGTAGATTGTGTGTGTGAGAGAGAGAGAGTTTGTCTGCACGTGTTTGAGTGCGTTTTAAATGCATTTACTAAGCAATTAATTGGTTTTAACTCTGAATCATTTTTGAGGTGTGTTGTGGTAAAAATAGCTACAGTTGGCGCCAGTTGATTGCCGAGTGCAACCATTCTACGTCATCAACCTAGAATGCAAACAAAATGGCGCCGCCCATTGTCCAAATATGTAATGGATTTTTTTAAAAATGTGGATCTTTCATGGGTTTTCTTCTATATATTATTAGTAAGAGACATAATTTATGTTATATTAAGCCATACAAGTCTTAACACCAGGGGATGTCTTTAATTTGTGTTCTACTGAAGAAACAAAGACACCTACATCTTGGAACGCCTGGGGGTAAGCAGATAAACATCACATTTTCATTTTTGGGAACTATTTCTTTAATGGAGTGTGTAAAGGTTTGTTGGTAAGCTCTTCCTTCTTGCCATTATAGTTTACCAGCAACAGTCTGCCTTTAATAACTTTGTTGACTTTAATTTTTCTTTTCTTTTTTTAGTGTTCCAGTGATGCTAATTATGTAAGTACATTTTGTTGAGGATTACGGTCTGCACATACAGATTTGTTATGCATTTCTGCAATGGGTGAAATGGCTAGATAAAAAAATAAACAAATTGATTTGAAAATAATGTATATTGTAAATATATTTTTACGTTATCACAACTACAGGTGGAGTTAGCACATAGTATAAAAATCCCAAAGCATTAATGGACTTCTGCCCTTCAGGCCCAAACAGCCACTTCAATGGTGCGTGTTCTTTTAATGGCCGCCTTCCCACTGGAGGTTCTGATCCACAGCAATTTGAAAGGTAAACGGTTTCAAATGCAAAGTCAAGATCTTAGGTATTAATCTTAGTTTAAAAAAAGGCTAATTCTACATCTCCTTCATTATTTTATTTAAGATCCAAAACATACGCATACAAATATCTTTAAAATCCAGCCATGTAGTTATTTTTCTTTACTTTCACTGTTAAAGCAACACTAGGTAACTTTTGGCGCTTTTAGGTAACTTGATAAACAAAACTGCATTCATCTTTTTTGAAGAGCGTTGTAGCCAGAGCTACTTTTCTCTGTTTACTTCTATGACGACTCACGTAGGTACTGTGCTTCTCCGCAGTGGTGCGACCCCAACTAGACTAAAATACTCTGAATATTATTATATGTTTAAATGTGTATCATAGTGATTCAGGATAAGACACAAACATGGCTTGGAAATTGGATTCATGATGTATGCACTAATTATATTAATTTAGTACATTTTGAGCTCAAGAAAAATACATAGTGTTGCTATTAAGGCAAACAAAAATATATAAAGACAATTGTGCATGCCTTCTGTACCCTATTCAAATGTTCATGTATTGGATTGTCTTTTTTTAGGGGGAAAGAGTAAAACTGACGATAGTGCTGAGAGAAGGAGTGCCCTTGACAAGGAAACCATGGCAGCCATATATGGTAAATCAAGACTTGCGGTGCATCCAAAATCTCTGCATAAGTAGTAGGTCATCAGGATGCTTTTGGCCTACGTTTTTTGTTTGTTTTTTAAATACTATGAATTCGGACATACTCTGTTTTTTACTTTATAGTAGAGAAGTATTTGATTTCAGACGCAGAGTGAGGAAAATTTCCTAGAAAATGTCAAAAATTGTCATCATTTACTCACCCTCATGTAATTCCAAACCTGTAAGACTTGTGTTCATCAACAAAACACATGCAGATATTTTTATTAAATCTAAAAGCTTTCAGTCCGTCATTTGACAGCCTACATAACTACCACTTTGTTGCTTCAAAAAGTTCATAAAAAGATTGTAAAGTGAATTTATATGAACTGAATGATTTAGTCCAAATTTTCTATAGAGACTTGATTGCTTTATATGATCTGTGTCAGTATAGTTTAATTTAACACCATGTCAGCATCTGTGGCTATCTTCATGGCAAAAAACTAAATTACAAAAACAAGTGTTACATATTTACAATAAAAAATAAAAACCAAGCAAACAGAAAAATACATCAATTAATATGATTGCTTTATATGAGATGGTGGTCCAGTGGGTTAAACCATGGAACTGATATGCAGAAGGTTGCTGGTTCAATCCCAGCGGTCACCACCAGTGTGTCCTTGAGCAAGGCACTTTACCCAATGTTGCTCCAGGGGGATTGTCCCTGTAATAAGGGACTGTAAGTCGCTTTGGATAAAAGTGTCTGCCAAATGCATAAATGTATATGATTAGCAGATTTAATTCTAGGCTTTTAGTCACACATAAACATTGATCAGCAAACATAAATAGAAGCCCAGCTGAACCTATGTAAGACGAGGATAGCAAACATACTTGAGCTTCTGTTTACTGTGAATAAAAGCCTAAATCATATAAAGAAATCAAGTACCTTCTGAAAATTTGGACTAAACAACTCAATTCATATAGAAGTTTTACATTGCTCAAACTTGCTTTTCTTACTTAGTATTTTGTCTCGTTTCCAGTCCGAATATCTGAAAATTCTTAAATCAAGATGGGTTTACTAGACAAGTAAAATGAAATTATTTTATTTATTTTTTTTAGAAAACAAAACAATAATTAAAACGAAGAGAGTTTTTGCTTAAAACAAGCAATATTATCTGCCAATTAGGTAATAAAAATAAACTTGTTTCCGTTTGAATTTTCTGGAGTGTCTATTTACAATGCAAATACCCCATCTTGTTGGAAAATGCTATTTACACTAACTCCACCTAGCAATAGTGTAGGGGTAAAGCGTGATGCAAGTTTTGATGGAATTCGACCGGAGGGTCCGCCTTTTGCTCGCTCTACTCTTTTTCCATCACGTATCAGATCGGAAAGGCATTTATCTTCAGTAAAACTAAAGAAATTATTTGGAAATAAAGTGTCTAATATGTGTTTAAAAATAAAGTGTTTATCAGATAGGGACCAGTATAGGGAGGGCTTTATTGTCCAAATAAGGCGCCATCCATTTAATAATTATAATAAATATGTAACGCCGCATTCACACGGGGCGTCGGCGTCAACGCTTCTCGTTTACTTTGAATGGGTGACGTCATGCGTTGCCGAACTGAATTGTGGGTTCCGTCGCGGCGCTTCACTCGCGTTGCAAGCGGCAAAAGTTGAAGATTTCTCAACTTTTCAAGCGCCAACGCAGGCGTCATCCAATCAGATCACCCTATGCAAATATCCTAGAGCAGACGCTAGCTAATCGCGTTCGTTTAAAACACCGGTAAATGAAGAGTGAATGAAGAGTAAAGAACGATCTAAAATGGACTACCAATCATTATTTACATACCGGGACACAAACTGGAGAGACCAGGCCTGGAAGGAGGTGGCAGAGACGGTTGGAGAATCTGGAATGTATCATGCTTGTATTCTGTCCGTGTACTCTGTTTATCATTGAATGACAGGCAGCATATCATATCATGTGTGGTTCAAATAGAGCTATCCCCCAGCCAAATGAGGAATCAAATATTAAAGTGATCAGTTTTCATACACAAAATAGTCTCACAGACTAGCTGTCAAAAAAGGCGCTTTTTTTGTGTTGTGTGGTCCAAGCGGCAAGTAATGCGATTAGCTGTTGTCACTGACGGTCGCGTCAGGCACCAAGCTTCAGCCACGCCCTCCGTCAAGCGTTGACGCCGAAGCCCCGTGTGAATGCGGCGTAAGGGATAATCAACAGCTAGCTGTACATTAAAGAATTTTAATGCACAATGTGGAGGTAAGTTGTTAATGTAAGTTTGTAGTTGTTGGACTGTAAATAGAGGGACAGAAATCTCTAAATTTTTTATTAAAATATCTGCAATTGTGTCTCAAAGATGAACAAGAGTCTTATAGGTGCGAGTGTGCGTAATTAATGACAAATGTAAATTGAGTGAACTAACTATTTAAACATAGCTATGTTTTTTTTTTTTGTCTCTTACAGTGGCAGTCAAGAAGAGGTTTCCCAATGTGTCCAGGGGAGCTTTGGGTATTGCAGTGAATTCCAAGCTGGGGGAACTGAGACTTCTTGAGAAAAAAAAATGCTAATTTTGTAATATATTGTTTTTTGTTGTTTCAAATTAATGTTCCGTACTTGATTCAAATGTGTTATATGGTCACATTTTAGACATCAAATAAAGATTTTATTCAAATGTTACATTGTGAATGTATTTTCCTGGACTGAAATATATGGAGGGCAAAATATATTTTAAAAATGGCCAGAAAATATATTGGTAGAAAATATATTTTCACATATATTTCAAAATATACAAAAAATGGCCAAAAAACATATTTGCAAAAATATATTTTAAAATATATGTAAATATATTTCAAAATATTTTTTTTGCAAATATATTTTTTTGGCCATTTTTTGTATATTTTGAAATATATGTGAAAATATATTTTAAAATATATTTTTTTACCGTATGGGAATAGTCCACCCTACTGGTGATAAAAGCATGAACGAGTTTCTCTAAGTCTTGCCTGGAAACAAAGCATCTAATTCTTGATATATTTTTGAGATGATAGTAAGCTGATTTAGTTATTGCTTTGACATGACTACTGAAACTCAGGTCTGACTCCAAAATCACACCAAGATTCCTGACTTGATTTTTTGTTATTAAACCTTTAGCCTCAAGATATGCGTTCACCTTGAGAATTTCATCTTTGTTTCCTTATTTCAGTTTTGTCTTTGTTTAACTGAAGAAAGTTTTGGCACATCCAACTGTTAACTTCATCAATGCATTTACATAGAGAGTCAATGGGGCTGTAGTCATTAGGTGATAGGGCTAAGTAGATCTGGGTGTCGTCAGCATAGCTGTGGTAAGCCATTTTGTTATTTTTCATTATTTGGCTCAGTGGGAGCATGTACAGGTTGAATAGGAGTGGTGCAAGAATTGACCCTTGTGGGACTCCGCATGTCATGGATGTCCACTCAGACTTATGGTCATCTATACTCACATAATAACCTCTCTCTTCTAAGTATGACCTGAACCATTTGAGGACCATTCCAGAAAGCCCAACACAATTTTCTAGCCTGTCAAGAAGTATGTTGTGGTCAACAGTGTCGAATGCAGCACTGAGGTCCAGTAGTACCAGAATCGATGTTTTGCCTGTATCTGTATTGAGGCGAATATCATTTAATATCTTTATGAGCGCTGTCTCTGAGCTGTGATGCGGTCGGAAACCAGATTGAAAATTGTCAAAGTATCCGTTTGAGCGCAAGAATTTGTTCAGCTGACTGAAAACAACTTTTTCAATGATCTTGCCTATGAAAGGAAGATTTGAGATTGGTCTGTAGTTGCTTAATATGGTGTTATCCAGGTTTCTCTTTTTCAGGAGAGGCTTAACTACTGCGATTTTAAGGGAGTTTGGAAAAGTCCCAGAAAGAAGTGAGGCGTTTACCACTTCTAGGAGATCTGCTTCTTAACAGTTAAACACACTTTTGAAAAAAGAAGTGGGGAGTGTGTCCAAGGCGCAGGTTGATGTTTTAAGGTGCTGTACCATTTCTTCTAAAATGTTACCATCAATTGCTTCGAAATCAGTCATAGTACCTTTCTAAAGTTGTTGGTCTGATCTGACTCACCCCAGAGCAACTCAAGGATGTGCTGATCGCATTTCTGATATTATAGATTTTCTCAGAGAAGAAGAAAGCAAACTTAATACATTTTCTGTCTGAGAGCATTTCATTGGAAATGTGACTTGGGGGTTTGTTTGTCTCTCGACAGTAGCAAAAAGAGTGCGCGTGTTGTTTATGTTTCTGTTTATAATATTAGAAAAGAAGGTCTGTCTAGCTTTGCCTAGTTCTACATTGAAAGCATGAAGACTGTCCTTATAGATGTTATAATGGACTACAAGTTTTGTCTTTTGCCACATGCGTTCAGATTTCCTGCATTGTCTTTTCATTAATTTAATAGGTTAATAGGGTGATTGATTCGAGATCAAAATTTTCCAAAGATTAAAGGGTTAGTTCACACAAAAATGAAAATGACCCCATAGTTTACTCACCCTCTAGGTGTAAATGACATGCATCTTTCAGCCGGATACAATCAGTTATATTAAAAAATGTCCTGGCTAATCCAAGCATTGTAATGTCAGTGTATGGCAGGCCAAAATTTTAAGCTCAAAAAAGCACTTACGGAAAATGTGTAGTGCTTCTCACAATTCAAAATGCTTATGCTACGTCCAACGTCATTGTAGCACCAGTTACGCTTTTTCCGTAAGTTGAATACGGAAGGCTTCACCCGGAAGCTAGATATTTTACTTTATAACGTGTTAAATTTGGATATTTATTTATTGATTCGCTTCAGAAGGCCTTTAGTAATCCCCAAGAGCCGAGTGGATTACTTTTATAATGGATGGATGCACTTTTTTGGGCTTCAAATTTTTTGACAGCCCTGATCTAGATGATATTAAGCTTTTAGGATTTTTTTTTTTTTAGGTTTATTTGTTAGGTATTTGACATGAAAATGAATGTTGCTCACTTGCAACATTTTATCATATGCGTGTGAAGGCTTGATGCATGTCTAAAACTCTCTCCACACAGAGTACACTGATGCGGCTTCTCTCCAGTATGAAGTCGCTCATGTACTTTCAGGTTTCCAGACTGATTGAAACTCTTGTCACAATATGAGCACTTGTAAGGTCTTTCTCCAGTATGAGTTCTCTGGTGTTGTTTCAGATTGTCAGCTTTAGTAAAGCTCTTCCCACAGTCTGAACACACATGGTCTTTCACTTCATCATGTGTTTTCTGGTGCTGTTTAAAATAATAAAGAATTGAAAAACTCTTTCCACAGAGAGAACACACATGAGGCTTCTCATCTGAATGAACTATCAGGTGTTTTTTTAGCTGTGAGGATGAAATAAATTTTTTACCACACTGATCACAGTTAAATGGCTTTTCTCCAGAGTGAACGAACAGATGATCCCTGAGACCTTTGGTACATTTGAAACTCTTCTCACAATGAGTGCATCGGTACGGCTTCTCTCCAGTATGAATTCGCTCATGGTCTTTCAGGGATTTTGAGTGAGTGAAACTCTTGTCACAATATGAGCACTTGTAAGGTCTTTCTCCAGTATGAATTCTTTGGTGCTCTTTCAGATGGTCAGCTCTAGTAAAACACTTCCCACAGTCTGAACACACATGATCTCTGACTTCATCATGTGTTTTCTGGTGCCGTTTCAAATGTTCCAGCCTTGAAAAACTTTTTCCACATAAACACACGAGCTTCTCTTCTGAATGAACGTTCAGGTGTTTTTTTAGATTTGACGACAAATTAAAATCTTTACCACACTGATCACAGTTAAATGTTTTTTCTTCAGAGTGAACGTGCAGATGATTCTTGAGACCTGATGCTCGAGAAAAACTCTTCCCACACTGAGTGCATGTGTACGGTTTCTCTCCAGTGTGAATTCTCATGTGTACATTAAGGTGTACTTTTTGACTGAAACTCTTTCCACACAGAGAGCAGGTGTGCAGCTTTTTGGCTTTTGTTCTTTGAGTTGTGATGCTCTGCTGTTCCTCCTCTGCTTCATTCACTTCATGTTTTTCCATTTTCATCTTCATCGAGTCTAAAGTAAAAATATTATGTGGTCAAAATAAGTTAAAGTGAACTATGATTTAACTGAAGAAAGCAACAGAGTATCAAGTATCAGTTCTTTGATGTGCTAAAGTTTAGTTCAGTCTCTTTTTTGTTAATCCATTAAAAATTTGAATGACAAAAGCTTTTCAATATTATGATTTAGAGGCATTTTTGTATTTCTATTTTGCTCATTATGTCACAGCCACCAAATCTGTTGAACTAAAGCTTTGTTACCTTAATGTTTCTCAACAGTCAACAATGAAGAATCAAGATTGGACACCAACCTGTTTGTTCCTCAGTATCTTCATGTTTTATTCTGGATGGTTCTGGATAACTCATGTCTTCAATCTCCTCTTTAATAAACTCCATCTTTAACAGTCACACAGATTTCAGCTGCTACACCTGGAGTTTGTCCTTCTCTTGTAGGATGATGTGAATATTCCCAGTACTTATTGGTGAATTGTTGTGGGAGGGGCTTCACTGCAGGTGTGAACTGTGATCACTGTGAGATACTGACGCCCACAGGACCAGACCTGGAAAAAAACCCAAAGATTAGTTACTGAATTCATACTGGATAACTTTAAAGCCCCTTATAATGCCATTTTAAAAGTTAATAATTTTGTTTTGGAGTCTCCTGCAATAGGTTTAACACTTTATACATTGCACATAACCTCATCTCAAAGAGTCTTAAAACAGTTTGTTAGAAGATTCTGTCTCTTTAAACCCCTCCTTTCTATAAGCCTGTTCTGCTCTGATTGGTCAGATGGCCCTATGATTGGTCGATGCGTTTGTAAACCTCTATTCACAGAAAATATTCACATTTTCTGCCTAAATAACAGCTCAACCTGGGTTTATCTCTTGCAAGAGTAGAAATTAGGACAAAAGTATTGGAATTTTCTACTGTAGCTTAAAATAATATACATTTTACTAAACAAAGTAGACATTCTACTAGAATAAGGTGAGTAATAGCCCGTTTCGTAAAACGAGACGCAATGATATTTGGCGAAACTACAGCCTTCCACTGTTAAAGCCACAATATGTACAAATTTTGATTAAAATATCCAAAAATCACTAGAACAATGCCATATATTTTGTTGACTTGTGTACTTACATTATCCCAAATGATTCTAAAAAAATTTAAATCTAGAGAAATAAGCGGAAAATAATTTTAACCAGGACACAGACTGTATCCGTGCGTCGCCTATAAATGACATCATACCCGCGTTACCCTCAATTTCTGGTTTTATTTAGTAGAAACCATGGAAACACCAAAGACGCTTTAATATATGTGGTTTATTAGACAGATGAGCATGTTTGGATACATTCAGTACCATGTTTTACCATGCCTACTATCGATTTCTTACTGCAGTGTGAACAAGTGCCTTATAGGAGCCACCGAGCAAACACACAGAGTAGCATTATAACATAACTTTCAACACACTCATATGTATCTATGATAAAACAGTGCTGCGTTACCCCACATACACATTTGCGGAAGCGGCAGAATAAAAGCTGCGCCAAATCGAAGTACGCCTTTGTTTTAAATAAGCGACCTATAGCAGTGAAAAAATGACATATTGAGGCTTCAATATTTAAACTTTCAGAAAGCAATAACTAGAATGGCATGTTATATATTTTTATAACAATACATATGTAGAAAATACTTGCATAATTATCTTTTGTTTGCAATACGTCAGGAAAGAATTCTGCCGCCACTAGTACACTTAGTGCTATGTGGAAGTGAAGTCGCTGCCTGAGATTCCTCCATAAATACGTAAACAGCATTCATGCATAGAGCCCATTATGAATATCTCAATCTGATTTTTGATATGACAATCTTTCTTTGGAGATATCTGCATTTAGCTTTGTGCCTGGGAAAATATAGATGTCTGGAGTTAACATAATAGTCAAAATTACTTTATATCTGTAACACATGCAAATTCAGCTATGCTAAGCCCCACCTTAACCCATCCTACCCAGGAAATTGTTGTCATCTGCCATTATGTGTAATAATTCTATAAACAATCTTCTTCAATCTTGTCCTTTCAAAATGTATATTAAATAAAATCAGACAAGTTTGCAGTTCTCTGCCATTATCGAACATTACTTTCCAGTTGGTCAGTTTTGCAACATGATTCAATTAAAATCACAGCGCTACATACCTGGCATGCTGGAGATCTTTTACCACATTTGAATGCCTCCAGATGTTATTTAATCATTCTTTAAGTAGCTTTTCTCTCCGTGACAACACAAGCAGCAGACTATACTGTTGTTAGCAGTTAGCATTAGCATTATCAACAAGAGGCAGGGGCTCTGGTGTGGGGGAGGAACTGAGTAAATTCACACTTCCGTAACACAACAGCAGATTCCACTAGGAGCAGGTACAATTCAGATATCTCAACATATAATTTTGACTAGTCGAAATTGAATTAGAAATGTCTCTAATTACTTCTGTGCATGTCTTAAAATAGTATTTAGGCTGGTCAAAACGTATTTAGAGAGATTGTTTTCATGAAGAAACACTTTTACATTTTACCTTTATATTTATTCATTTAGTAGACTCTTTTATTCAAAGCGATCTACAACTGAGGGATACTGGAAGCGACCCTACATGAAGAGGCGAATAATCACAAAAAGTTTTGGACATTGCTTAGATTAACATAAGCTTGAGTAGGGAGGGAATAGAGGAAAATGGAGGGTTTTTTTTAAGATGAGGTTAAGTGCTCATGGAAGAGATGAGTTTTCAGCTGTCTTTTGAATGTTGTGAGTTATTCTGCATCCCGGATGGAGGTGGGAAGATTGTTCCACCAGTAAGGAACAGTGAACGAAAATGTTCTGGAGAGAGATTTCATGCCTCTCTGTGGTGGCACCACGAGCTGTCGCTCCTTTGCTGCGCAAAGGCTTCTGGTGGGGATGTAGACCCGTAGGAGCGAGTGGAAGTATGCGGGTGCTGAGCCTGTGGTGGATTTGTAAGCAAACATCAACGCCTCAATGCGAGCAGCGAGTGGTAGCCAGTGCAGAGAGCTGAAGAGGGGTGTGACGTTGGCTCTTTTGGGCTCGTTGAAGACAAGACGTGCCACTGCGTTCTGAATCATTTGAAGCATTTTGATTGTATACAATGGAAGTCCAGCCAGAAGCGCATTGCAGTAGTCAAGCCTAGAAATGACCAGGGCCTGGACGAGAAGCTGGGTTGCATGTTCTGTTAGGAATGGTCTGATCTTCCTGATGTTGTGCAGTGCAGACCTGCATGTCCAAGCTGTCTTTGAAATGTGGTCTTTGAAGGAGTGCTGGTCATCAAAGGTTACTCCAAGATTTCGGAGATTCTCCTTTTAATTCAATGCTGGACTGGAAAGCCAATTAGATTTTTCTTTATTATTGTTGCATATAATTTACATACTTATAAAATACTAAATTTAACAACAATGCACTATTGGCAAAAGAATACAGAAGAAAAAAACAATTATTTGCTGAGAAAAAAGACAGGCCTAAATTAAAAAAAGAGAGGTTCAGTAATGTTTTGCTTTTAGTGAGTCAGCTATTTAACAGTAAATTACTTGCATTGTGTCCTAACCAGAATTAATTACTTCATTGCTTTTTTTTAAGTTAATGGAGGCATCGCAAAAAGCTTGAGCATGTTGTTTGCAAAATTTAGATGTATATAAATCGTTACAGAATTTGGCACAGAAATGAATTTGCTAATGAGTTTCTGGTATTCACACAGAGAATTCCATCAATCATTTCAATCAGTGCCCAGTGCGAGGTAGTGGAAGTGGGGCGACATAGCGTTCCAGGGGTGGGGGTGGGGGTATGGGGGTACCCCTTAGGTCAGTTCGCCATGGGGTTTAGTCACAAACGGCCCTTGTCACATGATGTAAGTTAGTCGTTACGCATTTTCCAATGGTGAAGCCACACACCCTCATAGTAAGGCTCCCGATTTGATACCATCACAATACTTGGGTGCGATACGATATATATTGTGTTTTTTTAAGAATTGCGATTCGACAAGTATTGTGATTCAATATTGTAATGTATTGCAAATTTTATGGGGTTTTTTTTAACACTAGACCATGTTGAATCATACACTTATACAGACTATACATGATGTATAAGATGAGTCATTTTAACAAAAACAATTAATCTTTCTGAGCTTTATTTCAGAAGCATTATACATCACAGTACTACATTCTCTTGAATAAATGATTCAATGACAAACATTGTTTAAGTTATTCATCATTACACTTGTTAGGTATTTGACATGAAAATGAATGTTGCTCACTTGCTACATTTTGTCATATGAGTGTCAAGACTTGATAAACGTGTAAAACTCTTCTCACACTGAGTACACCGATGCGGCTTCTCTCCAGTATGAAGTTGCTCGTGTGATTTCAGGTGCTCCAACCGAGTGAGACTCTTGTCACAATATGAGCACTTGTAAGGTCTTTCTCCAGTATGAGTTCTCTGGTGTTTTTTCAGATTGTCAGCTTTAGTAAATCTCTTCCCACAGTCTGAACACACATGATTTCTCACTTCAGTATGTGTTTTCTGATGCTGTTTAAAATAATAAAGACTTGAAAAACTCTTTCCACAGAGAGAACACAAGCAAGGCTTCTCATCTGAATGAACATTCAAGTGTTTTTTTAGCTGTGATGATGAAATAAAATCTTTACCACACTGATCACAGTTAAATGGCTTTTTTCCAGAGTGAACGAACAGATGATCCCTGAGACCTTTGGTACATTTGAAACTCTTCTCACAATGAGTACAGTGGTACGGCTTCTCTCCAGTATGAATACGCTCATGTTCTTTCAGGGATCTTGAGTGAGTGAATCTCTTGTCACAGTATGAGCACTTGTAAGGTTTTTCTCCAGTATGAATTCTTTGGTGCTCTTTCAGATGGTGAGCTGCCGTAAAGCTCTTCCCACAGTCTGAACACACATGATCTCTCACTTCATCGTGTGTTTTCTGGTGCCGTTTCAAATGTTCCAGCCTTGAAAAACTCTTTCCACATAAACACACATAAGGCTTCTCATCTGAATGAACGTTCAGGTGTTTTTTTAGATTTGATGGCGAATTAAAATCTTTACCACACTGATCACACTTGAATGGTTTTTCTCCAGAGTGAAAGCGCAGATGACTCCAGAGACCTGATGTTTGAGAAAAACTCTTTCCACACTGAGTGCATGTATAAGGTTTCTCTCCAGTGTGGATTCTCATGTGTTTGTTAAGTTTGTATTTTTGACTGAAACTCTTTCCACACTGAGAGCAGGTGTGTGGTTTATTTGCTTTGATGCTCTGCTGTTCCTTCTCTGCTTCATTCAGTTCATGTTTCTGCGGTTTCATCTCCATCCAGTCTAAAATTAAAATATTATGTGATCAAAATAAGTTCACTTGAACTCTGATTTAACAGAAGAATGCAAAAGTGTATCAAGTTAAGTCTCTTTCTTGTTAATCCGTTTAAATTGTGAATGACAAAAGCTATTCAAGATTATGATTTAGAGGCATTTTATGTCTCTATTTTTCTCATTGTTTCACAGCCAACAAATCTGTTGACCTAAAGCTTTGTTACCATAATGTTTCTCAACAGTCAACAATGAGTATGTTTACATGTATACAATTCTCCGATACTAACCCGAATAAAAAAAGGGGGGCAGCATTAAGAAGAGGGACGCCGCATGGTTTGACAAGCTGGTGAAGAAGAGTGGTTCTGTGATGGGTGTTGAACTTGACTCCTTAACAACTGTGGCATAGAGGAGGACCCTTAGCAAGCTTTTGTCCATTGTGGACAATGTCCATCACCCACTGCATAGTACCATCTCTAAGCAGAAGAGCACCTTCAGCAACAGGATGCTGTCCCTGTTCTACAGACAGACTGAGGACATCTTTTGTTCCCTCAGGCGATGTATGTTTGTTTTACTGTTATACTTGTTACTACTGGAAATCTGAATTTACCTATCTATCTATCTATCTATCTATCTATCTATCTATCTATCTATCTATCTATCCATCCATCCATCCATCCATCCATCCATCCATCCATCCATCCATCCATCCATCCATCCATCCATCCATCCATCCATCCATCCATCCATCCATCCCTCAAAGTTTTTGTAAAAAATGTGAAAATAAAACACCCAAAACTGTATATAGTATCATAACGAAGACAAATTGCATGTTGATACGTGAAATTCTGGAGGGAATGTCGGACGGTGTGGCATGGAGACGTCATGACGTGTGCCATTAATCAATTTATGTTCTATAACATGTAAAACGGGAACATGAACGGAATATTCTAAAAGCAACTCATGTAAAGACCTTAATCAGAATATTGTCTTATTCAGAATAAGGCCAAAAATTAGATTACTGCTGTCCATGTAAACGTAGTCAAAATAATGGACACCAACCTATTTGTTCCTCAGTATCTTCATGTTTTATTCTGGATGGTTCTGGATAACTCATGTCTTCAATCTCCTCTTTAATAAACTCCATCTTTAACAGTCACACAGATTTCAGCTGCTACACCTGGAGTTTGTCCTTCTCTTGTAGGATGATGTGAATATTCCCAGTATTTATTGGTGAATTGTTGTGGGAGGGGCTTCACTGCAGGTGTGAACTGTGATCACTGTGAGATACTGACGCCCACAGGACCAGATCTGGAGAAATCAAAGATAAGTTACTGAATTGATTTGTAAGCATGCATTTGGGAACATAGCAGGCACCAGTTATAGATTATTTTATTATCCATTTGCATAATAGGCTATCTAACATTTTTGTAGGAATTTGACGTGTTTGTAAACCTGTATTCACAGAAAATATTCACATTTTCTGCCTAAATAAAAGCTCAACCTGAGTTTTCGTAAAAATAAAAAGCTCAAGGGTTTCTCTCTCGCAAGAGTAGAAATTAGGACAAAAGTATTGATATTTCCCTACAGTAGCTTAAGATAATATACATTTTCATTTATTTTACAGTGGATTTGTTATACAATACATGGTGGGGAAACAAGAGAGTCAGGGCTTGGCGTAACCAGCAGGGAAACAGGAGTCAGGGAAATACGGAACCAGTGGGGACACGGGAGAGTCAGTGAAGGGAAGAACCAGTGGGGACACAGGAGAGTCAGTGCAGGGAAGAACCAGTGGGGACACAGGAGAGTCAGTGCAGGGAAGAACCAGTGGGGACACAGGAGAGTCAGTGAAGGGAAGAACCAGTGGGGACACAGGAGAGTCAGTGCAGGGAAGAACCAGTGGGGACACAGGAGAGTCAGTGCAGGGAAGAACCAGTGGGGACACGGGAGAGTCAGTGAAGGGAAGAACCAGTGGGGACACAGGAGAGTCAGTGAAGGGAAGAACCAGTGGGGACACAGGAGAGTCAGTGAAGGGAAGAACCAGTGGGGACACAGGAGAGTCAGTGAAGGGAAGAACCAGTGGGGACACAGGAGAGTCAGGGCTGGGCGGAACCAACAGAGAAACTGGAGAGTCAGGGAAGGATGGTACCAGTGGGGACACAGGAGAGTCAGGGCTGGAGAGAACCAGTGGGGACACAGGAGAGTCAGGGCTGGACGGAACCAGTGGGGACACCAGTACATTTGTGTATCTGTGACAGGCTTATATTGATAAATTGGTCGGGCTCTAGTAGCTGCCGATCAGGTGACATTTGTTGCAAACATTTGAGCAGTTAATAAAAAGCTAACTGCAGTAAGTGCCAGCAGAAGATAAACATCATCATTCAAAATACTTTATAATCTCTTATAAAGCACTCCCACCTTGGGAACTATTATATTAATGGCACAAATAAACCTGCATTGACACAAAAGGCACAATCCATATTCAATGTAAAGTAATAATCAATGTGTTAGAACATTTAATAACAGTTAAACTTTTAATTTATAAATTTGCCTAAATTCTTAAGTATTATTCTCGTTCATCACGCATTTAATTATACTATTTCAGGCTTTTTGGTATGTATATAATTTCATTGTTCACTTGAAATGTGTATTAAATAAAAGCAGATCAGCAGTTTGCGTTTCTCTGTCATTATTGAACATTACTCTCCAGTTGGTCAGTTTTGCACCATGATTCAATTAAAATCACAGCGCTACATACCTGGCATGCTGTAGCTTTCTCTCCGTGACAACACAAGCAGCAGACTATACTGTTGTTAGCAGTTAGCACTAGCATTATCAACAAGAGGCAGGGGCTCTGGTGTGGGCGAGGAACTGAGTAAATTCACAC
Organism: Gobio gobio; assembly: GCF_949357685.1. Lineage (NCBI taxonomy): Eukaryota > Metazoa > Chordata > Actinopteri > Cypriniformes > Gobionidae > Gobio > Gobio gobio. Next base: position 49,103,483 of record NC_137114.1, read on the forward strand.
TTCCGTAACACAACAGCAGATTCCACTAGGAGCAGGTACAATTCAGATATCTGAAAATATCATTTTGACTAGTCAAAATTGAATTAGAAATTAACTAGTATTATAACATGTAAAAAATAAAAATATGTATTAAATTCATAGTGTCCTAAGATAATGTATTTTATTATTATTTCTTGCAGGATATTAGCATTGATATATATGGCAATTTTTTTTCCAAGGTTGTTCAATATAGTGACAGTCCAAAAATAAAAGAAAGATAATTTCGATGTGAATTTTGTGTCAATATCAGTTTTAGATTTCTTCATGAAATGTTTGACAAGAAAATATTGTAAAAGGTCCCCTTTTCACGATTCCATTGTTCAAACTTTAGTTAGTGTGTAATGTTGCTGTTAGAGCATAAATAATACCTGTAAAATTATAAAGCTCAAAGTTCAATGCCAAGCGAGATATTTTATTTAACAGAAGTTCCCTTTCAAAGCCTACAGCGAACGGCTGGCTTGGACTACATCCTGGTACTTCCTTCTTTAATTACGTCAGTAGAGCAGTAGAACAGACTAACCTCCGCCCACAAAGAAACGCGAAAAAGGGGGCGCGGTCTTGTTGCTGTCCCACGTGGAGAAGCGGACGGTCGCGTGGAGAAAAGGAACTGTTGCATTGAGTGTGTTTATCGCCATGTCATCGAGACGCTGTTATTTTCATCCAGGAGTCAAATCACCTTTGTTTGGCTTTCCCAGGGACGCTGTAGAGATTATTGAACGCATACATCTCCCCGTTAAGAGGCGTGACCTTTCCAACGTGCGCTAAACTGCTGTCAAATTACAACACAGGAACCGCTTTCACGTGCGCTAAGCTGTGGTCGAATCACAGCACAGGAACCGCTTTGCACAATCAGAACTCGTTACGTATTTCTGAAGGAGGGACTTCATAGCACAAGGAAATCACCAGCCGTTTTTAGGACAGTGGAAACAGCGGTATACAGATAAGTAAATTGTGTGAAAAATACTGTGTTTTTTTACACGCGAAACATGAACACATGTTATATTGCACACTGTAAACACAATCAAAGCTTCAAAAAAACACGAAGAACGGGACCTTTAATTTATTTGAAAGATAAATCAAGTCTGTAGTGAGATGGGAGGGATATAAATTCCACTGAATTATTTTAGAGGAAACGTAAGTAGAACATAATACAAATAAATAATGTTTCTCACTAAAGACTCGTGACAAGAATTTTGAACAATTGCTTCCAACAATTATCAAAACAGGAGAATTGAGGTACACTGATTATTGTGCTGCGGTCTCATTCCGTCCAGTGCACTTTTATTTCCTTCTCAGGAAGTCTTGATAACAACTGTAGTCTGCTGCTCGTGTTGTCATGGAGAGAAAAGCTACTTAAGGGATTATTAAATAACATCTGGATGCATTCATACTGTATGTGGTAAAAGGTCTCCAACATGCCAGGTATGTAGTGCTGTGATTTGAATTAAAGACTTGAAGGGAATGCCAGTTAGATTTTTTTATTGATGGAAAAAATACAGTTGACATATTTACAAAACACAAAATGTAACAACAATGCACATATGGCCAAGAGAATACAGAAGAAACAACAATTTACTAATGAGGGAAAAAAAGATAAATAAGAAAAGAGGAAAATTGGAATGGGGAAAACATGAGGGTAAAACATTTATGTATACGTCAGTTAGAGTATGCAAATTAATTAGAAGTTGCTCTACTTGCTTTCTTATTTACTGAAGATGATTTTTTTGAATTCTTTAAAAAAACTGGTTTGTTGTTGATGAATTTTTGGACATACAGTTTGCAAAGAAAATAAATAAAAACACTGGAAAAACTGTGAATTCGGAGATGCTAATCTGTTGGCTTACTGGTTTCACATACTATATAGGCAAGGCAAGTAGAGAACTTTTCAATCTTGGATGCATTCAAAAAAAGTATGTGAAAAGATTCTGTGCATTCGATGGACACTTTACTATCCCACTGCAGTGACCAGTAATCTGCATAAAATAGAGCTATTTGTGCTTCTACAAACATTTGTGAAAGAATGGGTCGCCCTCAGGAGCTCAGTGAATTCAAGTGTGGTACCGTGATAGGTTGCCACCTGTGCAATAAGTCCATTCGTGAAATTTGAAGTTGCTTCAGCATACCAAGACATTTTGGACAATTTCATGCTCCCAACTTTCTGGGAACAGTTTGGGGACAGCCCCTTCCTGTTCCAACATGACTGCACATCAGTGCACAAAGCGTCGGTCCATAAAGACATGGATGAGCGAGTTTGGTGTGGAGGAACTTGACTGGCTTGCACAGAGTCCTGACCTCACAAATGCGCTTCAACAAGAATGGTCAAAAATTCCCATAAACACACTCTTAAACCTTGTGGAAAGCCTTTCCAGAAGAGTTAAAGCTGTTATAGCTGCAAAGGGTGGGTCAACTCCATATTAAACCCTACGGATTAAGAATGGGATGTCATCCCAGAATTTTTATTCTAGTAATTTGTGAATGTCATTCATAGATGTCACTGCACGATTGGCTGAGGTGCCTCATGTGATCCAAGTTAGCTTTATGCGTTTTCCAACGGTAAAGCCACAGACCCTCGTATCTCCCAATAATAAGACCATCTGTGCTAGAAACTCACTGGCAGGTGTGTTGAAGCAAGTTGAAGCTAAACCTTCCAGGACTGAGTTTGGACAGTCCTGATCTAGATGATATTTTGCTTTTAGGACAAACTACATTTCTATCTCGCCCGATTTACTTGTTAGGTATTTGACATGGAAACAAATGTTGCTCACTTGGAACATTTTATCATATGAATGTTAAGCCTTAATAAACGTGTAAAACTCTTCTCACACTGAGTACAGTGGTACGGCTTCTCTCCAGTATGAAGTCGCTCATGTGATTTCAAGTTTCCAGACTGATTGAAACTCTTGTCACAATATGAGCACTTGTAAGGTTTTTCTCCAGTGTGACTTCTTTGGTGCCGTTTCAGATAGTTAACTCTAGTAAAGCTCTTCCCACAGTCACAACACACATGATCTCTCACTTTATTATGTGTTTTCTGGTGCACTTTAAAAGTGTCCAGCCTTGTATGAACTCGCTCATGTGATTTCAGGTTTTCAAAACGGGTGTAACTCTTGTCACAAGATGAGCACTTGTAAGGTCTTTCTCCGGTATGAATTCTCTGGTGATTTCTCAGTTGGTCAGTTGTAGTAAAGCTCTTCCCACAGTCTGAACACACATGATCTCTCACTTCATCATGTGTTTTCTGGTGCCGTTTACAATTTTCCAGCCTTGAAAAACTCCTTCCACAGAGAGAACACACATGAGGCTTCTCATCTAAATGAACTATCAGGTGTAGTTTTAGATCTGATGATAAAATAAAATCTTTACCACACTGATCACAGTTAAATGGCTTTTCTCCAGAGTGACGGAGCAGATGAACAGTAAGACCTGATGCTTGAGTAAAACTCTTCCCACACTGAGTGCATGTAAACGGTTTCTCTCCAGTGTGAATTCTTATGTGTTTTATAAGGTCTCCTTTATTTAGGAAACTCTTTCCACACTGAGTGCATGTATAAGGTTTCTCTCCAGTGTGGATTCTCATGTGTTTGTTAAGTTTGTATTTTTGACTGAAACTCTTTCCACAATGCGAGCAGGTGTGTGGTTTATTAGCTTTGATGCTCTGCTGTTCCTCTTCTGCTTCATTCAGTTCATGTTTTTGTGGTTTCATCTCCATCCAGTCTAAAATAAAAATATTATGTGGTTAAAATAAGTTCAAGTTAACTCTGATTTAACAGAAGAAAGCAACGGAGTATCAGGCCCAGGGCCTGTATTTATCAAGCCTCAGAGAATTACTCACAAGAACACTGCTAAGAATTGACTTGAGTAAAAAAATTATTGGCTCAAAGCTGCGCTTAAAAGTTGGTTATTAAGCATCTCAGTCGTAATTTAAGTGAAGTGTAGCACTAAATCTTAAGTGTCAGTCTTAGAGATGATTCACAACACTTTGCTGTGCCACAAACGAGATTTTGGATGATGATAAAGGCATGGACCAATCACTGAATAGATTTCCTTATTTAAGAATATTCTCCGATAAATTCACATGGGTGAAATTCCTCAACACACGACATGATATGATATACACATTGGAAATGAAAGAAACACGTTTTCCAGCCACCATGCCTTAATTACAAATTTTAAACCTATGTGCTGTTAACTGACCTGCCTATATATAGCCTAGATTTTATGATATAATCAGCCACCATGGATTCCAAAAGAAAACCAAACTGGTGGGCGGAAGAAGCATTACTGCTCGCTGAAGCAATAACATGTTATAAAAGGCAAGTTCAGCCCAACATTAACCAGCGCTGATGGAGATGATGCCTGTTCTGTCCAAACGATACCGTTTGATTAGCTGCTTAAGCTCCTGAAAGAGTGACAAGAATATTTTTGGTGCGCCAAAGAAATGAATCGACTCGCTGATTCATAACACTTTGAAGCTTCATGAAGCAGTGTTTTGAAATCGGTTTTCACTATATAAGTCGTTCTTTAGGTTTTTTTTTTGGCACAACAAAAATATTCTCTTCGCTTTATAATATTCATATTGAACCACTGTACTCACATGAACTGATTTAAATGTTTTTAGTACATTAATGGATCTTGAGAGAGGAAATGTCATTGCTGGCTTGCAGGCCTCACTGAGCCATCAGACTTCAACAAAAAATATCTTAATTTGTGTTCCCAAGATGAATGGAGGAACGGCATGAGGGTGAGTAATAAATTACATTATTTTCATTTTTGGGTGAACTAACCCTTTAAGTTTGAAAGTAGGAGTTAGCACTTAAGACTAAAATGGCACTTTGAGAAAGCTTGACAAATACGAGCCCAGATCTTTGATGTGCTAAAGTTTAGTATAGTCTCTTTCTTATTAACCCATTTAAAATGTGGATGACAAAAGCTATTCAAGATTATGACTATTTAGATGCATTTTTTGTATCTCTATTTTGCTCATTATTTCACAACTACCAAATGTGTTGTAAGAATCAAGAATGGACACCAACCTATTTCTCCAGAGTGAACGCACGGATGATTTCTGAGAGTTGATGCTTGAGAAAAACTCTTTCCAAACTGAGTGCATGTATACGGTTTCTCTCCAGTGTGAATTCTCATGTGTCTGTTAAGGCTTCTCTTATGACTGAAACTCTTTCCACACTGAGTGCATGTATACGTTTTCTCTCCAGTGTGAACTCTCATGTGTTTGTTAAGGTCTCCTTTTCTGCCAAAACTCCTTCCACACTGAGTGCATGTATACGGTTTCTCTCCAGTGTGAATTCTTATGTGTTTGTTAAGGCTTCTCTTATGACTGAAACTCTTTCCACACTGAGTGCATGTGTACGGTTTCTCTCCAGTGTGAATTCTTATGTGTTTGTTAAGGCTTCTCTTATGACTAAAACTCTTTCCACACTGAGAGCAGGTGTGTGGCTTAGTAGCCTTTGTTCTTTGAGTTTTGATGCTCTGCTCTTCCTCCTCTGCTTCATTCAGTTCATGTTTTTCCATTTTCATCTCCATCCAGTCTAAAATAAAAATAGTATGTGGTCAAAATAATTTAAAGTGAAATCTGATTTAACAGAAGAAAGCAACAGAGTATCAAGTATCAGATCTTTGATGTGCTTAGGCCTGTCGCGATAGTCAATAAATCAATTAATCGCACGATAAAAAAAAAAATGAGCTTGATAATTTTTCCGGCCGCGATGATTTCCATTTGCATGCTCGTTTGCTTTCCTGGTCTCTCTCTCTCTCGCTGACTGCGCGCGCGCCTCGTCCGTTTGGGGAGGTGTTTATACTCAACGTGCAGACTGGATGCCGGCGTGATGAGACGTCATGCTCGGCCAGATTCGCCTGGAGCTCGTGCTTCTTCGATTGCGGAGCCGCGCGCAAAGTTACAAAATTTGACGTGCACACCGCCAAGCGAAATGGGGTCTCAACACGCACTACTGCCCGCTCCGCGTTGACACTATTTTTGCCGCGCACACCCTTGCGCTCGTCTGGAAGCGTCGAGTTTAAACAAGGCTTAAAGCTACACTGAAGTTGGCAGTTTGATAAATGCAAGTCAATTCTTCAGCTTAATCGTTGTGTGCTAAAAAGGCACATAAGTTCTTGTAGAGAGCATTACATATTATCCTTTTTTTGCCAAATAAATGAAAAGCATGTCATCAATGTCTTCTCTCTTGCTGTATCAAAATCTCACCTAGCTTTCCTCAGAGATGGTCCCAATAATGTGCTTAAAGTCAAGTCAAATTCAGTTTGTGCATGATTACATGATATAACAATTATTTTAATACTGTATCCTGAAATGTGGATAATTAAGCTAAATATCACACACTGAAGTACATTTCTGGAGTGTTACTGTTTAAAAGAAAAAACAACAACAAGAACCGAACAGAACCGAAAACCGTGATACGAACCGTGGGTTTTGTGAACCGTGCCACCCCTAATATGCACCTAAAACACAATCATCCGTTGCAGTTTTCATCCATTTTATTAACTGTTTTTGGTATTTATTCAAGTTAATTTTTTGTTAACAGACTGCGAGTCCACTGCTTTTATTGTTTTTAGTTGTTTTGTTCATTTATTGTGGATATTTAAAATGTTTTCCATTTTCAGTGTTAAATAGTCATTAGAAATAAAAGTTTATTGATCTTTGAAAAGGTGTACCTGCATTATTACGACATTATCATTATTTTAGATGAAAATGGTCTCAGAACGACAATATTATCGTTTATCGCAATAATTTCTTGGCCAATTTATCGCCCAGCAAAATGTGTTATCGTGACAGGCCTAGATGTGCTAAAGTTTAGTTTATTTCTTGTTAATCCATTTAAAATGTGAATGACAAAAGCTTTTCAATATTATGATTTAGATGCATTTTCTGTATCTCTGTTTTTCTCATTATTTCACAGCCAATAAATCTGTTGAACTAAAGCTTTGTTACCTTAATGTTTCTCAACAATCAGCAATTAAGAATCAAGATTGGACACCAACCTATTTGTTCCTCAGTATCTTCATGTTTTGTTCTGGATGGATCTGGATAACTCATGTCTTCAATCTCCTCTTTAATAAACTCCATCTTTAACAGTCACACAGATTTCAGCTGCTACACCTGGAGTTTGTCCTTCTCTTGTAGGATGATGTGAATATTCCCAGTATTTATTGGTGAATTGTTGTGGGAGGGGCTTCACTGCAGGTGTGAACTATGATCACTGTGAGCTACTGACGCCCACAGGACAAGATCTGGAAAAATCAAACATAAGTGATTTTACTTCATGAACTGAATTTATACTGGATTACTTTAAAGGGTCATGAAACCAGAGATGTAAAGAGTACCTGAATACCATACTTGAGTAAAAGTGCAGTGAAAATGACTCCATTACAAGTCACCAATTCCACTATAGCTTGAGTAAAAGTCTGAGTATCTGATTTTAGGGGTGTAACGATACACTTATGCCACGGTTCGGTTCATGTCACGGTTTTGGAGCCACGGTTCGGTTCGGTTCTGTTTGCTGTAGAGTCATGGTTCATGACAGGGCACTAGCAATAATAACACTAGATTCACTTTTAACTTACAGCAATAATTTGACTTATTAACTTTATCTTTAGTGACTTTATACAATGGCTTCACATTTTCTTTAGAGCAGTTAGCAAACCTGAGTAAACTAAAATTAAATAAATGTCTGCACTGTAGACTTGTCAGAAATAATCTACTCATTTTACCATAATGTTTAAAAAAAATTACATTTATTTCAAAAAACTTGATGACACACACAAGTAATGTCCCACTGTAGCCAACTTAACAAACACATACATTGTATGAATATGACTAATACTGATGAACAGGGTTTGTACACATTTCTACCAATACATTTCCATGACTTTTAAGAAAATATTCAGGACCTAACCTTCCATGAAAGTCTGTGTATACATGTAAAATAAGAAAAATCCATGTTCAAATGTCAAATCACAGCCTATCTTAACTAATTAACGTCAATCTATATGGTTTAATACAAAATAAACGCTGACACACCAGTAAAACGGTTAGATAAAATACTGTCTGACCCTAGCAATGGATTAACACAAATCAATGAGAGGCAACAATGATAAATAAGTAAATAAAACTGACAGTAACTTTACAAGGTGGCAGTGCCAGAGACAAACTTTTAGAATACAAAATTGGGTAACTAAGAAGACTTTAAAACAGCTTTGCCTCCTAGCATTTACCATTCATCTCATTGGAAAACCATCAATCATTAACATGATAACGTACCTATTTGAATGTTTATTTTTTTATTTCTTTAATTTACACCTATACAAACTACAGGGGTCTACAAACTACTTAACTCCTCCATTAAGGGGCTCCTTGCAATTGATTTCCAAGAGCATTTTATTTTTAATGATGTGCAATTTTTAATGATTACCTTTGTTGTTGTTTGTCAAATACTTTAATGTTACTCAAATTATAAAATGAACAGGAACTCTTTATAGAGTAATTGTCAGTTATTGACATGCTCTTGATCACTCAAAAAAAAAAAAGGTTCTATATGGCACCAAAAATGGTTTTTGGCCCGTAATCATAGGGGAACCTTTTTTAGTGCTATATAGCACCAATTTTGGTGCTTCAGTGGTTCTTTTGTATGAAATCAGTGTCACGTTTTTAATCGTAATGCTAGCCTGCTTAGGAAAACAGCATTTTTAGTCGTGTGATTTTGCATTTTGCTTAACTGTATCAAGTTATAAAAACAACCGCAGTATGTTTAACTGAGTTTCTTTATGTGTGTGCGTCGCTCATGTGTCCATTTCTCCTCGAGATGGTGCACAAGCCTCAACAGCTATTTTTTTCAGGAGAGCCACACTGATAGGACAAAATCAATAGGAGAGCCACTTTTACAGCAAAGTATCAAAAGTTACATCCAGCCATAAATAGCATGTCTGCTTATCAGTCTGTCATCCCTGAACATACAATATGCAAAGCAATAAATACAAAAGGTAGATAGATAGTGGGTATGCATAATATATTTTAGTGTAAACTTTCTGTCAATCGATTAAAAAAATTAACTAGATTATTTACACATTTTTCTGTCTAAAACGGGTTTTTAATGTATTGTATAATGTAATAATTCCACAGTAAATCACCAAATTAATGTAGAAAAAACAAAGAAAAAATATTTGTTCAAAGTTAATTTAAGACGTTATTTAACTAATTTAAAACTGTTCTTATGAGGATACTTGACAAAACGTACATTTAGGAATAATTCTGTGTGTTATTCTTTGTTAAAGAGCGAAAGAGAACTTGATTCTGGCGCACTGTCTGTGCTCATGATGCTGCCACGTAACCCACACCACGTCCGAAATCATGTACTATGTGAGTAGGTACAACATTTGAATTTTGAACGAACTTCACGACCGTTAAAAAAGTATGTTCTATAGTATGAATGAATGTAGTATGAATGTAATCCGGACGTACCTATGGGACATACTATCCGCCATGTTGTCATGATCATGTGACCTACCAGCGTCAGTTGCGTCCCTTCACCTCCATTCATAAATCGTCTCCTGTGGCCTCATGGGATAAAGTGTGCATCATATGCGCACTTCAGGATCTCGCCAGAAGTAGTAGGTCATCCGGGTACATTTCGCCTACTGTTTTTCGAATACTATGAATTCGGACATACTACTACGCAGAGAGAGATTTTGGAAGCTAGATCAGGTTAATAAGTATATTCATCACAATGCACTTTCTTATGAAGGCTATATTCAATATAAACTGGCTATCTAAAAAAATGTAATGCCTGTAAGAATAAAATGTAATGCTTTTTAATGCCATTTAAGGCCTTAATTTTCGAATCCATTTAATGACTTTTAATGCTTTTTAATGCCCCGCGGATACCCTGCACCATGCTGCAACTTGAGCGATCGCCCAAGTCACGTGACATGCACTTGGAAGACAAAAGTTTGTGTATATTTAGTAAATAATATTATGATGATAATATTTAGTAAAAATACAGCTCTTATTAGTTGTTAAAAGCATACTGATTGCTATTTAATCTAATGTCAAGGAAGAAAAGAAATATTTTGTGGCATAAGGTGAAGTGAGAGCAGGGCTGGGGCAGCAGGGGGCGGGGCACGAACGGTTCAACATGAGAGTATCGCGTTTTGAAACCGTGGGTGGTGTATCACGGTTTTTCGGTTCGGTTTGAATATCGTTACACCCCTAGTACTCAAGTAATACTCAACCTGAATGTGGGCTCAAATATGTACTAGCACTCAACACCTAAAAGACATGCCAGTGAAAATAAGAAACAACTGATTTGTAAGATGAGAAATCATGTTTATTTTCTAAAATCTAAATAAAACTGAACACCTCAATATTGCAATAAATCAAGGTCACCGCAAGAGCATCTTAAACGTCTACAAACGTTCAAGTCTCAGTTAAAATGGCCATAAGTAAACCAATATGCTTCAAAAAGGTCTCATCAATATAGCAGATAAATAAAATCATGTTAAGAGTCAAAGTTTAATTTTACCAGCTGCAGTGATGACCTTATCTCATAAATCAAACACCTGCGATTCAGCAACTACATGCTAATGCACTCACATTCAAGAAAAGTAGCCTTGTTGACGTTTGAGTGAGTAAAGGCAAACACCGACAAGATATAGTACATTCAGTGCCCACCGGCATGGGCGTAGATTACGCGGGGGACGGGGGGGACATGTCTCCCGCACTTTTAATAAAACGTACATTCGTCCACCGCACTTTTACTGGGTCGCACCGGTCCTAGTCGACCCGCTCTGTGCGGGATTCGAACCGGTGTCTAGTCGCGCCGCTCTTACTTTTAAACATTTATGATTATAATCATTGTTGAAAACAGCTGTGGAAATCATGATGCATTTTATTTTTCAGGATTTTTTAATTAATAGAAAGTTAAATGAACAGCATTTATTTGTATTGAATAAAGCGTGTATAAATCTTTTGTTATATTATAAATGCCACTTGATCAATTTAATGCATGTTTGATTAATAAAAGTATTAATTTCTCTTTTTTTATCTTACCACAAATGTTTGAATAGTTTCATGATTTCCACAAAAATGAAGCAGCACAACTGTTTTCAACATTGATAATAATCATAAATGTTTCTTGAGCATCAAATAAACATATTAGAATGATTTCTGAAAGATCGTGTGACACTGAAGACTGGAGTAATGATGATAAATTCAGCTTTGATCACAGGAATAAATTACAAAGATTTTTTTCTTTTTTACTATATATTCACACAGCTTCTTTACATTGGGATAATATTTCACTGTATAACTTTTTTACTGCATTTTTTATTAAATAAATGCAGCCTTGGTGAGCAGAAGACTTCTTTCAAAAACATTTAACAATTGTAATGTTTCCAAACTTTTGATAGGTACTGTATATTTTCTGCCTTATTCAGTGATATATTTTTTTTTTTACAAAGCATAAAATCCAAGGGGACTTAATGCACAAGTTTTTGTAGTACATAAACCAATCATAAAATTGGCATAACATATAGGGAAAATATTATAGATATTAGTGGTTATTGTTCAGCAGTGTATTTGATATCTTACTGAATTAAAAGCAAGAGATGAGATCAATTAAATCTGCCAATTAGACAAAGGTCAGAAAAAAACTGGTATTACACCTGACATTTCTGTCCCCCTCACTTCTGAAAAGATGGCTACGCCCCTGCCCACCGGCGTGAACGAACAGAGGAAACATAAAATACTCTTTTTTTTTGTCATTTTGGTCATATGATAATAATAGTAGGACATTGTTCAAAATTGCAAAGTGTTTACTTACATTGTGTTATTGTAAAATAAAGAAAACAAGATATGCTTTCTGTCGTCTGGGTTTCCTTTCAGTGAACTTGTTTGAGGAGCGTCGCGCCTCACAAAAATGAACCAAACTCAGCATCAACTGTCAAACTGTTTTTTCTTTCTTTTTGTTTATCTGTTAATTATTTAAATCAAATATAGTTTGTGTATTTATTGCTTTTATATAGGCATATAGACTATGATTTTGTGAAAACAAATGTTATTTTTTTTATTTTTAATGTAACTTTCCTTAGATCATCCTGTCGACCCATTTTTTAAGTCCCGCAACCCACCCGAGGGTCACGAACCAGGGTTTGAAAACCCCTGCTTTAGAACAGTCAAAAACTTACATGCAGCACCTTTAAATCAAGCTGCAGCGCAGTTATTCACATTTTTCCCCATTTTGACTGTAAAACTGACAAATGCCTTGTTAATAAATAGACTTAACTTAAAGAAATTACAATGCAAAGTTTTATTTTATGTTTGCAGGGCTCCAGATTAACATTTAAAGGCATTTAATTATCATTTACTGTATAATATATATAAATAATCATGCAAAAGCAAAATGTGATTATATAAATATATCATTATATGAAAATATATATTTATTAGAAAGTGGAACTGGCAGCCACCTACTGGTTACAATGGTAATGTAATCTATTTTTTATTTTTAAATAAGTGTGAGTTTTCCTACACCTTGAAACTTTTAGTTTTATAAATGGCGGTAATCTTTGAAGGATGAAAATGTTATTTTGGTCATTACATTAAAAATAACATAAATATGATAATATTAGCGTTTTGAATTGCTGGGAAAAGATGTGTGAAGTACTTGAAAGCATTTGACTATTTCTGCCAAAATTCCATGGTTACAGTTATTGTTACTACATTAAATCCATGGTGAGTGTTGTTAATTTGTGGACTGAAAGCCCTCTATAACTTAATTCGTGGCACCATGTTTCTCCTGGTTTCCATGTCAGCTCTGTTTGATCTAATAAAGATCTATGGTTAATAACGGAGAACTGTATGCTGATTTTGACTGCTTCTTCCTCGCTTGATCAAGATCAGCTCATGAGTAGCGCTGCAGCTGCACTGACATTTGTCCAAACTGATAAACGGTCAGTGAAGCACCAATGAGTGGCGCAGTTTTGTTCTGCTTTCATTACGTCTGCCAACGTTGTGGTGGGCTTCGCACAGGCAGGAAAAATTGGTGCAAAATGCGGCCATTTAGTTGCAGTCTGGAGCCCTGCAATATACACATGGTTCTCGAAGCTCACCATAAATTACACAAATACATACATATCCTTTGACAGCTATAATTTAATGCACAAATAAATGCAGACATTCACATTTGATCTCTGCATAGAAAATATGACATACGGTTGCATCTTGGACAACATTTGAGGCTTATTTTTCTGCGTTTTTATAAGCCGTTTGATCGGTTGAAGGGCCGTAAAGAACGGTTACCCTCATAGTGTGGATGAATCTTTTTTGTGTCTCTTATACTATATGAACTCTTATAAAACAAAAACAAACGCTCGTTTTTGATTCATTAATGCATCTCTCACTTACTGTATGTGCTCTCACTGTTTGAAGTGCCTGTCATAGGAAATCAACTTCAAGGCATCTTCTCATAGGATAAGGACATGCAGTCTCATGAATAATTATGAGACACCAATGCAGAGCTGCCAACTCTCACGCATTGGTCGTGAGACACACGCATTTGATTGGTTTCACACGCTCACACGCCACATCCCCCGATTTCTCACGCTGAAGTGTCAACCCAGTCGGTCAAATACCTGAAAGATGAGTTTATCTATAGATCTACCTGTTGAGCCACTCGTGATTGAGTTATGCTTTCGGGGAGGGGGTTCAAGATAAATACGGTGTAGTGCGGCCAAAAGCCACATTCCGTTTTGGGTTCTGACGAGAACGAGCCTGTAATGTGTGAAGCGGTGCGGTGTGACGCTCAACTCAATAATCCGCTCTATGTAGACGCGCTTCATGCTATGAACTGCGTGCTCAATGGTAAAACGCTCGCTCAAATCCTGCTCAGACATGACATTTATCTGTAGCCTACTTGTTGTAGCCACTAAACAATGTATTTTGTTTGATATTTATGTTTAAATATTATAATGCTATTTTAAAATTTCATCTAGGCTATTATGAAATGTGCAAAGATGCGTAATATGTCAAAGACTATATTAAGTTTTGTTTTGTAGAAAGTCTTTCTTTAAAGTAAATTTCGTTTTGTATAAATTGTATCGTAATTTTAATCAATGTTTAAATTGCCTGGAATTAATAAATAAGAAGCAAATAGACAATAGCAGACAATAATCGTGATGGAGGCGCCGGAGCGATCACTCGCATTGCATTACATTTTGTTCTTGCACTGATTTTAAATTTGTAGCCATTTTGCACTTTGACAGCCAGTTTGAGATTTAGTCTATATTTGATTATTGTGTGTATCGGATAGTTTGATTCTCACAGTTTTTGCCATTGAAATGACTGGGAAAAAAGTGCCCCAATAACCCAGAATTCACCCTATACTATTTGAAATCATAATTACATTACATTATGCTGTTTTAAATCCCAAATATTATAACATTCTTCATTAACAATTATTCAGTTATTTGTAACAATGTCATTGTAAAAAAAAAAAAAAAGAAACAAGAAAAGTAGTTTCAATGTAGCTAGCTACTTTTTGATAGTAACGTGTAGTGTAGCTATTTTTTTCAAAAGGGTAGCTTGAATGTAACTTAACTACTTTAAAGTAGCTTGTACGTTAAAGTAGTTCTATTTAGACAAAATCATGCCTCTACATAGAACTTTAAAATTGTGTCTATTGGATATACTGTATATACAAAGCGTCATATAGATGCATTTTGTCTTAATAGAGAGAATTAATTATCAACCTATACTTATCTATCAAATGCAAACAAGCAATCAACAAAAAAAACAAAAAAAAAAACAATACTACCCCATTCAAATGCTGATGCAGAGTGTTTTCTGATGTGTGTGTGCCCATTATATATATATATATATATATATATATATATATATATATATATATATATATATATATATATATATATATATATATATATATATATATATATATATATATATATATAAAATTATTTTTTATTTTTATTTTTTTCTGTGTACGGTAATGATGCTGAATGAGACAAAAAAAAATTGCTTTGTACTTGACTACATTTTGGTTGGCCACACCAAATCTCACTCCAAGATTTTTAAGAAAAGTTGCCAGCCCTGCCAATGAGTCATCGCCGTACTATACTACAAGAAAACGGCACATCCTGTGACGTTGACATAAAGACAAATTTAACCTGGAAGTTGAAAATAGCTAAAAAAGTTTTAGAATTAACTAGTTTTTGCCTAAATTCAAAACTAACGGATGGTATCATTGACTTCTATGATGTTCAACGCATAACTTCGTTAAAATCTCAGAAAATTTGGTTTAGGGTTTCATGACCCTTTAAAGTGCCCCTATTATAACTTTATAATATACTATATATAACATTATAATATACATTGTACATCACCTCATTCCTATCAGCTGAATGGGACTAGAAGAAAGTAATAAGATTAAAAGAATGGCTTTTTGATTGTTTGCATTTTATTTACAACACAACACAATCCAAACATACATAACAAAGGACAAAAAGGCACATATTAGGGCTGGGCGATATATCGCATGACATTGTTATGCGCATCTCGTCAGTAAAGCCGGTTCCTTGATTAGTAGTAAATCGCCATCACCTGCTTTCAGATGGAGCGGCATTTACTACACAGAGCCGTAGTTCGTAGTTCTCAGAGACGTATCGCCTGCGATAATTAATGCGATATGGCTCAGCTTGTCAGTGAACTACGGCTCTGTGTAGTAAATGCCGCTCCATCTGAAAGCAGGTGATGGCGATTTACTACTAATCAAGGAACCGGCTTTACTGACGAGATGCGTCATGCGATATATCGCCCAGCTCTGGCACATATTATTGTGCAGTTGCTGTTCAACATACCTGTAATTTCCAAGGTGCTTTTTCTTTTGCCCTGCCGTCAGTAGTCAGTGATGGAGCCTATTTTCATGTTCATGTAGAATATCAGTCCAGTGTAGCTTGCTGATGTTGGTACAGCAGTCTTAGAGAAAAACAGCTTGAAAGACTTGTGAAAGTTTGAGTCAGCAGCGGCATCTGGTCCCTGTAAAACAACAACTGTGAACTGTGAACATGCTGATATCAGGAGCAACTAGGGCTGCACGGAAAAAAATGTAATAAAAATATATTAGAATTATTGTCAGGGTTCTCCTCCGACAGTTCTGCCTGCCATTGTTCAATGTCTTTTTGTTTGTGTTGAGTTCGAGCACATGGTTCTTTCTACATGGTTAATCTGTGTTTAAAAATTAAGTGGTGCAACACAACTCGATTTAAAATAAAACCCAGATCAACAAATCCTTGATTAGCGTTAAACTTTGCTTAATTTAATCCTTATTGGTGCAACTCTCCCTATAGTGTTTTTCACGTTAAGCGCTTTAAAAACGTCCCGCTGTTTTTATACTGTTTTTGAAATACTGCAGCAGGTGCTGTATATGGATCACAAGTGCCCAAAACGTGCATCTTGTTCACATATTTTTGTTTTTAAGATGGAAAATTGACAGGTTTGTGCTGCAGCTCTGCGGCTGTTTTGCCCTCCAGGGCTCCGTGACGATCACGTGACTGAAAACTATGAATTGGCCTCACAGGGATGCTCTAACGACTGTCTTTGACTAAACAGGTCAAAATCAAGTTGCGTGTGGAAAGTGCGCACTGAAAAAGAAGAGTCATGTTGATTTTCACTTCTGGTACAATCATTGATTTAGAACTGATTTACATTTAGAAATTTAGCACTTTAATGCTTTTTGAAACATTAAAGGTCCCGTTCTTCGTGTTTTTTTGAAGCTTTGATTGTGTTTACAGTGTGCAATATAACATGTGTTTATGTTTCGCGTGTAAAAAAAAACTGTATTTTTAACACAATTTACTTATCTGTACACCGCTGTTTTCACTGTCCTACAAACGACTGAAGACTTCCTTTATTCTATGAAGTCCCTCCTTCAGAAACACGTAACGAGTTCTGATTGTGTCAGCGGTTCCCGTGTTGCGATTTGACAGCAGCTTAGCGAACGTAGCACGGTCCTGTGTTGTGATTCGACAGCAGCTTAGCGCACGTGGAAAGGTCACGCCTCTTAACGGGAGAAATATACGCGCTTAATAATCTCTACAGCGTCCCTGGGAAAGCCAAACAAAGGTGATTTGACTCCGGGATGAAAATAACAGCGTCTCGACGACATGGCGACAAACACACTGAAACGCAGCACTTCCTTTTCTCCACGCGACGTCCTCTTCTTCTCCACGTGGGACAGCAACAAGACCACGCCCCCTTTTTTCGCGTTTTCTTGTGGGCGGAGGTTAGTCTGTTCTACTGCTCTACTGACGTAATTAAAGCAGGAAATACCAGGATGTAGTCCTAACCAGCCGTTCGCTGTAGGCTTTGAAAGGGAACTTCTGTTAAATAAAATATCTCGCTTGGCATTGAACTTTGAGCTTTATCATTTTACAGGTATTATTTATGCTCTAGCAGCAACATTACACACTAACTAAAGTTTGAACAATGGGATCACGAAGAACAGGACCTTTAAAGGTGCGTCCCATTCGACCGTAAGTGGACTGCGAAGTGGACTTCAGAGGGTATTCCACCATCTTAACCGAGATCCCAATCTGTAGGGAGTGAACAAGTTCGAAGGGCACTGCGAACGGCGTAGGGAAGAAGGGAACGTCAATACATTACTTCACAGGAAGTGGAGAGCGAAAATCACCCAATTGCCTTTGCGCGTCTCATCACCGGTCTGAACTAACGGTGGAGCAAAGCCGTTAGAAGAGTTTTAAACGGCTCTGCGATGTAGGAGTTTACGTATGCATTTGAATATTCACAGTTATAATTATACAAACTAGAGTATGAATAGTTATGGCAATGACTGTTGTATTCGCATATTCTATTGTATGAACATGTAATAGGGTTGTCACGATTCTCTTAAATTTTCGATTCTAAGGTCACGGTTCGATTCGATTCTCGATTTTTACATTTATTTTTTTTAAAGCACAGGTTACTATGCCATTTTTAGACTAGACTTTTATGCAATATAATATCTGACTTTTGTTCGCAATGTACCATACTACATTGTCAAATTTAAAACATTTATTAACAACATAATGAAACAATAACTTATATCTTCAGTCAATTTAAAACTTAAGCAAAATAATCAGCCATCTAGTTTCTCTTTTGTAAGTGCAGTCTTCTTCACAGAAGATTTCCCAGTCATCATTAATGTAATGTGCATGTAATGAAGCTCTGTGTTGCTCTGGAGGTCCAGCAATCTGTAGTCAAGGCAACTAAATGTGCGCTGCTCAGACCTTCAATAACTTTCTCCTTTACATTATTGTACATGGAGGGAATCACCGTAGCTGTGAGATGCGTTCTACTTGGGATTTCGTAGCGTGGTTCTAGCACGCTAATTAAGTTGAGTTTTCCACCACCGAATAAGGTTGCATGTCCGTGGCTATGAATACTCCTAACGTGCGCTTAATTGCATTTGCACGAGTTGAGTTACTTGGAAGTTTAATTCCAAATGAAGACAGAAGAGTAGTTTGTTACAGTTGTTGGTTTAACAGATAAATCTATGTTTTTCTGGTGCCTGCGGAGATGCCCTGCCATGTTAATCGTGCTGCCAGTGAAAGAATATGATACATGCATATAGCAGAGCTTGCAAACTGTGGCTTTTTTTGTCGATAACGTGAATGTTGTCAACATACCTCACTAGAAATCCAAAATACTTCCACACCGTGATATTCAGTGAAAGAGGAGGGGGTTCGAGGGGGTTCAAGTTCTGTCGATGGGTCTCCTGCATCTGCAGTTGCCATGCTATCTTTTGAGTGGCTGTAGCTAAGTTAGAGGAGGTTGACTCGCAGAACTTGGGGGCGTGGCAGCATCGACGATTCCATTTTTTAATTCGAAGTTTGAGATTGTGACTTAATTTCGGTCAATTTCGATTTGACACCCTTAACATGTAAACAAATTAAAAGTGTTGAAGCCTGTAATTTTTTACTTTATTTACCTCGTTTAATACGCTGCATATGGGAAAGACAGCGCACGAGATGAGACCGCTACAATTATTAAGACCATTGATTAAGAACACATGAATACATAGTTACCAGTGATGCGCGGGTCAATGTATAAACAACCCGCACCCGACCGACGTTTTCAACTAACCCGCCCGCAACTCGGACCGCAAAAAAAAAGAAGAAAATATTGTACCCGACCCGCTTCCTGACCCGCATTTTTTAAAAGTAGTAAATGCTCATCGTAGCTCATTGGGCCATTGAGAAAATGTTTCAGGCCCTGGCGTGGTGCGCTCAGAGGTGCAGCAGCGAGAGCAGGAAGTTCTTGAGGCGGCCCATCATTTTCCATTTCAGCTCCAGATGCATATTATTGATGAACGCGATGTTTATGTTTCGACCCGGCTTGAAGAATTCATCAGCCCACATTTGGAAAACATTTGGAAAAGTGTGAAAGCCCTTAGGAGCGCAAACTGTTATTTTTCTGAATGCTGTATGATATAGCCGTTATGTAATACAGGCTTGATTTATTCATTTATTTCGTTTAATTTTCTTAACAATTAAGATGCTGCATGTGTTTATCCAGTCTAATCGAAGTGTGCGTCTCTCCCCCGACTTTCCCAACAAAAATCCCGCCCCCTCTCAGAAAATACATAAAACTGACTTTAAATGCGTTTAAAAGTAGCCTATTAAAATGGTACAATGGCATTGCTCAGTTCAATGTTTTGGGAAATCGGGCATTTTGTCCCGCGTCAGCATTTATTCAAAAGTTAATAACGCTCAACATTCAAAAGGTAAATAAGGATTTATTGACGATCCGACCGACCGTGACCCGAATATCATTAAAAATATTTTTGGATGACTCGTAACCGCGGGTAACCGCGGGTGGCCGCGGGCACCCGCTCATTTTGGATCAACCCGCGCATCACTGATAGTTACCCAAATCAAAATGTATTTTCATATTGAGCTGTTCATATTCTAAATCATATTGATTTTCATTTTCAGCATCAAATCTGTTTATAGTCAATTAAATATACAAGTATATGTAAACTATAGGGATGGCACAATTCTCAATATAATATTGAACCGTTCGGTTTTAACATGCGCTTTTCCGTGTGTGCGCACTAAACGCCTGTCAAACACGTGATTACTGGACTAAGTAGTCGTCTTACTGTGCTAATACTGTCAAATACACACAAGGTTAACATGAACACAGTCTGTTATGTCTAAAGTGAAAGTAAAATCGGCGTGTGTCTGTATATTAGATGCACGCAGGTCTTAAATTGACAGCAGCGCAGCCCAGTGAACACGCTGTCCTTAAAGGGACAGTTCACCTCTAATGTTGTTCCAAACCTGTATTCATTTCTCGATTACAGAATTTTCATTTTTGAGTGAACTATCCCTTTAATGTTAATACAACAACAAAAGACAAATAGAAAATCACTCACTGCTCTTGACTCAAAAACTTTAATACAGTAGCTTTAATAAGAATCAATGTATATTTTATAGTGAAGTCTATGTAGTGTTTTATTTTTACATTTATTAATTCAATTTCATACTTAAATGTTGCTGTACAGCTCTGAGCTGCCAGTGTAAATCTTTATACAATACACTAGGAATGTGTACAAGGTTTTTTTTAAAGTAAAGTTTTAAGTTTAAGTAAGGTTTTTCAATTCTTTTAAGTAAAATAAAGAAAGAGTATTGCAATAAAAAAAGTAGTTTTTCTCCTTAACCTCTTGCTGTTCCTGTCGCCTAAGAATACAGAATAGAATAGCAAAAGACTGATGTGACAAGCCATCAGAACCGAACCGAAAACCATGGTTAAAAGCCGAGGTATGTATTGAACCGTGGACTAACTGTATTGTTGCATCCCTAGTAAACTAATAAAACAAATAGACTAATACAATATTTTGATTATATTTTAAGATACGTACGGTGTGTTTTGTAAATGTATATTTCTATTGGTTTTAAATTAGAAAGTAAAGTAAATTACAATATTAATTTGTTATCATAATCTGCGCGACCCCGTTGTTGGCTTTCTTTGATGACGCTGCAGGGCGTTCCAAATCAGCGATTATTGGCAGCAAAGTCCACTTCAAGTGATATACCGTTCTCAGGGAGTAGGGAGCAGTGAACACTGCGTAGGGACCCTGTCGAATGGAACGCACCTTAAGACATGGAGTGCTTCAATATCCCTCCTTGTTTCCTCACTCCTCCGTCCTCCATCCTATGACCCGGAAACTGATGGAGCTCAGCCATCTTGTAGGACTTCTCAACTCTAATGGAGGCTTCCTGAGGAGTCATGAGCCAGGATACACAGGTGTATCCTTTGCGGAAGTGTTTTATCGACAAAACGTGACGCACGTAAAATCTCCTTCCCCTTCACATCTTGCCAGTTTATTAATTATTATTATTATAATTATCATTATTGTTTACATGTTCAAGATGTATGCCACACAAATGTATGTCAAATTACAACAACCGTACAAGTTACAACAAGGACAGTTGCAGAATTATAGCACAAGAAAATTAAACAAACTAATACTATACAACTAATAAAAAGCAGTTAATAATTGGGAATAATAAATTGTTAAAAATGGTAATACAAAAAAAAATATGGACAAATGTGGTATTTTGTGGAGTTTGAAACTTTAATGTTCAAGAATCCCGACGTGCAAACTAAATCCAGCGGTGTGGAGTCATTGATTGACGACGCTTGAAGTGGCGAAAGGGAGCGAGGATATCATTTCACTTGATTCAATTCCTCCATCCTCGCGTCTTTTCCTTGCGTCCTACCCTCGCATCCTGGAGGGGGGAGCTGAGACGCGAGGAAAAGAGGCGAGGAAAGGAAATGATGCACAAGAATTGAGAAGCACCCATGGTTTCACTAATTTCCAGTTAGTGAAGTTGCGGTTCTCTGTCGTTATTGAACATTACTCCGTTGGTCAGTTTTGCAACATGGTTTAATTGAAAATCAACACAGCGCTACATACCTGGCATGCTGGAGAGGAGACCCTTTACCACATGCGTCCAGATGTTATTTAATCATTGTTTAAGTATAACTTTTCTCTCCGTGACAACAAAGGCAGCAGACTATACTGTTGTTAGCGGTTAGCACTAGCATTATCAACAAGACGGGTAGTGGAGGGTCTCTGAGTAAATTCAGTCTCACGTAACACAATAGCAGATTCCACTAGGATCAGGAAATATAATTTTGACTAGTCGAAATTGAATTAGAAGTGTCTCTAATTAATACTTCTGTGCATGCCTCTGGAAATATAATTCAGTCCATTTCAGACTAGAACGTATATAGATATCTCACAATTGTTTTCATGAAGACACTTTTCATTCAATGCTTCAGGTGTGTTGGACTTGATGCAGCGCTGCAAAGACTGGAAGGAAATCCCAGTTTAATTGTTTTAAATGATGCAAAAGATAGAGTTTACATATTTATATAACAACATTCAACACAGCACCCATTGTCAAAAAATACAGAGTAATAAAACAATAAATTGCCAATGGGGGGAAAAGATAAAGAAAAGAGGAAAATGAGAGGGAAAAGAATATGAGAGAAATTAGGCTAATTGATACACCAGTTAGGGAATGCAAATTAAAGGCACTGCAAATAGAAGTTGTTCTGCTTTCTTATTTACTGAAGAAGTAGTGTTGAAATACTTTTTTAATTATTACAAAAAAAAGACGTGGTTTGTTGTTGGTGAACTTGATTGCTTCAAAGCAGCTTTACAGTGATGATAGGAAATTTATTTTGTTTTTGAAGAAAGGTTTTTGATTAATTTCTGTTGTAAAAGCTGTTTAGTTATTTAATTTGGTGCCTTTTAAACAACACCATCTTCAATTAAAACAGAAAACCCCCAGTGTGTTCCGGACCCCATCCGCATGGCAACAGCATTTGGTGGCCGGAGAACGCAAACCATGAAATAGGTTTGAAATAGTTTTGAAGCTATACCATCATCTTCCCCTCGCAACCCTTAAGCCCCGGTGTCGATGCATAAAAAGGTGATTCCGTGAAGGTGATCCTGATTATCTGTCTAGGTGTGTGTTAAAATATTACTGTACCTACCCACTGTAAAAAAAAAAAAAAAAAAAAAAAAGGGAATCAGATGCATCTTTATCCCCTGACACCAACTTGTGGGCACAAATTTGTAAAATTATGGGGGGGTTTTTTTGGTTAATAATCTTAATAAATTTAAGATTGTTCATAGAATTCATATTACACAATATAAAAAAAATCGAAATGGGTTTCTCTGATTTACCCATCTTTTCCCATTGTGATCTTAAAGGGTTAGTTCACCCAAAAATGAAAATTCTGTCATTAATTACTTACCCTCATGTTGTTCGACACCCGTAAGACCTCCGTTCATCTTCGGAACAGAAATGAAGATATTTTAGTTGAATCTGATGGCTCTGAAAGGCCTCCATTGGCACAATGGCACTTTACACTCTCAAGACCCTTAAAAGGTACTAAAGACGTCGTTACAAAGTCCATCTCACTACAGTGGTTCTAAAATAACTTTATGAATCGTCGAGAATAGTTTTTGTGCGCAAAAAAACCCTAAATAACGACTTACATAGTGATGACGATTTCAAAACAAGGCATCATGAAGCTTTGATGCGTTATGAATCAGCGAGTCGAATCAGCGGTTTGAATCGCCAAATTTCAGCAGTTTGGCGGTTTGACATGCGATTCGAATCATGATTCGGCTCACTGATTCATAACGCTTCACACCTCCATTTTTTATGGTATTGCACCCCCGTTCGGATATTTTGGTTGTAGGTATCGGAGAAATTGTACATTATTCTTTAGATTTAAATACCACTATCTCCTCCTCTCTGTTTATTAGGAGATCTCTCAGAGATTGAAGCTACACCTCACTATGTAAAATGAGTTATATTGCTCAACTATTTGCCAAGAAAGCTATTCTTCAATATCGAAAAAACTAAACAATTATTAAAAAATTAAGCACTGGTTAAATTTACTACTAAATTTGGAAAATGGAAAAAAAATGGCTGCCATAGCAAGAAAGAGCTCCAGGAGCCTACTTGGAAGTGTGGTCTACTTTTATACTTTATAAATGATTGTATTTCATTGAATGTAATACAATAACAAAACATTTTTTTTAAACTGAAGTAGATTATATATAGGTATACATATACACACGTTCAAGCATAACATAATGACAGGTGAAGTGAATGACACAGATTTTCTCTTCATCCCGGCACATGTTAGTGTGTGGGATATATTAGGCAGCAAGTGAACATTTTGTCCTCAAAGTTGATGTGTTAGAAACAGGAAAAATGGGCAAGCATAAGGATTTCAGCGAGTTTGGCAAGGGCCAAATTGTGATGGCTAGATGACTGGGTCAGGGCATCTCCAAAACTGCAGCTCTTGTGGGGTGTTCCCGGTCTGCAGTGGTCAGTATCTATCAAAAAGTGCTCCAAGGAAGGAAGGCATTCAAGTACTCATACAGTGTGTTGTAATGCTGCGGCTTAAGTGGTGGTGTAGTTATGGTCACTAACCCGGAAAAGGCTGACTGTCTAAATTCACAGCTTGGCTCTTCAAGTGGCAAGGCAGGCTGTGTGGGCCAACTATCTGGTGGCAGTTTAAGGAATGCTTCCCCCTGGCTCCACCGGCTCCCTCTAGAGAGATTGCTAAGAAACTTGCCACAAGTGATATTGTCAGCTGGGTTGTCTGTGTTGGGGAGGATAGATGTGAAACAGCATTGGTGAGCATTGATCTCTGATGTTTAATCTCATGTGTGGGGCCTTGAAGAGTTCATCCCAGACATGTCTTAACTACTGCAGGTCCACCTGGTGGGCCTAACAGGACAGGTTCAACAAGCGTGATGAGATGTGGGTAGTCTGAACCAATCAACAGCACAGGTGTCGATACCTCTTCTGTAAGGATGCATGCATCTCCATTGAGGCATCCCATTTGTAATGATTACTCACTTTCAGAAGGAGTCTGCGGCTGCTGACAGAATGGCTCACATTCAAGATGTCTTTTGTGGTACTCAAAAGTTCAGGAGATCTCTTTGGGCTCAGTCCCAACACTGGTATTCACAGCTCGCTCATTCAGTTCGTGCAATATTAGAAAGTGTTTACTCTTGCAAGTGGAGGTTTCCCTGGAGGTTTGAGGTCGTAACGACCATCTCTCTTCTAGGTTGATGAGTCCGGTGCATATCCTGGCAATATCATCCTGAACCTGGAGCTCGTACTCTAGCCAGTCCGCAACGTCAAGGAGAGAAGGAACTGTTCTATTCTGGATGGGTGAACATCTCTTGAAACTGGTCTTAAGCTCGTGAGGAAGTTTGCCTTGTAGCCTAGTGTTGGGGTAACGGCTTAGGACCCAGGACCAGTAGTGAAAAATGAAGACCAAGAGTCAGGAGTTAGATTAATTCAAGAAAAATTTACTGAAGAATAGTTTGCAGTTTCATCAGCAGAAGCCAGCTCACAAGGAGTTTGGCCGCACTCCCTCTAACAGTCTCCCCGCCTCCGCCTAACGTACATACAATTTCTGAACAGTTATACTGTTTTCAAGGTCTAGCCACATCATTATTGTCATGTTGAATGATTCTGATTGGCAGAGAAAATGCACAGTCATGGTAAATTTCCACACAAGGATGGATAGCAGAACATATCACTAAACTTGGTAGACTAGTTGTCACCCCATGACTAGATTTAGATCACAATGACCCAGGAGGTCCTAGAAAGGTGTCTTCAGGTCTGGTGTCGTGTGCAGAAAACGTCCATCTTCAATATTGGGCCTGCACCGATCATGCAACGCACACACAAAAGCACTAGGGTATATCACATTCTAGTTAGTGTCAGCGGATCCTGACATTTATCGAAAGAACACCCAATACCTAAACAAAGATACAGCCATCGCTCTCCTTCGCCAGAGAGAGACATACATACTAGATACTCTTTTATTCTTTGAGGACTAAATATATGAACATTGAGAAGGATAGGTGTATAAAAGAAGAGACACAGGTATCTGACCTGCCCCTTCACTAGACACGTGAGAATTCAATTCCAATTCAGCCTCCCCTTCTGACCCTAACTGCTCTAGGATACTCACCAATGAGCGCACACAGAGGGCAAATAGCTTAAATGCTCTAACATCTCCTGGCCTGATATTGGGTTCTTTGCCACTCCCACACCATACATGAAAGTAAAATAACCGGCACAAATTTTCTCTTACAGAGATGACGAGACATGCACGGGTGACTGATGCACGCAATTTCCTTATGAAAACCATCCTGCTCTGTCAAAAACACATTTTGGAACAAGGATTGATGGTGTATTGACTCATCATTTAAATGTGTTTGTTATCGGAGCAGTAATGGGCTAATGGTTAGTGAGTCTGACCAGTAACCAAAAGGTTGCTGGTTTGATTCCAGTACTGTCAGGAAACTTTCTGCAAATTTAGAGGAGGTGAAAAAGGTGACATGTGTTTGACTTGAATCTCTTTAGGGTGTTTTGGGGGCATCCATCCCCAGAAGAAAATGTTTGACTTTAAAATGTAAATGAAGCATTCTGGTTCACTCTGACAAGAAAATAAAGGGAAAAGACAGCATTTGCATCAATTAAACCACACATTTATTGCCACTATAGGGCTGGGCACTGACAAAAAATTCACAATTAGATTAGATTTCGATTCACAAGCTTTTAATTCAATTTGATTTGATATGAATTAATTTGGGGCCTATCAGGTAGTCATTTTCTTCAAAGGAAAACAAATCTCTTTCAATTAATGCTGTAAAGTTAAACTATACAGGGAACCCCAATTGGTACATCAGGCCACTTGCATTTAAATATCACATAAGCAAGTTTTTATAATTACATCATAACACATTTTTATGACATCTCGTTTTTTTATGGCTGTCATAAGGTGGATTTATTCAAACATGCATTAGATATCATACATATACATATACATATATTATACATATATAAATACACCACCCCAGCACAAAAGTGAAACTCTGCCTATGGTTTTCCTCCAATATGAGTTCTTTGGTGCTGTCTCAGTTAGTAAGCTCTAGTGAGGCTCTTCCCACACATGATCTTTCACTTCATCATGTGTTTTCATGTGCAGTTTAAAACTCTTCAGCCATAAAATACTCTTTCCACAGACAGGGCACACATAAGGCTTCTCATCTAAATGAACTGTCAGGTGTTCTTTTAGATTTGATGATGAAAAAAACTCTTTACCACAGTGATCACAGCTAAATGGCTTATCTCCAGAGTGACGGAGCAGATGAACACTGAGAGATGACGCTCGAGAAAAACTCTTCTCACACTGAGTACAGTGGAACGGCTTCTCTCCAGTATGAACTCGCTCATGTTCTTTCAGGTTTCCAGACTGAGTGAAACTCTTGTCACAATATGAGCACTTGTAAGGTCTTTCTCCAGTATGAGTTATTTGGTGCCGTCTCAGACAGTCAGCTCTAGTAAAGCTCTTCCCACAGTCACAACACACATGATCTTTCACTTCATTGTGTGTTTTCTGATGCTGTTTGAAACTGCTCAGCCATGAAAAACTCTTTCCACATAAACACACATAAGGCTTCTCATCTGCATGAACATTGAGGTGTTGTTTTAGATTTGATGACGAAATAAAATCTTTACCACACTGATCACAGTTAAATGGTTTCTCTCCAGTGTGAATTATCATGTGTGTGTCAAGTTTGTCTTTTTTCCTGAAACTCTTTCCACACTGAGAGCAGGTGTGCAGATCTCTAGTTTTGATGCTCTGCTGTTCCTCCTCGGTTTCATCCAGGTCATCTTTTTGCTTATTCACCTCCATCCCATCTAAAATAAAAATATTATGTGGTTAAAATAAGTTCAAGTGAACTCTCATTTAACAGAAGAAAGCAACAGAGTATCCCATTGTTAATCAATTTAAAATGACAAATGCTATTCAAGATTATGACATTTAGATGACATTCTGTTTCATATATCATCCAGTTTGTTGAACTGAAGCTTTGTTACCTTAATGTTTCTTAACAGTCAATAATGAAGAATCAAGAATGGACACCAACCTGTTTGTTCCTCAGTATCTTCATGTTTTGTTCTGGATGGTTCTAGATCACTCTTGTCTTCAATCTCCTCTTTAATAAACTCCATCTTTAACAGTCACACAGATTTCAGCTGCTACACCTGGAGTTTGTCCTTCTCTTGTAGGATGATGTGAATATTCCCAGTATTTACTGGTGAATTGTTGTGGGAGGGGCTTCACTGCAGGTGTGAACTGTGATCACTGTGAGATACTGACGCCCACAGGACCAGATCTGGAAAAATCAAAAGATAAGTTTCTGAATTCATACTGGATTACTTTAACAGCAAACACATATGGTGCCTCATTTTTAAGTATCCCAGGATATTATAAGGATGGCACAGCTTATATTCTAACGAGATGACAGAAATCCACTTTAAAAAGGTACACCATGTAACATTTGGTGCGGTTAATAAACAAACCTGCATGAGTCTTGCAGACGAACATTGTAGCCGGAGCTACTTGTCTCTGTTTATGTCTATGACAAGTCATGTAGGTACTGTATGATAAGACAAAAACACACTTTGGAAGATGGATTCATAATGTACTCACTCATTATTAGTGGTCGACAAGACATATCGTCAAGGCTGAATTATCGGCCGATATTTGGCACAAGTTTTTCTGTGTGGCCAACGTGTCGGAAAACGGGACTTTTATTTTGAGGGCACTGAGAACACCCTCCCATTCTCCGTCTGTTTAACAGTTTTGTCTAATACATTATTAGATAGAACAGTTGAGCAAAAAGTAAACTGTATTTAAGAAGTATATTGTTCTCATTTACTGTCAGTGTGTCATTTACTGCAAATACACATAATTTAAACAAATCTTTGAATATTTAATTTCACAAACCTTGCAGACTTCAGCTGTCAAATATTCTGAAGTGAAAATACAGTAATATGATTACAATTAAATTTAAATTAATTTTAATTCATTATCAAATTATTTATTTGTAATTGATTAACTATTTACATTGGATATATATTAGGGCTGTAATGATTTCTCGATTAAATTTGAGTAATCAATTTTAAAAAATCCTCGATTGCAATTTACCTGTGTCAAGAAACCGGCAAAATACCAGAAGTGACGCATTCTACTGACAAGAATCCATCAACCGCATTATTAAAGCGTTTTCTAAGGCTGCACAATATTTTAAAACCGTTTTAAACCATACTATAGCATGGTGCTGTTGTGAGTTCACAAAGGCTGTGATTCCACTAAATAAATATATAGGGCATATATTTATTTAATTGAATCACAGCCTTTGTGAACTCACAACAGCACCATGCTATAGTATGGTTTAAAACGGTTTTAAAATATTGTTCAGCCTTAGAAAACGCTTTAATACTGCAGGGCGCAGATGCGGGTTTAAAATGTATTTACATGCGTGTCTCAGAACGGCTCCGTTTTGCTTCACATGAACTGTTATCATTTACATGTGTGAAGCATCTCAAACTCCATCTCTGAATATGCTGTGAGTTTGGGTTGCTTATAATGTTCATCTGGGAACGCTATGTATGCATTTCATCATATTTATAAGGTAAATAATTTACGCCAACACAGGAGAACACATCATTACGTTTCTAAATATAGAAACCGTTCATCGCAATTTCAATATAAAAGTGTAAACGCTCACATGTTTTGTTGTCCACATATTCCATAAATTACAGTGGTTGTAGTATTTCTATTGTAAAGAAGTTGCCAAATATTAAAGATTAAGTGAACATTTGAATGAAATGACGTTTGGCCAAAATTAAACAAGGATTTGATCTGCTGTAAAGTGAGACAACAACAATCACCAGGCTGTTTGTGCCCTCTGCAGGCATTTGTTATAATAGGCCTACATAATGCAAGATGATTTATAAAGTGTATAGTTTATAAAAGTATATAGTTTATAAAGCTTGTTGTATTATGTGTTGTTTTATAAAACCATAAGATTATTTGCTTTTAAAACTTTATTTGAAAATAGTATTGCCTCATTGCTATACTATGTATTTTGGTCATTTTAATGGCTATTGTTTGCGTAGGTCTGTGAATTTACACACACACACACACACACGTACATTATATATATATATATATATATATATATATATATATATATATATATATATATATATATATATATATATATATATATATATATATATATATATATAGGTTGAACCACTAGTCACATGGACTGTTTTATCAACATTTCTGGGCCTTGGAAGGGGTAATAACATTGCTGTCTATGGAGTGGTCTAAAGTCTTACGGGTTTGGGACGACATGAGGTTGAGTTTTCATTTTTGAGTTACATTTGGGTGTACTAACCCGTTAACAATATTTTTGTCATGTACATTAATCTGAAGGGTAAAACATTAAAAACATTAATCAATACATGATCCTGTAGTTAGTGTGACAGTGATGACGTGCTTGATGTGCCAATTTACAGAAGATCTCAGACATCACCACAATGAACACGCTGAAAACAGGGACTATTGAATGAGATATGAAGCTTTTCAGCAGCTCAGTTAAACATTATGACTGAGTTATTTCTGTCAGACTATTAATTTGCTAATATACTGTTTTTCTTTATGTTGTGTTGTGTTGTTCTCCTTGACAATACAAATGCACACATATTTTCATGCCAATAAAGTACCAGAAAACCAACTAATTGGATGAATGGTTGAATGTCTCTCTCCACACGTTAGTTGTGCAGCTTCTCTCCAGTATGAACTCGCTCTTGTGATTTCAGGGAAACCTTTGTCTCAATATGAGCGCTTGTATCTGGAGCTGGCTGATGTTAAACTCGTTATCTTAGGACATCTCTCACCTGCAGACTGGAAATATACGGCATCCGGAGAAAATATTCCACATTTGTCTTTAATTTACGATCGTTAACAGCGTCACTTTCAGCCTCAATAGCTTCAGCTCGTCTCGTCTCTCTTCTGCTGCGCATGCTCAGTGCGCGCGGTGTCATTCTTAAAGGGGCCGTATTTAAAGGGACATAGTTCACCCAAAAAGGATAATTATATAATTTATTACTCACCCTCATGTCGCTCTCTTAAAAATAATAACACAATTACCCATACGAAAATTAATCATGGTTTTCCTACAAATAAATAATATAGTTAAAGGCGCACGCAGTTTGACTAGAGCCTTTCTGTTTGGTAAAGCATTTTCCTCCTAATCTCTGACAGTTCCTCCATATCGCTTTGAAATACAGCCTTCTGTGCAGAATTTAAATGGGTCTGATATGATTTGTTGTCTGCACCGACTCCTGCACGAAATCTATACACGAAACTGCACCGCTTTCGTGTATAGTCAATGGCTGGTCTAGACTATAGGTGTTTCTCAATGTCAAGGATCCTTCCTCTGCAGGACTGGTCCTTCCAAGTCACTTCCTTCAGAGGCTAGGCGAGGCTCCTCTTTAGCATTCGGAGAACACGTAAATGGAACAGGCTAGCAAGTGTACGTCATTGCCTCATTACGTCAGTGAAAAGGTCCGTTAGCCATCAATAACGTAATTTGTATAATATCAGTACGGTAGTAATTTGTACTGACATTTAAACGTTAAACTTTACTTATATATACTACGGTTATAACAAATGTTTGGTAACGTAAATACTTACACTTGAAAGCATATTGCCCCGTTAATGCTCCGACTCCGATATTTTGTATTTTTTGAACAAGATAGCAAAGCTGCGCGCATAGGATTGTGGGTGATTTAAGAGCGCGAAGTGTGCGAAGTCTACTCGTATGCATCCTTTCCTTTATATGGCATATTTTTCGAACGAAGGAGTCAGACCTTGCTTGATATTCCGAGGATCCTCGACATTGGAACAGTCCTTCGACGGAAGTCGATGACGTAGCATCCTCGGAATTCTGGCTTCCGAGGATCCTTCCTTGACATTGAGAAACGCCTTATGTGTGTGTAGGCTATGTGTGTGTGTGTGTGCTGCTGCGGCGGTGCGCGTGAAACTGACATGACACCAGACTTCATTCGCCTCAACTGAAAGCATTATATGTCTGAATCATTTCCTTTCGCATATAGTGAGCTATTTGCCATTCACAATGTAGAAAATAGTAAATGTGTGAACAGCTGACCGATTTCAGCTGTAGCTTCAACATCTATTCAGATTCTAGAGAGCATTTGATTGGACAGATGTTATGAGAAGCTGAAGTCTGTGCTGTCTGAGAATCTGATTCATTTTAACGGAAGTGAGAGACTGTAAGTTTTGAATTCTTATATCTCCTAAATGCGAATTTTGTCATTGTTTTGGAACACACCAACTTATTCATAACCTTAAAGGGATAGTTCACCCAAAAATGAAAATTAGCCCATAATTTACTCACCCTCAAGTCATCCTAGGTGCATATGACATTCTTCTTTCAGACGAATAAAATCTGAGTTATATTACAAAAGTCCAGGCTAATCCAAGCATTAGAATTGGATTCATAGTTGCTCTGTTTTTGAAGTCCATAAAAAATGCATCTGTCCATCAAATAACGTGCTCCACGCAGCTCTGGGGTGTTAATAAAGGCCTTCTGAAGCGAATCGATGCGTTTGTGTAAGAAAAATATCCATATTTAAAACTTTATCAAGTAAACTTTCGGCCGACCGCCTTCCCTGTTCAATTTATGGGAAAATTGTTGAAAGTTCCCCTGCCGATCGAAAGACTAATGCCACTTCAGTCTGCCCGATTTTAGCCCCGATTTTGACTCGCCGACAGGTTTTGCGAAAACGCCGACAAATGCCCAAAATCATAGGCAAATCGGTGCTTGTGCACGTGAATGACAATCACGCAGTGTGAATGATCAAAGACGCGATCAGAGAGAATCGCTGATGAGTCGCAGACGCCCGCGAGATATTTGGCATGCTAAATATCTGGATCTGTCGGCGATTCAAACTCCTGCTGTGTGAACTGTTTTCTGACTGAAAAATACATCGGCGATGACCTACAGCCAATGAGAGAGCAAGATACAGGGCAGTGGGAGGTTCGGGAAGGAGTTATAGACCAGAATATCAGTATTTTAATAGATATATTTACAATTATATCAAACAGAAACAAAGCACAAACATTTGCTTGACCAGTCGCAACAGTAGCACATTGCAATATTATTTATTTACCTCAAACTCTCTTTGCAGAACACAATCATTGCTCCCTGTGTCTCTCCAACCATTTCAACCGCCATAATCTTTTTTCTTTTTCTCCCTTTTGCTGCAAATCAGCGCACAGACAATTTAGACCGCAAGTTCCTGCACTGCAGTCTATATTTTTAATAACAATTGCAGTCTTGCGTGAGAACTCCGGTCTGATGCACGTGTGATCTCATGTTGTTTCCTTCTCACTTCTTGCGTGTTTTGTTGTGAAACTTAATTTGCGGAAGGGACAGAGCTGTTTTTGATTCTTCTTCTTGTACAGTCATGCAGTGTGAAACCCCCTGTCGCCGATCCATCTTGCAGTGTGAACACAGCAGTGACTGAATGCTACCCCAGATAGTCATGCAGTGTTAAAAGAGCAGTGATTCGACAAGTTTGAAAATTGTGCAGAAATACTGAACTAGGCATAACGCGACCAGGTACGCTCGTCATGGCGTCACGTACGCATTTTGAGTCATCATTCAACACTTTTCCACGGAAGGCGGTGGGCCGAAAGTTGACTTGATAAAGGTTTAAATATGAATATTTTTCTTACACAAACGCGTCGATTCGCTTCAGAAGGCCTTTATTAACACCCCGGAGCCGCGTGGAGCAGTTATTTCACGTACAGATGCACCTCAAAAACAGAGCAACTATGAATAAAATTCTAATGCTTGGATTAGCCTGGACTTTTGTAATATAACTCTGATTTTATTCGTCTGAAAGAAGAATGGCATATACATCTAGGATGACTTGAGGGTGAGTAAATTATGGGTTAATTTTCATTTTTGGGTGAACTATCCCTTTAAGGCTAATATAGTCATACTAAAAGCTAAAAAACTTCAATGATTGATTTCAGGGGGCCTTTAAACTATGGTAAGCACTAATTAACCGTAGTTTAGGCCTACCTATGGTATTTGTAGGAAAACTGATAATCAATCCACCAAAAAAAAAACATGGTTACTAAATTTTACCATAATAATACCATGGTTAATTTCCCTATGGGTATTTTTTTGCGCACATAAAGCATTCGTGTCATTTTTTAAAAAAAACTGAGGTTAAACCGCTGAAGTCGACTACTAGATTACTTTAATACGGAGCCCCATAAATGACGTGCAAGAAAAAAAAAGTTGCCTAAATCATGCTCACAATTTACTACTTTGTTCCCTTGATTTATAATCTGCCAAATTCTGTTAGAAATATAGGACATATTGATGTGGTTTGATATCAAGTAGCATTTTAAACAAGGTTTGTTTAATTCTTGTCCAATGTCTGACAGAAATAACAAAGTCATCATGTTTAATTGAGCTGCTGAAAAGCCTGTCTCCAAAAGTTCCCCGTTTTCCCCTCATTCATTATGCTGATGTCTGAGATCTTCTGTAAAGTGGCACATTAAGCACATTTTATTGGTGTACTTGAGTCAGAGTCTGTGAAAAACTCTCTGCCAACATTTTATTATTACATACTCCTGAATAATTAGACCTGCAAATTTAGAGGAGGTGATAAAAGGTGACATGTTTTTTAATTCAATCTCTGTAGGGGGGTTTTGGGCATCAACCCCTAGAATTTTTATTTTTATTTTAAGGTAAATTAAGCATTCTGGTGCACTCTGAGAATAAAATGAAGGGAAAAGACAGCATTTGCTTCTATTTAAAAGCACACATTTATTGACACTGGCATTGACACAAATTTCACAATTTGATTAGATTTCGATTCACAAGCTTTTAATTCAATTTGATTCGATATTAATTAATTCAGGGCCTATCAGGTACAGTAATTTTCCTCAAAGGAAAAATATCTCTTAACTAATCTTAAAGTTAAACTATGCAGGGAACCCCAGTTGGTACATCAGGCCACTAGCATTTAAATATCACATAAGCAAGTTATTATAATAACATCATAATACATTTTTATGACATCTTGTTATTTTTTGGCTGTCATAATGTGGATTTATTCAAACATACATTAGGTATTGAAGAACAGGTTTAGTAAAAAATACAATGAATATGCAATATAGTGCATACACACCCCCAGCACTAAAGTGAAACTTCGCCTACAACTTCTCTCAAGTATGAAGTTGCTCATGCTTCTTCATGTTTCCAGACTGAGTGAATCTCTTGTCACAGTATGAGCACTTGTAAGGTCTTTCTCCAGTATGAGTTCTTTGGTGCAGTTTCAGATTGCCAGCTTTAGTAAAGCTCATCCCACAGTCACAACACACATGATCTCTCAATTCATCATGTCTTTTCTGGTGCTGTTTAAAACTTTCCAGCCGTGAAAAACTCTTTCCACATAAACACACATAAGGCTTCTCATCTGAATGAACTTTCAGGTGTGATTTTAGATGTGATGATGAAATAAACTCTTTACCACACTGATCACAGTTAAATGACTTTTCTCCAGAGTGACAGAGCAGATGATTACTGAGACTTGATGCTCGAGAATAACTCTTCTCACACTGAGTACAGTGGTACGGCTTCTCTCCAGTATGAACTCGCTCATGTTTCTTCAGGTATCCAGACTGAGCGAAACTCTGGTCACAATATGAGCACTTGTAAGGTTTTTCTCCAGTATGAATTCTTTGGTGCAGTCTCAGATTATCTGCAGTAATAAAGCTCTTCCCACAGTCTGAACACACATGATCTCTCATTTCATTGTGTGTTTTCTGGTGAAATTTAAAACTGCTCAGCCATGAAAAACTCTTTCCACAGAGAGAACATACATGAGGCTTCTCATCTGAATGAACTATCAGGTGTTGTTTTAGATTTGATGATGAAATGAAATCTTTTCCACACTGATCACAGGTAAATGGTTTCTCTCCAGTGTGAATTCTCATATGCGTGTTAAGTTTGTATTTTTGTCTGAAACTCTTTCCACACTGAGTACAGGTGTGCAGATCTCTAGGTTTGATGCTCTGCTCTTCCTCCTTTGCTTCATTCAGTTCATGTTTTTGCGGTTTCATCTCCATCCAGCCTAAAACAAAAAATATTATGTGGTTAAAATAAGTTCAAGTGAACTCTGATTTAACAGAAGAAAGCAACAGAGATCTTCTTTTAGTTCCTTAACTTTCTTGTTAATCCATTTAAAATGTGGATTCAAGATTTTGATCATTTAGATGCATTTTCTTTATAATTTTTCATCCAACATGTCGAACTGAAGATGTATTACCTAACTGCTTCTCAACAATTAAGAATCAAGAATGGACACCAACCTGTTTGTTCCTCAGTATCTTCATGTTTTATTCTGGATGGTTCTGGATAACTCATGTCTTCAATCTCCTCTTTAATAAACTCCATCTTTAACAGTCACGCAGATTTCAGCTGCTACACCTGGAGTTTGTCCTTCTCTTGTAGGATGATGTGAATATTCCCAGTATTTATTGGCGTATTGTTGTGTGAGGGGCTTCAGGTGTGACGTAATTACCCCACAGGACCAGACCTGGACAAATCAAAGATAAGTTACTAAATTCATACTGTATTACTTTAACAGCAAACACATATGATGCCTTTAATGTAGTTCAAATATAGAGCATTTTGATGGTTACATATTAGTAGTGTATAAACAGCTCTAGGTTGCTAATTTTTTATGTAACATAGGATATTATAAGGATGAAACAGGGCACAGGTTATATTAGTCAAAATATCAGAAATCTGAAATATCAGAAAAGAAGACGACAGAAATTCAATTAAAGGTACATTATGTAACGTGTGGTGCTCTCGCAGTTAATAAACAAGGTTACATACTACACCTTTGACAAAACAATGTGTAGAGTAGAGGTCTACACGGAGTACTGGAGAACCGAGGCCTGACCTGGGAACTATGGGTTCAGGTTTATATTTTAAATATATACAGCCGGTTCTGAATTGGGTCCCAATCTATTACTTCGGGTCCTGGATCTGTTTAACGTTGTGTGCAGTACCCGAGTTGATCGGACACACGGCCATGATCAGAGTTATTCAGTGCTGTCTGTGTTTTGTAACGTGCAACTTGTACAGTTAGAATGAGAAAAGTGTGGGAAATAAAGTGAAAAAACACATGGGCGTGCCCAGCTGTCAGAAGCAGAGCGGGCGAAGTTAATGCAAGCGCACAGTGATCAGGAGTTTTCCTGTTTCTATGTGTACAGCAGTAAATGCAAACTTCAAATCTCAAACTACTTGCAGCCTTGCACACTCACATTTAACATATTTCAAATCTGAGGTCAACAGTCACATGAATGTTTTCTATGATTTTCAAAAAGCAAAGGCTACATTTCAGGTTGCCCAGCTAACGTGCATGCAGTGTCTAGTGCGCACTTCATAATATAATGAATTAACTGTCTTGTTATCTATATTTGGTCAGACTCAGATTTTAAATAAGTAATGCTACCGTCCATGGCCTCTGAACAAGCAATCGTTATTAAAACGGCAAACAGTTGAATGTATCTTTTTTGGACACATGAAGACCTCTAGTGTAGAGACTGAATTGACTGAAGACTGATATTGGACCAAAACATGTTGTTTAGGTTGCCACGTTGTTTTGAAACAAGGCCAATGTCTATGGTAACATTCTAAACTGTAAAATGACAATTCAAATAATACCAGTTTTGGCTAAACAAAAGCTTTTATAAAATGATGAACCTCACACATGTGCCTAATAAATGATTACGTTACGTGTGTAATGTTTGTAACGCTTTACACAGACGGGCCGAATAGCTGGCCTGAATGTGTGTAACTTAGCCAAGTATAAGCCAAACTCACGTATCTGATATTTCACAGGGTTTTATTACCAGCGTCGTCGATCCTACGCACACATTAGGCAGTTTGTAAAACACTCCACTAACCACTGCGTTACTGAACAGAAAATAAACAGGACAAAGTGCAACAGAAATATTAAACGCATACATGTTATGTTCACAGCTCGCGCTCCAGCCACAGACTGCCCATTCGAGAGTGAGTAGGAGGCGCGTTCCGTCTTAAAGGAGCAGTACCTAATTCTACTTGTTCACATGTTATATGAACAAAGATGGCAGACAGGCTGAATAAAAATGCTAATTCACACTAAAGTGGCACTTATGGATTGATGTGCCACTTTACAGAAGATATCATGCATCACCATACGGAATGAGGTGAAAACAGGGACTATTGAATGAGATAAAGCTTTTCAGCAGCTCAGTTAAACGTTATGACTCTCTAATTTGCTAATACCCTGTTTTGTTTTTCTTCGTTGTTTTGCACTATATTCTCCCGTTACATTATTTTATTAATATGCAGAAACGGTGCAATTACTTTGACAATGCAAATGTACAAATATCCCGGGAAGAGAAGAAAACAACACACACAAGAACGCAACAAGACACAAGAACACACACAAGAACACCAAATAACTGGATGAATGGATCTAGACTTTGCCCATTCACATATCTTGAAAGTCTAACTCTTCTCACACTGAGTAAAGTGCGGCTTCCCTCCAGTATGAACTCGCTCATGTCCGTAATTACTCATCCTCATGTCGCTCTCGTAAATAATAACGTAATTACTCTTACTACAAATAAAAAATTATGCTTAATATAGTGAAACTATGGTAAGGACTAATTAACCGTAGTTTAGGCCTACCCGTGGTATTTGTAGAAAAACTGGTTATACAACTGGTAATCAAGCCACCAAAAAATATAGTTACTGCACTTTTACTATAATAATACCATGGTGAATTTTCATAAGGGTATTGTTTTTTGCACACACAAAGCATTAACTGTCAATTGAAAAAAAATTGGTTAATACACTGAAGTCGACTAGATTATTTTAATGATGTTTTTACTAACTTTTTGAACCTTGAAAGTGGTTTTGAGTAGGCTGTCAATGGACAGAGCTCTCAGATTTCATAACAAAATCTTCATGTGTGTTACGAAGATGAACGAATGACTTGTTTGGAACAACATAAGGGTGAGTAAATGATGACAGATTTCTCATCTTTATATAAACAGAATATAGGTAGGTCCGAATCCCAGTGATAACTTATATCAATGTTATATATATATGTGTTGTCATATCGTAAAACTATCGTTATTAACAGTATTTATTAAAATATTTAATTGATGATTTGTCAATACATTATATAACAATGCAATATATAGGGTTTGTTTTTAACCCACAATTCAACATATTGACACAAAATGAAAACTGCTAATCCACTGTTCGCTGAATAGCAGTTTTGTTTCTGAATTGATTCCGTGAATTGCAGCAATCCATTTGCTTTGTGAAAGAATGGGTCGCTCTCAGGAGCTCAGTGAACTCAAGCGTGGTACCCTGAAAGGTTGTCACCTGTGCAATAGGTCCATTCGTGAAATTTCCTCACTACTAAATATTCCACGGTCTGTTAGTGGTATTATAACAAAGAGGAAGCAATTGTGAACAACAGCAACTCAGCCATGAGGGGTCAGTGCATCGATAGCTACAGACCTCCAAACTTCATGTGGCCTTCAGATGAACTCAAGCACAGTGCATAAAGAGCTTCATGGAATGGGGTTCTATGGCTGAGCAGCTCCCACTGGGATGCAGTGGGGTAAAGCACGCCGCCACTGGACTCTAGAGCAGAGGAGATGTGTTCTCTGGAGTGACCAATCACGCTTCTCTGTCTGGCAATCCCATAGACAAGTGTGGGTTTGGCGGTTGTCAAGAGAACGGTACTTGCCTGACTGCATTGTGCCAAGTGTAAGGTTTGGTAGAGGGGGGAATATGGTGTGGGGTTGTTTTTCAGGGGATGAGCTTGGCCCCTTAGTTCCAGTGAAAGAAACTCTTTCAAAACATTTTGGACAATTTCATGCTCCCAAATTTGTGGGAACAGTTTGGGGATGTATTTTACAGGAAACAGAAATCACGTATACTGTTTTTGCACTGGTGTCATTTTCTCTCTGCTTGATCGTAAATATTTATATCATGTTATCCAAGAATAGAACGTCAAAAATGTGGTTCTACTGAGTATACGCCATACTAGCCACTTGCCAGACATAAACAAACACAGACCGGAAGTTAACTTCGGGCCAGGCGAAACTACGAAGGTTAACAGTTAACTTCAGACAACTATTCTAAAATTCCTTTACAGCTCCTTGGATAAAATCCACTTTATTTTCCTCATTTGAAATAAAATTACAATACATCATAAACTGTAGGCTATATAAATGTTTTATTTCATAATTTATTCATTAAATTAAGCTGTCAACACTGGAACCAGGCCCAGTTAAAAAATCAAATCACTGAGGGTGCTTCTGAAATTACTGAGGGTGCTCTAGTAAAGTGCAGATAGGCAAGCAATGGTTCCACCATAGCAGTGTACACTGAGACATTTATGATTATTTATTTACTATTCCCTTTAATTAAATAATTGGAATTTCCAAAATATTTTGCTACAAACGTTTGTCTATTAATCTATTAGTCTGCCTTTACATTGCTTTAATGCCTTACTAGTATTTTAACACGTAATTATCCTCTGAACCAGAAAAAAAGGTTTTGTGAATTTAGATTTTTTTTTTTTAGGTCATTACATTGTTTGGAGCATAAAAAAAACAAATGGATATTTTTAAAAAAAAATCATATGTTATATGCTATATCCTCTGCTATGTAGAGGACACCAGAACCCATTTATTGAGAAAATTAAAAGACACGAGTAGACAAAAGCAATTGGATTTTTTTCATTCTCCAGTCAATTTTTGTGCTTCAAGGTTTTTTTTTATTTTTATTTTTTTACAAACTTTGTATAAAGATGATTCTCAATGTTATGAAAGATATAACATAATAATTTGATATACCACTTTACTTTATGCATGTGTCCAAACATGGCCATATGCCATTCCCATTCTATGCAATGCATCTATACACTATCTAATTTGCATATTAATGTGTTTTGGGATAATATGTAATGTAAAAAGACGTGTAATAATATTTTCACAAGAATGTCTCATGTTTCATAAGAATATCCAGACTTAAACTCTGTATGTTGTCAGAGAAATTTGTTAAAATATAATGTCCTCTACAGAGGTAAAACGTCTATTCTGAGTCAGGAGAAATTTCTGTCTCATGCAGAGTGGCATTTATATTTAGATGTCACTTCCGAAATTTTGCAGCATGCAATTGGCCGTCGGTCCTCTTAGCAGCAATAGTTTTATTCAATGAATTTGATATACTAGCCTCGAAAGCGAGCCAAGATCACGATCATTAAAATGCTATGCTTTGTCAGTTGATCGCGATCTCACAAAGTTCCATTCGGCCTATGAAAATGAAGTTGTCAACAATAAATATCTTACTTACATCGTGTCTTGTTAATAAGAGGTTTCGCGAGCCTGCATTATCTCAGCACTGAATAGCCTAAAAACTGGCGTTTTGAGCGGTGAGATTCTGATTCGCGTTCGAGAGGTCAACCACTATCTGTGATTGGCTACATTACTCACCGCTGCAAAAAACTCGCTGTAAATAGATGCATTTTACACTTACCAGAGCTCGGACACAAATTTGCAAATCTGCCACATCTGTTTCGCCAATATTACTACAGTATCAACTGAGGGTGCTTTTGCTTGCGTTTGAGGGTGCTTAGTACCCTCTAGCACCCCCGTAGAACCGGGCCTGACTGGAACTCCGACAGCATGCAATCAGTTGATGGTGAACACCCTATTCCAGGGGTGTCCAAAATCCAGCCTGCGGATGAATTCCAAACGGCCAGCAGCCGGTCTATTAAAATATATTATATGTGGCCCGCCTCATAGGTCTCCGGTACGAGCTGCAAATCTGTCTGAGATTTAATTTATTTTAAAGCCAGTTGAAACTGTTGACTTAATCAACATAACGTGCAAATCAGGAGAAACACTGAGCCGATCCAGTTAAAATACTTTTCAAACAACAATTCACCAACATTTATCATAGGTTTACTGTGGTAACACTAACTGTAACCATAGTAATTTGTCATAAATGTAGGTCAATATCTAATTGTATTCAATTTTTAATGAAGACATGTATTAAATGAGTAATAAAGGCCAAATTACAACAAACTAAATTATCTGCCAATGGGGTAATAAAAATAATATTGTTTCTGTTCTGTGGACAATCTTGTTTCTGTTTGGAACAGAAACAAGATTGCAAACAGAAACATTATTATTTTGATTTCCCCCCAGAAATCAAGAAAAAATATAGTATGTCATTTTCCTTATACAACCCCAAATCAGAAAAAGTTGGGACAGTATGGAAAACGCAAAAAAAAAAAAGAAGTGATTTCTAAATTTACTTTGACTTGTATTTCATTGCAGACAATATGAACACAAAATATTTCATGTTTTGTCTGGTCAACTTCATGTCATTTGTAAATATGCATCCTTTCCTGTCATTCAGACCTGCAACACATTTCAAAAAAAGTTGGGACAGGAGCAATTTAGGGCTAGTAATGAGGTAAAATGGTTAAATAATGATTTGATTTGAAACAGGAGATGTCAACAGGTGATTGTAATTATGATTTGGTACAAAAGCAGCATCCAAGAAAGGTCTAATCCTTTAGGAGCAAAGATGTGCCGAGTATCGCCAGTTTGCCAACAAATACATGAGAAAATTATTGAAAAGTTTAAAAACAATGTTCCTCAAAGAAAGATAGGAAGATATTTGGATATTTTACATTCAACAGTGCATAACATAATTAAAAGATTCAAGG
This sequence comes from Gobio gobio, assembly GCF_949357685.1. Taxonomy (NCBI): domain Eukaryota; kingdom Metazoa; phylum Chordata; class Actinopteri; order Cypriniformes; family Gobionidae; genus Gobio; species Gobio gobio. Next base: position 49,146,416 of record NC_137114.1, read on the forward strand.
AATCTGGAGGAATTTCAGTGCGTAAAGGATAAGGGCGCAAGCCTAAGCTGAACAACCGTGATCTCCGATCCCTCAGGCGGCACTGCATCAAGAATCGTCATTCATCTATAAGCGATATCACCACATGGGCTCAGGACTACTTTGGCAAACCTTTGTCAAGTACCACAATACATAGCTACATCCACAAATGCCAGTTAAAACTGTACTGTGCCAAAAGGAAGCCCTATGTTAACAGTGTCCAGAAGCGCCGTCGACTTCTCTGGGCTCGGAGGCATCTGGGATGGACCATCACACAGTGGAAACGTGTACTGTGGTCGTGTGAATCAGTATTTCAGGTATTTTTTGGGAGGAATGGACGCCGTGTGCTCCGGACCAAAGAAGAAAAGGATCATCCAGACTGTTACCAGCAACAAGTCCAAAATCCAGGGTCTGTCATGGTAAGGGCTTGTGTCAGTGCTCTTGTCAAAGGTAACTTGCACTTCTGTGAAGGCACCATTAATGCTGAAAAGTACATAGAGATTTTGGAGCATAATATGCTGCCTTCAAGAAGACATCTTTTCCAGGGACGTCCATGCATATTTCAACAAGACAATGCAAAACCACATTCTGCACACATTACAAAGTCCTGGCTGCGGAGGAAGAGGGTACGGGTACTTGACTGGCCTGCCTGCAGTCCCGACCTGTCTCCAATAGAGAATGTACAACGAAGACCCCGTACTGTTGCCCACCTTAAGACTTGTTTGCAGGAAGAATGGGACAAAATTACACCTGAAACACTTCATCACTTGGTGTCTTCAGTCCCTAAACGTCTTTTAAGTGTTGTGAAAAGGAATGGCAACATTACAAAGTGGTAAATGCTTTACTGTCCCAACTTTTTTTGAAATGTGTTGCAGGTCTGAATGACAGGAAAGGATGCATATTTACAAATGACAAGAAGTTGACCAGACAAAACATGAAATATTTTGTGTTCATATTGTCTGCAATGAAATACAAGTCAAAGTAAATTTAGAAAGCACTTCTTTTTTTTTTTTGCGTTTTCCATATTGTCCCAATTTTTTCTGATTTGGGGTTGTAGTAAAAGCATCTAGATTTAAGAAGTTTTTGATATTTGGACTAAAAGACAAAAATACTAAGTAAGAAAAGCTCAAGCTTTTGTCAAATCTGTCATGTTTTCAAGAAACAAAACATTTTAGTTATAATAGAAAACACACCCCCGGGTGTGTCCGCAACATTGAATCTGGCCCCCTTATAAAAAAAGTTTGGACACCCCTGCCCTATTCATATATATATAATTTAGAGAGAGAGAGAGAGAGAGAGAGAGAGAGAGAGAGAGAGAGAGAGAGAGAGAGAGAGAGAGAGAGAGAGATCTGTATTTTCTGGAGCTCTTTAGTCCAGCAGTAAAAAAACAATTTTTACATTAAACAATTACAGTATGTCATGATAATGTTTTTTTTTCTGTTTATTTCTAATAATTGAATGTAACGTGCAAACTTCGAGCAAAACACACCAGTGCTTTTCTCCTTTTTTGAACTATCACCGTTGGATTATAATACAACTGATTCTTAAACTTTTCTTGTTTCTTTTTTTTTAAGGCCCAATATGGTTCATTTACAGAGAAATGTGTCTCCATGAGTAAATTGGTAAATTGCATACAGCTGATAATTTTGATACCTTCTTTTGAAGAGGAACATCACAACAACAAATACAAACACAACAAACACAATTGCTTTGAATATACCCATCTGACTGCCGTAAATATTATTTTTCCAAAGTGTGATTGCCTCAAAATCCCTCTAGATTCTCATTCTTAATAAACTTTTTTTTTGTAATCTTAATTTTTTTAAGGCCCTATATGGTTCATTCCCATAGAAATGGAAATCCAAATGTGACTCCATGTTCAACTATTTGAACATGGAGTCACATTTGGATTTCCATTTCTATGGGACTGAACCATATAGGGCCTTACATTTTTTTTTTTTTATTCTTAAGTTTATTAAGAATAGTTGAATTTTACCCATTTCAATGGTTGAAAACCACATTTGGCTAACTTCTCAAACAACTGACAATTATCGTGTTTAAATATGAATGTCTGAAGAATGAATTATGTTGAAACTAGAAATGTATCTCGTTTCCCTCTAAAACAATTGCAACACACCTCTCTGAGTGGCAAAATACCCTGAAACAATGTGAATATTCCCAGTATTTATTGGTGAATTGTTGTGGGAGACACCGGATCTGCTCAATTAAAAAATAAATGACTGATTTTACACTGAATTACTTTAAATATATTTAAATTTCGTGAACATTGGTTTCAACAAACGTTAAAGGTCCCATGGCATGGCATTTTTCTATTATTTTATAATGTTTCCTGCTGTGTACTTATATTGTTAGTATGATTTTTACATCATAAAATGTCATAATTTAGAAATAAAAGGCTTTTTTTCTATATTGCTGTTTGCCCTGTGGCTGAAGGCCCTGTTACAAGAGGCGTGTCTGCTGTGAGACTTCAGTAAAAACGCCCACTGTTGTGATTGGCTGACATCTTTGCATTTGATATGAGCGGAGGGGGCGTGGTTTAACGAGGTCTACGAGGCACGAGCTGCTGCCAGAGAGACGGATGGACCTGAGTTCACTTCACATCGGTTCTGTCAATCTCAGTTCAGTGAACTGTTTTAGTTACAGCATATACTTCAGGTTATTAGTCTATTTCTTGTCGGAGGGGCTGTCACTCATGTCAGAAAGTTAGTAACTTTAGTAAATTATGGATCAGCGCTGACTGGAGACGCGAACCGTTTAGAACGATTCAGTCCGATTTGGTGAACTGATTCGGTTCACTAAAAAGAACCGGTTCAAAAGAAAGATCGTTTGCGAGACTGAGCTCAGCGATTGCTAACAAAGTTATTTATAGTAACTACTGAGTTATGAGAGCGCTGTCAGTCAGCGCAAGTTTATTGTGTTTTTATCTGAGAGTTCTGAATAAACACGAGTCCCAGTCACGCCAAGTCCGTCTTCATCATTATTACCATCTTTGTAACACATGCAAAGTACCATTACAGCTGTCGAGATGAACGAGTTATGAGTAAGTGTTGATAATACCATTATTTTTAGATATGTTTCTATCATTTGGAAAGCGTCAGTGACGCGCATTGAGTACACACAGCGCAAACAAAGACACAACAGCAGTAATCGAATGTAATCCAGTTTATTGTGGGAATAGCTGGCTAGCCTAGCCGGATACCCTCACGCTTACCCCCCTTCTGCTTAATCTCGCGCCGCGTTTGGTGCCTCCGCTGTGGGCCAGATGCAGTACTGGGGGTCGGGGATGTTGGAGGCCGGTTGGAGGTCAGTGCAGCCCGAGCCTCGGCGTGTGTGAGGTTTATCTCTAAAGATGTGACTCTGCTGATGTTGAGCAGAAACGACTGTATGCACATTGTAGAACAGATAAACGCAACGAGGACGTACAAAAACACTGACTCACAAGATAGAAAACACGAAAACACCGTTCTGTCAGGAGAGAGAGAAGCCGCTGCGTGTGCACGAATAATAAATAATTAGCTACACATAAGAAATCACTGATCACAGATCAGAAGGAACTGAAAAAAGACTTCTGTTTTCATTTGTACATCCAAACACTGAGAAACTGCCAGCATTCACTCGTTCACAAGCAATGATCTCTCGAGCGTTTGCATGGGCGTGTCAGATTCTCTGGGTGGAGGAAAGGGAGGTAACCGTTCCTGCTTGGACGTCAAACCAGGAGACTTCAGGATTGGCTCGTCTGGCCTGTCATTTTCTCAAAGGCAGAGAAAGACAGCCAGAACTCGGGTTTACACCGATCAACATTTCTATCCACTTGGGGACAATATTCAGGCTAGGGGAACTCATATTAATGTTGAAAAATCTCATAAAATGAAAATTTCATGCCATGGGACCTTTAAAAACATATTTTTTTTAGGCAGTTACAGTTAAGGTTTAATTCTTGTCCAAAGTCTGACAGAAATAACAGAGGCTGCATTCTGATGCACTCTGAGAAGAAAATAAAGGGAAAAGACAACATTTGCTTCAATTAGAAAAACACATTTGTTGACACTATAGGGCTGGGCATTGACACAAATTTTACAATGCGATTAGATTTTGATTCACAAGCTTTTAATTCAATATTGATTGATTTGGGGCCTATCAGGTACAGTACAAATTACCTCAAAAGAAATATCTCTCTCAACTAATGCTGTATAGACAAGATGTTTCGGTTTTATTTCAGAACACAATATAGCACAATAAGTAAATTACATGATTATATCTAATTCAAGAAAGACCTATTTTTAACACATAACCTATCCTGACAGATTAAAAAACACAACAATTACTTTATTTAAACTGTAAGAGTTGTTAACTGGTCAAGCTTAAAATCTTAAGTCTTTAAATCTTAGTTTTTTCACTTGTAGCCTTTTTTCATGTCAGTGAAAAATGTTGGTAAATATCTGAAACTCTCTCACACTGAGTACAGCTGTGCTTCTCTCCAGTATGAAATCGCTCATGTTCTTCCATGAACTCCAACCGAGTGAAAGTCTTGTCACAATAAGAGCAATTACATATGATACACACTTTATGGCGTATTATATGCACAACACCCCCCCCCCCCCACCCCACCCAATACGTGTCATATACACGCCATAAAGTGCGTTTCATATGCACGCGGAAAAACTGCGTACCATATGCACGTTTACATTCCACGACATTGCACACTCTCATGTGATCATGTTGGGTTTTTCTACAGAGTGAACGTGCAGATGTTTATTTAACACTGTTGCATCTCTAAAACTCTTCCCACATTGAGTACAGTGGTACGGCTTCTCTCCAGTATGAAGTCGCTCATGCTTCTTCAGGTTTCCAGACAGAGTGAATCTCTTGTCACAGTATGAGCACTTGTAAGGTCTTTCTCCAGTATGAGTTCTTTGGTGCTGTTTGAGATTGTCCGCTGTAGTAAAGCTCTTCCCACAGTCAAAGCAAACATGATTTCTCACTCCATCATGTGTTTTCTGGTGCTGTTTAAAACTGTTCAGGCATGAAAAACTCTTTCCACACAAACACAGATAAGGCCTCTCATCCGAATGAGCATTAAGGTGTCGTTTTAGACTTGATGATGAATTAAAATCTTTACCACACTGATCACAGCTAAATGGTTTCTCTCCAGAGTGAATTCTCATGTGTTGGTTAAGGTTTCTTGTTCTACTGAAACTCTTTCCACACTGAGAGCATGTGTACCATTTCTCTCCTGTGTGAACTCTCATGTGTACATTAAGGTTTCCTTTTTGTCTGAAACTCTTTCCACACTGAGAGCAGGTGTACGGTTTCTCTCCTGTGTGAATTCTCATGTGCATGTTAAGGTTTCTTGTTCTACTGAAACTCTTTCCACACTGAGTGCATGGATACGGTTTCTCTCCAGTGTGAACCTTTATGTGTACATTAAGGTTTCCTTTGTGTCTGAAACTCTTTCCACACTGAGAGCAGGTGAGCAGATCTCTAGTTTTGATGCTCTGCGGTTCCTCCTCTGCTTCATTTAGTTCATGTTTTAGCGGTTTCATCTCCATACAGTCTAAAATTAAAATATAATGTGGTTAAAATAAGTTCAAGTGAACTCTGATTTAACAGAAGAAAGCAACAGATGATCAGGATCAGATCTTTGATGTGTTAGTTCCGTAACTTTCTTGTTAATCCATTTAAAATGGGGATTCAAGATTATGACCAGTTAGATGCATTTTCTGTTCTCCAACGTATTGAACTGAAGCTTTGTTAATGTTTCTCAACAGTCAATAATGAAGAATCAAGAATGGACACCAACCTATTTGTTCCTCAGTATCTTCATGTTTTATTCTGGATGGTTCTGGATCACTCATGTCTTCAATCTCCTCTTTAATAAACTCCATCTTTAACAGTCACACAGATTTCAGCTGCTACACCTGGAGTTTGTCCTTCTCTTGTAGGATGATGTGAATATTCCCAGTATTTATTGGTGAATTGTTGTGGGAGGGGCTTCACTGCAGGTGTGAACTGTGATCACTGTGTGATACTTACGCCCACAGGACCAGATCTGGAAAAAAATAAAAGATAATTTACCCTGTAAAATTTTTACGTAAAATCAACAGTAACTTACTGGCATTCAATGGTAAAATTACTGTCAATCTGACTACAGTAGTTCCCAGCATACTGTATAATAACTTACAGTATTTTTTACTGTAAAATTAATTACAGTTCTTGTTTTTGCACTCTATTTTAAAATACTGTAAAGTTACTATGCAGTATAATTTATTACGGTAGTTTTTATATTCACATACAGTATCTACACATAAAACATTATAACTAACTACAATCTGTACACACTTAAAAAATAATTAAATATATAGGCTTATATGCAAAAAATATTTCACACAGTGATATTAATGATTATTAGATGTCACGTCAATTATGACAACAATCAGAAGTCAGTTTAAATTTTTTTATTAAAATTGAATTCATTCAACTGTAAAAACATTCTCCAGACTAGGGCCAATGCAGATCCCAGAATTTTGCGGACCCACTTTATATTAGGTGGCCTTAACTACTACGTACTAACATTTTAATTAATCATTTGATACAATGCACTTATTGTGTACATACATGTTTTTACATTGCACTTACATTTAAAAAAATACCTGCATGTAATTATGTCTGTAATTAATTTCTGTAGTTACATTTGTAATTACACAGTTGACACTTCCCTTACACCTAACCCTACCCTTAAACTTACCCATACCACCACACCTGTCCCTAACCCCACCCGCATCCCACCTCAATATCAGCAAAGGTGTTTTGCAATACAATTTGAACACAGTAAGTACATTGTACTTATTTTTTGATGTAAGTACATAGTAGTTAAGGCCACCTAATATAAAGTGGGGCCATTTACGGCAGTGGATCTCAAACTTTTTATACCAAGTACCACCTCTGAACATATTTGGCTCTCAAAGTACCACCATAATGACCAACATTAATATACAGTAGTGTAGTAGGCCTAACTATTCAGCTACAGCTCTCCACAGTTAAAAAACGAGGCAATTTATTCCTAATAAGAATATTTATTGTTGTCAACCACTTTAAAGCTACACTGTGTGATATTTTCCCCCATCTAGCGGTGAAAAAGTATATGACCATCCAGTGAATATTAGTTTCTGTTCCCCTCAATTCCGATTTCGTTTAACTCCTACGGTGGCCGATTTAGTCCAAGATTAACATGGCTTCCAGTTCGACCTCGTCCACATTCGACACAGTGCCATCGAGTGTTAAAACACGAAAGGCGAAGCTTGAATTTACCGGTATGTCCCTCTTTGGCTAATGTACTTTCAAGATGGAGGGGCAACATGGCGACCTGCATTTGAACCCCTCACCCGTATGTATTTTCAATGGCATATTATAAACTTACGAGAATACTTTATTACTTGAAAGAAGTAAATATACATTAATGAGCACATATATTTTTGAAAGAACTAAGTGTTTTTAGCTAAGAATAAACAAAAAAAGTTACACAGTGTAGCTTTAACATTGTAAAATGCAACCTGGTCTCATTGTGAAAATGTACCTCTGGCAACGTTTTTGCAAACCGCCAAAATACGTACCAATATGTACATATCTCTGCAGTTTCAAAGTGAAATGAACACTAGAGGCAGTAAAACAGCAAGCACTTTTTATCGTTTTTTTTCCATGTAAATGAATAAATTTTGGAGTTTGCGTCACTTAATCTGCTCCATATGCTCGGCTTTTTTTATATAATAAGTTTGCTCAGTAGCTCAGCTGGTACAGATTTGTACTTGTAATAATGAAAGCTCAGGTACGAATCCCGTGAAAGACAAGTCATGATAAAAGAGCTCAAAGATGAGTTCACAGAAGCGAACAAGACATGGTTACTATTGTATTTTTGTCACATTTGCTTTTGTTAACACTATCGGTTAGGTTTAGGGTTTAGTGTAGGTGTACGTTAAAAAAACAATGTCACAAAACGTCAGATTGACGCTCATCTGTTCCGGGAAAAAAACGAAGCTTTTGGCGGCACCCAGTGGACATATCACTTTGAAACTGCAGTGATATGTACATGTTGGTACGTATTTTGGGGTTTGCAAAAACGTTGCCAGAGGTACATTTTCGCAATGAGACCACACTGTGCTTACATACAGGTAAATAAAATAATGATTAAATTAAAATGTGTTGTAAAGTTAAATTAAAACTGTACTGTACTTAAATGTAAAATAAACTTTACTCAAAGATTCAATTAAAATGTATGTGTTTTAACATTAATTTATTTAGTGATTCTAGAGGCACTAGAGGCAGCCTGAGTGGTACTCGTACCACACTTTGAACAACACTGATTTATGGTATATGGAACCGCAATACATTCAACCAGGAGATGTGCCAAAACACATTTTAAAATACCTTTTAAATGAGAATGAAACTATGTGAGGGTGAGTACATTTTTGGGTGTACTATCCCTTTAAACTAAATTCTAAGATCCTGATTTCCTTGATCCATATTTCAAAGCTAAAACCGCTTTCATTTTATGAATTTTAATGCGTTCTTCAATAGCTGAACATTGTATTGCAGAATATTGTATATGAACAATACAGTAGTACTTAACTCTGTATTAACCGAAAGAGTGATACATCTGTTGTACTCACATTATTAATGTATAATATGACTGAAAACACTTTGGTTGTCTCTTCAAGTCGTGCATAACATACGTGTAATATAGGTCGATTTTGATTTTGAGCCCTCGATTGTGACAGGCAACACACACACGGTGTACACACAAATGTTCAAAAATGAACATTTCGATTACTTTCTTCTAAACTTGAAATTAATAACTAAAATTAACAGCAAACCTTGTGATAACTATATTTGGCTAACTGGCTAGAATGTTTGCGTTACAAAGCTACCTTTATATCAAACTCACCACCAATTATTATATGATAAAAGAATATCTTCACATTTGCGGGCAAATATTTAGAAATACATAAATACAGAAATCTTTAAGATATTGAATGAAATTTTACTTCTCACCTGGCTGGTTCTCGCCTTTAGTGCCCCGTCCTCAAAGGCTCAGCATGAATGTGAAAATTTGAGAACAGCTTGTGCTGAATTCCGACCCCCGACAAATTATTACATACCCCCCCCCCCCCCCCACCTCATCTATATGCCCCCCCTTTTAACTATATGCTAAATGCTTTAATATATGGGTTACCACCATATTGAACTATGTATTATACAATTCCTAAACTGAAATTACCTAAATAAACCCTGCTTGTCTGTTGGAATACTGTCACCAATTTAACAGTAATATAAGGATTACTGTAATTATTTTCCCACTTTATTTTTTTTTTTTACAAAGAATAGCATACGTTGACAGCAACTTTCCAGTAAATAGATTCTACTGTAAGACCAAGCTGGAAATACAGCAATAATACTGTAAAAGCTATAAAATTGACAGCAACTTACTGTAAAATGTAGCCAATCTTTGATACCAATCTTTCGTTTGAAAGCCAAATTTATAGCATCTGTAAAACTGCATTCTACCATCTTAAAAAATATATATATATCTAAATTACGGCACATGCTCTCAATGCAAAATGCTGAACAGTTAGTTCATGCATTCATGACCTCAAGGCTAGATTATTGTAATGCTCTACTGGGTGGTTGCCCTGCTCGCTTAATAAATAAACTCCAGCTGGTCCAAAATGCAGCAGCTCGAGTTCTTACTAGAACCAGGAAGTATGACCATATTAGCCCAGTTCTGTCAACACTGCACTGGCTGCCTATTAAACATCGCATACAATTTAAAATCTTGCTTATTACTTACAAAGCACTAAATGGTTTAGCTCCCCAATACTTGAGCGAGCTCTTAACATATTATACTCCATCACGTCTACTGCGGGCTGAAAATTCTGGCCAGTTGATAATACCGAGAATATCCAAATCAACTGCAGGCGGTCGATCCTTTTCCTATTTAGCACCTAAACTCTGGAATAGTCTTCCTAACATTGTACGGGAAGCAGACACACTCTGTCAGTTTAAATCTAGACTAAAAACACATCTCTTTACTATGGCATACACATAAAATCACTTTCATTTGTACCGAGAGTCTGGCCACTCCTCTTTGACAAGCGTTTACTTCCTTGAAGGCGGGTACTCTGTTGAAGTTTAAAACTATTCGATCTGCTCAGAGTCACTCTGATCTGCCATAACCAATCGCTAACGTTTGGTCGTGACGTATGTCATGCGCTGTTCGCCTTTGGTTCTCACATGGAAGTCATGTCAGCAAATAAATGTGCACACCAACAGTGATAAAACCTTGTGCATTCGGATTGTGATTTATTCACGGTGGAGGGGAGAGTTTTGTGATCCGGAACGCGCTGCTCTCGTGGTCCGTAACATGATTGTATATGCTGTAAATATGCTGTCATATGCTTGGTATGATAAGAATATGCTGCCGTAAATAACGGCCCAATTCAAATGTTTACATGCTTTTATTTTTTTAACGGTGATAAAATATATTGCTCTTGTAAACACTTGCCAGCATTTAAAGAAATACAAGTCTAGAAATGCATCCAAATTACAGCGCACACAACCGCACGGTACTCTGCAGTGGTCAAAAAGGTTATATTCTGGTCAAAAATATAGATAAGATATAAGATATATTCTTGAAACCTCAGAGATGTGGATTTGGAGGGCAATTAAATTACCACACAACCTTGGTGTTTGTCTAAAACAGTAGGTGATTCGGCCGGGGATTTTAACGTGGGTGGTGGGAGGCGGACGGCTTCTGCCAACTCCTTCACCACTAACGGAGAGAGCTGGAAAACTTTTCTTGGGCCACAACATCATGGCCACCATTAAAACTCAGCTAAGATTGTTCTTGCTCTGGCTTTAACTTCTAGATATTCGGCAGCGGTGCCAGGAATGAATGGCTTCACTTGCATCTTTCTCCGCCGCCATTACTGAACTACAACTCAAACTAGCGCACAACATCAATGTCACCGTTTTCAGTCACTCCCTCTTTTGGTTGATTGGACAGGTAAAAAATTGTTCGGAGAAAACCGAAAAAAAAAGAATATACCGCAGTCCCAGACGGAGTGCTGAAGGAAAAGGAGAATTGAGCGGAAAAACGATTTTACTATAAAAAAAAATAGTCAAAATATAATTTTGGAAGCCTTGCCAACATAACGAAAGCCTATTAACAAAGATTGCATAATTTTATAGATTAATGGCCCTGGGATTAAAAATTGCAGTTTTAATGCGTTTCAATTTGGTCATTTTTGTCCAAACGATGCTAAGTGGAACTATTTTGTATACCTAATGCAAAATTATTAATTTTTTAAAGGAAATGGGGGTTAAACAGTAAAATTCCAATAAAAATACACAGCTGTACCAAAATGTATGTAGTTAGCATTATCACAGGCAAAATGATCAAAAAACCTAAACTAAAAAAGACAAAAATGTGCATAAGGATGCACAAGGGTTAAAAAAAAATACTGAACTAAATAACGCAATTTTTTTCTGTCATTAATCGTGATTATAAACATTGTTTAAAAAAATTATATTGTAATCATTTCAGTTACTTTCAAAATTAATGTGGAAACAACTTAAAGACAGTACATTTTAAATAGGTGTTGTAATGGCATCAACACATCTTACCATAAACACACCAGCTCATTATGCACAGAGCAATTTTAAACACCACTTACTAACATAAAAATATAGATGCTATTTTTTATTGAAATGTTTATCATTAACATTAATGAATGACTGGCACACTTCTTTAGGTTATAATTTAGGTATCTTCTGCACATGGCAATAAATAAATAATTTAGATTTCTTTTGTAAATTATTATTTTATTTTTCTACACATTTTGAAATCTTTTCCATACAATGACATCTAATATCACTAAAGTCCAATAAATCAGTCCATATAAAGCAATGCTATTGTAACCGACCCGGCCCGCTCTGCGTTGTGTACAGTTGAATAAAAACACTAATGAGAAGTGTTTTTACTGTGTTTTTATCACCTGCACAGATCAAAGACCAAAGAATCCATCGTTTAAAATCACCGTGTTCTATTGACGCACACACATATACTCAAATCGCTGTACTCCGCACAATATAACTATTGAATCCCACCCATCTATTCATAAAACACTTTCTAGGACATAGATAACATTCATAGTATCAATATTACTGGATATTATGTACAACATCGAACTTCTAAAAACTTCAATACTCTATATTGAACGAGCAAACACTAGCCGTTTACCTCTCTTCAGCGCGCTCAATGCAGACTGAGGACACGGCAGCGCGGGCGAAACATGACGTCATGACGCCCGTACCATTAATCATAAAACTCTTTTCCAAACAACAATGATAAAGCTCAAAACAAAGTTATAACATTTCCTTAGATAAAAATAATATAAAGTAAATAAATAAAAATTGACAGGAAGGATTATTCACATAGTGATTATATTGGTTCTGAGTTTTTTTTAAATGAAAAATGCATCATATTAGAATGATTTCTGAAGGATCATGTGACACTGAAGACTGGAGTAATGATGCTGATATTTCTTAATATTGTGGTTTTACTGTATTTTTAATCCAATAAATTCAGCCTTCTCCTTTCAAAAACATTCCAAAAAAGTATTAATAATTTCAAACTGTTGATTGCTAGTGTGTAAAATAATGCATGTGAACTAACTAGCATATTATAGCCTATACATATTTTAGTATATGGCACGTTCCTTCATGGGACATACACTTGAATATGAAAGTTGCCAGTTTTACCATGTTTTAGTAATATTTTGAGTTTTATTAATCATTTTCAAATGACTGTGATATTACTGAAGCCTAGAAACAGATACACAAACATTCACTCTGATATGCTGAAAACTGCTAAATTAATGTTTCTTTGTGCATTGTGTGTCGAATAACGTAAATGACATTACAATCTGAGAAATTCGACAGCAGTAGTTTGCATCCCTGGAAATTAATATCCATTGTTTAGACTCACACATAGCTGACTGAGAAAATGTCTGTGAAAAACTCTCTGCCAACATATTACAAACTAATGAATAATGAATAATTAGACCTGCCTATTTAGAGGAGGTGAAAAAGGTGACATGTTTTCGAATTAAATCTCTGTAGGGGCATCCACCCATAGAAGAAAATAAAGGGAAGAAAATGAGAAGGGAAAAGAGAATAAAATAAATTACAGGGAAAAGACAGCATTTGTTTCAGTTAAACCACACATTTATTGATACAAATTTCACAATTTGATTAGATTTCGATACACAAGCTTTTAATTAAATTTGATTCAATATTGATTAATTTGGGGCCTATCAGTTACATTCACTTTCCTCAAAGGAAAAAAAAAATCTTTCAACTAATGTTGTAAAGTTGAACTATACAGGGAACCCCAGTTGGTACGTCAGGCCACTTGCATTTAAATATCACATTACCAAGTGTTTATAATATCATAATATCCCGTTTTTTTTATGGCTGTCATAAAGCAGATTTATTCAAACATACATTAGATATTGAAGAATGGGTTAAGTAAAAATACAATGGATATGCAATATAGTGCATATACAGTGGGGAGAACAAGTATTTGATACACTGCTGATTTTGCAGGTTTTCCCACTTACAAAGCATGTAGAGGTCTGTTATTTTTTTTGTGACGGAATCTAAAAAAATCCAGAAAATCACATTGTATGATTTTTAAAAAATTAATTAGCATTTTATTGCATGACATAAGTATTTGATCACCAACCAACCAGTAAGAATTACGGCTCTCACAGAACTGTTAAGCCCCGTTTCCACCGAAATTACCCGGAACCATTTGTACCAGGAACTTTTTTTACAGGAACTTTTAATTCCCCCAGACCTGCTTCTGCCTGCTTTTCCACTGCGGTCTAAAGTACCGTGAAGATTAGGCAAATTAGTCCAGAGACGTGGGACTGCGCGCGGCTGCTCCTCCCAGTCAGTGGCGGACAATAATCATTTTTGTGTGATACTGTCTGCAACAATAACAAGTATGGAGGAAATACAAGCAGCACTGCTTTTGCTAGTAATGTGGTTTACTAAATATGTAATGAACAAAACGGCGGAAAAGAGACGAGCAGTGATACTAAAGCGTATTCTGAAATTATTCTGAAAAGCTCATAAAAAGGTAGTAAAGCTAGATTTAAAATAAGACAATGTTATTATCAGCTATTACGGACATTGACCATGCGATTGCTGAGACAACGCGCGCCATCGGACAGAAAGAGCAAGACTGATATTTACTGAACGCAGAACGAACCTCGCAAGAATGCCGGTTGAAAAAAAACCTCAGTGAGTTCAACCAATCAGCATGTTCAGCGCACAAGTCCCACCCCTGAAAGTTCCGGAACTTTGAAAAAGTACTACAGGACTGTTTGGAGGGGGAAATATTTACCCGGAACTTCATTTAGACCCTGGTTCCTGCGGTCGAAACACACCGAGTACCACCCCAAAGTTCCTAGTTTCTGGGGAAAGTTCCTGCGGTGGAAACGCGGCTTTAGTCTCTCTTTAAGGGTCCTGTTCTTCGTGATCCCATTTTCAAACTTTAGTTTAGTTGTGTAATGTTACTGTTAGAGCATAAATAATACCTGTAAAATTATAACGCTCAAAGTTCAATGCCAAGCGAGATATTTTATTTAACAGTTCCCTTTCAAAGCCTACAGTGAATGGCCGGTTTGGACTACATCTCTGTACTTCCTGCTTTAATGACGTCAGTAGAACAGTTTGTTGACTAACCTCTGCCCACAAGAATACGCAAAAAAAGGGGGCGTGGACATGTTGCTCTCCCACGTGGAGAAGAGGAAGTGTTGCGTTTGTCGCCATGTCGTCGAGACGCTGTTATTTTCATCCCGGAGTCAAATCACCTTTGTGGCTCAAATCAATACGGTAATATAGACATGTTTACAATAACATTGAGCGCATGCATCTCCTCGTTATGGTAAGAGGCGTGACCTCTCAGCATAGGTCCCCCTGCTCAAGCCAGCACATGCCCAGGCCCGTCTGAAGTTTGCCAATGACCATCTGGATGATCCAGAGGAGGAATGGGAGGTCATGTTGTCTGATGAGACAAAAATAGAGCTTTTTGGTCTAAACTCCACTCACCGTGTTTGGAGGAAAAAGAAGGATGAGTACAACCTCAAGAACACCATCCCAACCGTGAAGCATGGAGGTGGAAACATCATTCTTTGGGGATGCTTTTCTGCAAAGGGGACAGGACAACTGCACCGTATTGAGGGGAGGATGGATGGGGCCATGTATCGCAAGATCTTGGCCAACAACCTCCTTCCCTCTGTAAGAGCATTGTCATGCAATAAAATGCTAATTAATTACTTAAAAATCATACAATGTGATTTTCTGGATTTTTGTTTTTTGTTTTAGAATCCGTCACTCACAGTTGTACCTATGATACAAATTACAGATTTCTACATCCTTTGTAAGTGGCAGTGTAGCACATACTTGTTCTCCCCACTGTACATTTGAAAAAAATACCCCACATCCCCCAGCACAAAAGAAGCCTATGGCTTCTCTCCAGTATGAAGTCGCTCATGCTTCTTCATGTTTCCAGACAGAGTGAATATCTTGTCACAGTATGAACACTTGTAAGGTCTTTCTCCTGTATGAGTTCTTTGGTGCTGTTTCAGATTATCAGCTCTAGTAAAGCTTTTCCCACAGTCCCAACACACATGATCTCTCACTCCATCATGTGTTTTCTGGTGCAGTTTAAAACTGTCCAGTCTTGAAAAACTCTTTCCACAGAGAGAACACACATAAGGTCTCTCATCTGAATGAACTTTCAGGTGTTGATTTAGATTTGATGACGAATTAAAATCTTTACCACACTGATCACACTTAAATGGTTTTTCTCCAGTGTGAATGCGCAGATGAACACTGAGAGATGATGCCTGAGAAAAACTCTTCTCACACTGAGTGCATTGGTACGGCTTCTCTCCAGTATGAACTCGCTCATGCTTCTTCAGGTGTGCAGACATAGTGAAACTCTGGTCACAATATGAGCACTTGTAAGGTCTTTCTCCAGTATGAATTCTTTGGTGCCGATTTAGATTGCCAGCTGTAGTAAAGCTCTTCCCACAATCACAACACACATGATCTCTCACTTCATCATGTATTTTCTGGTGCAGTTTAAAACTGTACAGCCTTGAAAAACTCTTTCCACAGAGAGAACACACATGAGGCTTCTCATCTGAATGAACTATCAGGTGTTGTTTTAGCTGTGATGATGAAATAAAATCTTTACCACACTGATGACAGTTAAATGGTTTTTCTCCAGAGTGAACTTTTATGTGTACACTAAGCTTTTCTTTTTGTCTGAAACTCTTTCCACACTGAGTGCATGTATACGGTTTCTCTCCAGTGTGAATTCTCATGTGTTGGTTAAGTTTGTATTTTTGACCAAAACTCTTTCCACACTGAGAGCAGGTGAGCAGATCTCTAGTTGTGATGCTCTGCGGTTCCTCTTCTGCTTCATTCGGTTCATGTTTTTGCTTATTCACTTCCATCCAGTCTAAAATAAAACATATTATGTGGTTAAAATAAGTTCAAGTGAACTCCGATTTAACAGAAGAAAGCAACAGAGATATTTGTTAGTTCCATAACTTTCTTGTTAATCCGTTTAAAATCTGGATTCAAGATTATGATCATTTAGATGCATTTTCTGTATAATTTATCATCCAATGTGTTGAACTGAAGATTTGTTACCTTAATGTTTCTCAACAGTAAATCATGAGAAATAGACACCAACCTGTTTGTTCCTCAGTATCTTCTTGTTTTATTCTGGATGGTTCTGGATCACTCATGTCTTCAATCTCCTCTTTAATAAACTCCATCTTTAACAGTCACGCAGATTTCAGCTGCTACACCTGGAGTTTGTCCTTCTCTTGTAGGATGATGTGAATATTCCCAGTATTTATTGGTGAATTGTTGTGGGAGGGGCTTCAGGTGTGAGCTGTGATCACTGTGAGATACGGACGCCCACAGGAACAGATCTGGAAAAATAAATTTCTGAAATTACACCGGATTACTTTAACAGTAAACACATATGATGCCTTTAATGTAGTTCAAATATAGAGCATTTTGATGGTTACATATTAGTAGTGTATAAACAGCTCTAGGTTGCTCATATTTATGTAACCCAGGATATTATAAGGATGAAACAGGGCACAGGTTATATTATTCAATTAATATCTAAACTAATCAGAAATCTAACATGATGACAGAAATCCAATTAAAGGTACACTATATAACGTGTGGTGCTCTAGCAGTTAATAAACAAGGTTACATACTACACCTTTGACAAAACGATGTGTAGAGACTGAATTGACTGAAGACTGATATTGGACCAGAACATGTTGTTTAGGTTGCAAAGTTGTTTTGAAACAAGCCCAATGTCTATGGTAACATCCTAAACTGTAAAATGACAACGAAATGCGATTTAAACAACTTTACAGTTCAAGTAATACCAGTTTTGGCAAAACAAAAACTTTTATAAAATGATGAACCTCACACATGAGCCTGATAAATGATTATGTGTGTAATGGTATATGAACAAAGATGGCAGACAGACTGAAGTTCACTTATGGATTGATGTGCGAATTTACAGAAGATCACAGACATCACCATAATGATTGAGCTGAAAACAGGGACTATTGAATGAGAGAAAGAAGCTTTTCAGCAGCTCAGTTAAACGTTATGACGGACTATAAACTTATTAATACACTGTTTTGTTTTGTTTTGTTTTTCACTATATTCTCCCTTTATATTGTTTTAATTATATGCAAAAACAGTGCAATTACTTCAAGCTGCAGTCCGTAATATTTTTGGGTTAAAAATTATCCAAAATAAATTTGAGCAAGTAAATAATCAGCTAGTTTTCAATACTATCTGCTTACCTTACGCCGCATTCACACGGGGCGTCGGTGTCAACGCTTCTCGTTTACTTTGAATGGGTGACGTCATGCGTTGACGAACTGAATTGTGGGTTCCGTTGCGTCGCTTCACTCGCGTTGCAAGCGGCAAAAGTTGAAGATTTCTCAACTTTTCAAGCGCCAACGCAGGCGTCATCCAATCAGATCACCCTATGCAAATATCCTAGAGCAGACGCTAGCCAATCGCGTTCGTTTAAAACACCGGTGAATGAAGAGTGAATGAAGAGTGAAGAACGATCTAAAATGGAGGAAAAGCTAATAATTCCGGTGGGTAATCACCCGGTCTTTACTACCAATCATTATTTACATACCGGGACACAAACTGGAGAGACCAGACCTGGAAGGAGGTGGCAGAGACGGTTGGAGAATCTGGAATGTATCATGCTTGTATTCCGTCCGTGTACTCTGTTTATCATTGAATGACAGGCAGCATATCATATGTGGTTCAAATAGGCGCTATCCCCCAGCCAAATGAGGAATCAAATATTAAAGTGATCAGTTTTCATACACAAAATAGTCTCACAGACTAGCTGTCAAAAAAGGCGCTTTTTTGTGTTGTGTTGTGGTCCAAGCGGCAAGTAATGTGATTAGCTGTTGTCACTATGACGGTCGCGTCAGCACCAAGCTTCAGCCACGCCCTCCGTCAAGCGTTGACGCCGAAGCCCCGTGTGAATGTGGCGTTAGCTCGCTTTACAACGGTAAGCTTGTAATAATGTTTTTAATTTCAGTGGTACTGGTGGATTACGTCACATCTGTACACAAGTAGAAGGTGTCCCGGCTAGTGGGCTATATTGCATGTGAGGATGTTGGAGGAGGAGATGTATAGCCTTTTCTCACATCACTTGATATAATTTAACTTATCAATTTGATGGCGGATCCAGAAAGGTTCCAATGCGAAAACAAGGATAAAAAGGGCTTTTGAAAGGTGGCGTGAACACCGTGTTTTAAATGGGTTCAAAACGGACGCAGAGACCTCTTTTCTTCTGATGGACAAGACATTTCAATGGTTAAATTATGTAATAGAAGCACACTGTTCGCTTTATTCATACAGTTAGGGATTTTCTTTGTTGTGCCTTTCTCGTTTTGCTAGCTACAATTCACCTCTACTCCACATTCATTTGTTGGTATATCATATATAATCATGAATGTCATTATTATTAGGCCTGTCAAGATGATAAATTTAGCTGGATGATAAATTGGCCAAGAAATTATTGCGATAAACGATAATATTGTCGTTCTGAGACCATTTTCATCTAAAATAATGATAATGGCATAATGCAGGTACACCTTTTCAACGATCAATAAACTTTTATTTCGAAAGACTATTTAACACTTAAGTGCAACTGACGGTGCGTGCGGCAAAAATGGCGTCGACGCGGAGCGGGCAGTAGTGCGCGTTGAGTGCACTAGACCTCATTTCGCTTGGCTTGTGCACGTCAAATTTTGTAACTTTGCGCGTGGCTCCGCAACCGAAGAAGCACGAGCTGATAGCCCGGCACCCAGTCTGCGCGTCGAGTATAAGAGAGAGAGAGAGAGAGAGAGAGAGAGAGAGAGAGAGAGAGAGAGAGAGAGAGAGAGAGAGAGAGAGAGAGAGAGAGAGAGAGAGAGAGAGAGAGAGAGAGAGAGAGAGAGAGAGAGAGAGAGAGACGAGGAAAACAAACAAGCATGCAAGTGGAAATTATCGCGGCCAGAAAAATTAGAGCGATTAATTGATTTATTGACTATCGCGACAGGCCTAGTCATTATGTCATAACATATTATGTCATGTATGTCATAATATAATTATGTCATATCATATATGACAGTAAGAAATTAGACTGCACAGAAATGGAAACTGAACTACAGGTAGCCCTATACACATTAAATGTAGTCACGCTATGCTGATGTTGTTAACATTAGCAACTTGAAAACAAAGTATAATTTGCATGGTTTGACGTGATATTAAGCGATCGTTAGATTTAATCATCGCGATTTTACCTACGGCAATGCTTTTTTCCCCTTAGTTGGTCAGAACAAAAGTGGATGTTATCTACTTACTTGTTAAGATGACATTTTCCGGTGAAAATTCTTATGTTGGTCATACTTTCAAAAAGTATAATCTGTGGTTCTGAATGACAGTATCCACACGGTGACTGACAGCCAGAGGCGGACTGGCCATTGGGAGCACCGGGAGTTTTCCCGGTGGGCCGCTGGACAATGTGGGCCGGCCCGTTGCTATGTAATGAAGAATGATTAATAGTACATTTACGTAGCCTAGTCTATATCCTTCCTTCAGCCCAGACGACTGGCCCACGCGGCCCACTTGAGGGAAAAACTCTCATCTATTTTGCCTGATCAGTCTCAGTGGTTTAAAGCCCTTGTCAATGTCAAAATGTTTGAGATACCCAATCAAATCAAAGGAGGCGGGATTTATTGTCCACAGAAACCGAGCAGCGCGGCATTTGAATGCGAGCCGAAGATAAACAGGCTGAACGTGAACAGTGAATACAGCAATATTTCTGTTTACGATTAAAAAAAAGTTAAACAATGGACATTAATTTCCAGGGATGCAAACTACTGCTGTCGAATTTCTCAGATTGTAATGTCATTTACGTTATTCGACACACAATGCACAAAGAAACATTAACTTAGCAGTTTTCAGCATATCAGAGTGAATGTTTGTGTATCTGTTTCCAGGCTTCAGTAATATCACAGTCATTTGAAAATGATTCATAAAACTCAAAATATTACTAAAACATGGTAAAACTGGCAACTTTCATATTCAAGTGTATGTCCCATGAAGGAACGTGTCATATACTAAAATAAATATAGGCTATAATATGCTAGTTAGTTCACATGCATTATTTTACACACTAGCAATCAACAGTTTGAAATTATTAATACTTTTTTGTAATGTTTTTGAAAGGACAAGGCTGAATTTATTTGATTAAAAGTACAGTAAAAACTCAATATTAAGAAATATTAAAACAAGGTCTAATAGCTGTTGTGAATATATTTTAAAATGTAATGTATTCATGTGATCAAAGCTGGATTTTCAGCACCATTACTCCAGTCTTCAGTGTCACATGATCCTTCAGAAATCATTCTAATATGATGCATTTTTTATTAAAAAAAAAAACAAAATAAAAAAAAAACTCAGGACCAATATAAGTTACAATTGGAGCTCTATTCCATAAAATGACAGATGTCAAGCTCCTGAAAGGACAAATAACCTCTAGAAAGGCACCATAAATATAGTCCACATTCTGCACTACATAAGTCTTCTAGACCATAGCATTGCTTTATATGGACTGATTTTATTGGACTTTAGTGATATTAAACATCATTGTATGGAAAAGATTTCAAAATGTGTAAAAAATAAATAAATAATTTATTAATTGCCATGTGCAGAAGATACCTAAATTATAACCCAAAGAAGTGTGCCAGTCATTCATTCATGTTAATGATAATCATTTCAATAAAAAATAGCATTTATATTTCTGTATAAATAGCATCTATATTTTTATGTTAGTAAGCGGAGTTTAAAATTGCTCTGTGCATAATGAGCTGGTGTGTTTATGGTGAGATGTGTTGTGAACAACAGGTGTCCTGACATTTCATCCTACCCGTCAGATTGTCCGAACAGGGCTTACCGCGCATGCGAACATCAATATTTTTATTTTATTATTATTATTTTTAAAATATTGACATCATTTTAAGGGTAGGGGTAGATTTGGATATTAATAAAGCCTCAAATCACATGAATATGATGCTGGTAGTACAATCGGATAGGTAGCATTTTATACCAATATTTAATATTTATTTTTTTAAATAGATAGTTTTAAGGGTTTAGGGTAGGGGTAGGTATGGATATTAATAAAGCCTCAAATCACATGAATATTATGCTGGTAGCACAATCTGATAGGTAGCATTTTTTTTTAGACAGAACACCGGTTGTTAAGGGCCGCTTTGTGCCAGAAAGTCCAGGGCCACTTTTTCCCCCAGTCCGCCCCTGGTGACAGCCGCACATTCTCCTCAAAACATTGGATTCCTCCGCGCTGTGCCGTGCCGAGGCACGTTAAGTTGATAATTCCGCGAATAACAGCAATTGCAGATTTCGAAAAGAGATGGCGACAAAGAGGAAAAACTACGGACTGCAGCTTTAAACAATGCAAAAGTACAAATATTTTCACGCCAATAGAGTACCTGAAAGCCAACTAACTGGATGAATGGATCTAGACATTGCTCATTCACAGAGCTTGAAGGTCTAACTCTTCTCACACTGAGTACAGTAGTGCGGCTTCTCTCCAGTATAAACTAGCTCGCTTTGTCTCAATATGAGCGCTTATATCTGGAACTGGTTAATGTTAAAGTCGTAATCTAAGAACAACTCTCACCTGCAGACTGGAAATACACGGCCTTCAGAGAAAATAATCCACGTTTGCCTTTCATTCACGATCGTTAACAGCGTCACTTTCAGCTTCAATAGTTTTTCAGCTCGTCTCGTCTCTCGCTTCTCTCTTCTGCGCATCCTCAGTGCGCGAGGTGTCATGTTTCTTAAAGGAGCCGCATATTAAAATAGAACGCAAGTACACCTGGCTGCAGATCGGGCGGGGCTGCACCTGGGGCGAGGCTGCACAAATAAGCTATTCCTATCGGCTCGATAGTCTTTCATAGTCATAGAAAATGTGTTCATACTCGGTGTAGGCAGAGTGCATGGATTGATGAGTGAATGTCATCAATCCAGTTACAAAACTGTAAAAAAAAAGAGGTGTCTAATGCCAGACAAATAAGATAGAGCTTGAAATGTTGAGATGAGAATCTGAGACAAATTCAGGTGTTTTTGTTAACAACTCGTAATGTCCATCGATTTCACAAATTAATAGGGTTGGGTATCGTTTGGGTTTTTTTCGATTCCGGTGCCAAACCGATACTTTTAAAACGGTTCCGGTGCCTAAACGGTGCCTGAACCGATACTTAAAAAAAAAAAGGCATTAAATGGCTTTTTATTTATTTATTTTTTATTTAAATTGAACCATTTATTAAAAGTTTAATGTATACTTAAATGTATGAATATAAATTAATATAAAACACAATTTACTTATTTACAAATTATAATTTACTTATTTACAAATTCACAGTAAAACCTAAGCCACCTAACCCAACTACAACAAGCCTAATATAACTCTAAATAACAGTTACAGTAATAACAGCAGTCGTCTGTGTTCTTGCTCTGCTACAAACCAGCTTCGAGCTTCAGCTTTATTTTGAAATATGATCATATTCTCTGGCTAAATATTTTAGAACGCATCGCCTTAATGTTTCCATGGCGACGCGTCATGTTTCTCACATGACACACAGCAGCCGCAATAGCGCTGACAGCTCAGCTGTATCGGGTTTATTTAGCTTTTTCTTTTTATTCAAAATATTCACAAACTTCTTAACTGTGTCACAAACTATCTGATGTTCAAATGTGTGAGTGAATGTGTGTTAGTTGATCTATAAAGCGCAATGGGCGGCGCCATGTTAGTTTGCGCCTCAGAATCGGATCTGTCGGATTTACAACACTTGAGTTAATTCTCGTCTCACGAAATACATGAAAGTAAGTGACCAGTGAACTGGAAGAAGAATAGAGGAAACAATATAGTTACTATATAATGTGCATGTATGTATCTGATGTGAATAAAACGCGTAACGTTAGTCAAATTATAACCGTCTGAAAGGATTGTCATTGCCGCTTTCATAGACATCAGTGTGTGTTTTTTGCTAGTAGCCTACTTATGAGCATTTAAATGTCTGAAACCTGGAATAAACATGATGTGGTTGAAAACACTGAATAGTTGTCATGAGTTGTGATGTGACGAGCGCTGAGCGTCTGTCTCTGGCTCAGCCAAAGCGCGAAAGCACGTTTGAATTTTGCCACCGAAATGAGGAACCGAAATCTGCGTTCTGATTCGGTCCGGTACATACCGGTTATATAAGTACCGGTGCCATATTGGAACCGGATTTCGGTACCCAACCCTACAAATTAATCATTCAGTGTTATTTGTGAACCAGTTGATTTTAAAAAATCTGTTCAAAAGGTTCAGTCACGAAACGGGTCTGCTGCTGGCTGCTGGCCATGCTCAGTTTCGCTTTAATTAATTTGTTTTGGCATGTTTAGGTAAGATACTTATTCATTCTTCTTATGTTCTGAATACATTTAAAGGTTCCTTGGCATTATTTATTTTATTTTATTTTATAATGTATTCTGAGGTGTACTTATATTGTTAGTATGATTTTTACATCATAAAATGTCATAATTTAGTAATACATTTTTTTTCTATATTGATGTTTGCCCTCTGGCTAAATGCCCTGTTTCAAGAGGCGTGTCTGCTGTGAGACTTCAGTAAAAACGCCTACTGTTGTGATTGGCTGACATCTTTGCATTTGAAATGAGTATCAGATCTTGTAGTGGAGGGGGCGTGGTTTAACAAGGTCGTGGTTTAAGCAGGCACGAGCCTGCCAGAGAGATGGATGGACCAGAGTTCACTTCTCATCAGTTCTCTCAGCACGTCTCAATTCAGTGAACTGTTATAGTTACAGCATATACTTCAGGTTATTAGTCTATTTCTTGTCGGAGGGGCTGTCACTCATGTCAGAAAGTTAGTAACTTTAGTAAATTATGGATCAGCGCTGACTGGAGACGCGAACCGTTTAGAACGATTCAGTCCGATTTGGTGAACTGGTTTGACCGATTCACTAAAAAGAACCGGTTCAAAAGAACGATTCATTCGCGAACCGGACATCACGGACCAGAGACGGAGAGATTGCTAACAAAGTTATATTGTCACTACTGAGTTGTGAGAGCGCTGTCTGTCAGCGCGAGTTTATTGTGTTTGTATCTGAGAGTTCTGAATAAACACGAGTCCCAGTCCCGCCGAGCCCGTCTTCATCATTATTATTATATACATTATCATTATAGCATTATTATTAGATATTTTCCTATCATATGAAAAGCGTCAGTGACGCGCATTGAGTACACAGCGCAAACAAAGACACAACAGCAGTAATCGAATGTAATCCAGTTTATTGTGGGGAAAGCTGGCTAGCCTAGCCGGATACCCTCACGCTTACCCCCCTTCTGCTTAATCTCGCGCCGCGTTTGGTGCCTCCGCTGTGGGCCAGATGCAGTACTGGGGGTCGGGGATGTTGAAGGCCGACCGGTCAGTGCAGCCCAAGCTTCGGCGTGCGTGAGGTTTATCTCTAAAGATGTTACTCTGCCGATGTTGAGCAGAAACTCACGACTGTATGCACATTTAAGAACAGATAGACGCGACGAGGACGTACAAAAACACTGACTCACAAGATAGAAAACACAAAAACACCGTTCTGTCGGGAGAGAGAGAAGCCGCAGCGTGTGCACGAATAATAAAGTTCTGTGTGAACTTGAATAATTAGCTACACATCAGAAATCACTGATCTCAGATCAGAAAGAACTGAAAAAAAGACTTCTGTTTCCATTTGTACATCCAAACACTGAGAAACTGCCAGCGTTCACTCGTTCACAAGCCATGATCTCTCGAGAACAAATATAGCGCTCGCATGGGCGTGCCAAATTCTCTGGGCGGAGGAAAGGGAGGTAACCGTTCCTGTTATGAAGTCATAACAGGAAAATTCAAGATCAGCTGGTCTGGCCTGTCATTTTCTCAAAGGCAGAGAGAGACAGCCAGAACTCGGTTTACACCGATCAACATTTCTAGCCACTTGGGGACAATATTCAGGCTAGGGGAACTCATATTAATGTTGAAAAACCTCATAAAAGGAAAATTTCATGCCATGGAACCTTTAAATTGATAGGATTTGTTTTGGGATGAGGGGGAATTAAAATAGTCAAAACAGTTTTTGTCAAGATAATATGTTTTTTCTGTTTATTTCTAATAATTGCATGTACAGTATGTTTCATCAGAACATAATATAGTAAACTTAGAAAATAAGTATATATATATATCCGTAAATATATCCAATTGAAGATAGACTTACTTAACGCACAATCCATGCTGACAAAAAAAAATACATTGAAGAATTGTCGAAGCTTCACCTCTTAAGTCTTTCTATAGTTTCCCAAGCATTTCAACAAATAAAAACTAGATAATATACATATTATATCTTGCTGAATTAAGCATGAAAACAAATGTTGATCACTTGCAACATTTTTTCATATGAGTGTGAAGGCTTGAAAAATGTCTAAAGCTCTTCTCACACTGAGTACAGCGGTACTGCTTCTCTTCAGTATGAAGTTGCTGATGTGTTTTCAGGTGTGCAGACCGAGTGAAACTCTTGTCACAAAATGAGCACTTGTGAGGTCTTTCTCCGGTATGAGTTCTTTGGTGCCGCTTCAGATGACTAGTTGTAGTAAATCCCTTCCCACAGTCTGAACACACATGATCTCTCACTTCATTATGTGTATTCTGATGCTGTTTTAAATTGTTCATCCTTGAAAAACTCTTTCCACAGAGAGAACATACATGAGGCTTCTCATCTGAATGAACTTTCATGTGTTGTTTTAGATGTGCTGGAGAAATAAAATCTTTACCACACTGATCACAGTTGTATGGTTTTTCTCCAGAGTGACGTAGCAGATGATTCTTGAGATCAGGTAAATACGTGAAACTCTTCTCACACTGAGTACAGTGGTGCGGCTTCTCTCCAGTGTGAATTCTTTGGTGCCGTTTCAGTTCACTAGTTGTTTTAAAGCTCTTCCCACACGCCAAACACACATGATCTCTCACACCGGTATGTGTTTTCTGGTGCAGTTTGCAATTGTCCAGTCGTGAAAAACTCTTTCCACACTGATCACAGTTAAATGGTTTTTCTCCAGAGTGAACACGCAGATGAATTGTGAGTCTGGATGAAGATGTGAAACTCTTTCCACACTGATTGCATGTATACGGTTTCTCTCCAGTGTGAATTCTCATGTGTACATTAAGGTTACGTTCATTTTGCAAACTTTTTCCACACTGAAAGCAGGTGTGCAGCTTTTTGGCTTTTGTTTCTTGAGTTGTGAAGTCACAGTCTTTCTTTACTTCATGCAGTTTTTCTCCTTGCTGTGTCATTTCCATCGGATCTAAAATAAACATATTAGGTAGTTATAATCTGTTTAAGCGGGATACATTCAAGTGAACACTTCGCAGAAAACAAGGGAACTGGTTTCTGTCTGTGTGAGTATAAAGTATCAGATCTTTGATGTGTGTTCTATCATTCTCATTCATTTGAATAATTAAAATGTGTAATGATGATTTAGATGAATTACTACATAATTTAGATTACTTATTATTTCACAACTAATAAAGCCGTTAACAAGGAAGAATCAAGAATGGACACCAACCTGTTTGTTGCTCAGCATCTTCATGTTTTATTCTGGATGGTTCTGGATCACTCGTGTCTTCAATCTCCTCTTTAATAAACTCC
Source organism: Gobio gobio (assembly GCF_949357685.1). Taxonomy (NCBI): domain Eukaryota; kingdom Metazoa; phylum Chordata; class Actinopteri; order Cypriniformes; family Gobionidae; genus Gobio; species Gobio gobio. The sequence goes on from NC_137114.1 coordinate 49,173,895, forward strand.
ATCTTTAACAGTCACACAGATTTCAGCTGCTACTCCTGGAGTTTGTCCTTCTCTTGTAGGATGATGTGAATATTCACAGTATTTATTGGTGAATTGTTGTGGGAGGGGCTTCACTGCAGGTGTGAACTGTGATCACTGTGAGCTACTGACGCCCACAGGACCAGATCTGGAAAAATCAAAGATAAGTTTCTGAATTTATAAGCTCACGATTCAATATGTTGTTTCACAATACGATACACATACTACCAAAACTAAAAATGCATTATGGTGGAAATGGCAATTATCGATCCTTTTGTGCAAATGTCGGCACAATCTTTTTACGTTTAACTTTAGCATATAAATTCTTCAAATGTCGCAAAAACCAGTTTGGAAACTTTAACGCAAATAAATGTGACGTCACATGACAGAATTAGCCTATACAGCATCTGCGTTCATGGCGTTGCTTCCGTTAAAGCACGGTTTCTCTATAGCTCAAGGTGGGGCCTCCATGGATCAGACTTGTTTGTTCAGCACATCCCACAGATGCTCGATTGGATTGAGATCTGTGGAATTTGGAGGCCAAGTCAACACCTCAAACTCGTTGTTGTGCGCCTCAAACCATTCCTGAACCATTTTTGCTTTGTGGCAGGGCACAATACTATAGAAATGAAACTTGGATATATTTTAGAGCAGTCGTGTGCTCCTTGTATAGCAGCATAGATTTACTGTACTCTGAAAATAACTTAACATACAGCCATTATTGTCAAAATAGCTGGCAAAAAAAGTGAGTACACCCTAAGTGATAACGGCTGTACGTTGATTAACCATGCAAAGCCACATGTCCTACTCATCACGTTCATGTTTCTGTCTGCTTGACAGGACCATTCAAATTTGTGTATCTTGTATTAGAGCAATTCAAATGTGGTGCTTTGAGTACAATTCTCTCATACTGACCACTGGGTGTTGAACATGGCACCTGAGGATTTGAGAATTAGAATTGTTGCTCTCCATAAAGATGGCCTAGGCTATAAGAGGATAGGTAACACCCTGAATATGAGTTACGGTACAGTGGCCAGGGTCATACAGAGGTTTTCCGAGACTGGTTCCACTCGGAACAGGCCTCGCAAGGGTCGATCAAAGAAGTTTAGTCCTCATGCTGTGCGTCAGGTTTCAAAAAACAGACGAATGAGTGCTGCCAATATTGCTTTAGAGCAGTGGTTCTCAAACATTTTATACCAAGTACCACCTCAGAAAATATTTGGCTCTCCAAGTACCACCATAATGACCAACATTAAAATACAGTAGCGTAGTAGGCCTAACTATTCAGCTACAGTTCTGTACAGTTAAAAAACGAGGCAGTTTAATCCTAATAAGAATATTTTTTGTTGTTTAACATTGTAAATGCACAGTTTGTACATTAACACTGCACTGTGCTTACATACAGGTAAATAACATAATAAAATAATGATTAAATTAAAATGTGTTGTATCTAAAAGTTAAATTAAAACTGTAGTGTACTTAAATGTAAAAAACTTTACTCAAATAAAGATGAAATTAAAATGTATTGTTTTAACATTAATTTATATTCAAAGTCAAAATTAAATATTTGTTCTGAGTTTATCACTCCACAGAAAAATTTGTTATTAAATGTGTGCCAAATTTAAATTATATAAAAAATAAATAAAAAAAAGCCAAGCAAAATCTTGAAAAAATAATCAGCCTTCTCTGCTCTCATACACTGTCTGTGCTGAAACCATGCCCACTAGCGGGAAAGCAGCAGGAAGCACACAAGACAACTGGGCACTGGCACGTACTGCAATGATGGCACCAGATGTTGGTGGGACGGGCAGATGAAGTCCTGTGTCGGATTATCAGTGAATCCCAGTTGTCTCTGATGAACGTTAGTAAACCTATCCGGTGTAAAACGATCACTGCAGAGGCAGGTGTTGGTGGTGTTCAAGGTAGCTGTTCACAAAATTAATCCACCTCTTCTTGATATCAGCGATTTTGTTTTATAAGCTTTTTATACCATACGATTAGGTAATATGTAGGGATGCACCGGTTGACCTGCCAAAAATCGGAAAAATTTTCTTTGTATTTTTCTGCCGATTTTTCCGGAAGTGCGCCCGCGTGCACATACGCCTTTATTGCAATCATTCGCGAACATGTCACTTGTGTGTTACAAACGGAAAATGGAGAACTGAGGGAAGAGACGAGATACGCTGAAGGGAATGAAGAGCCGTTGCGCGAGCTGAAGGTGATTTACTCACCCTCAAGTCATCCTAGGTGTGTATGACATTCTTCTTTCAGACGAACACAATCAGTTATATTAAAAAAGTCCTGACTCTTCCAAGCTTTATAATGGCAGTGAATTTGTGTCTCATTTATGGTGCATACATCCATTATAAAAGTGCATCTATCCATCATAAAAGTGCATCTATCATCATAAAGGTCCAGCTATCCATCTTATAACTGCTCCACACGGCACCGGGGGTTAATAAAGGCCTTCTGAAGCGAAGTGGCGAGTTTGTGTGAGAAAAATATCCATTTTAAAACTTTATAGACTAAAACAACTAACTTCTGGCGGACTGACGTTTGCATCTATATATAGCCAAAGAGTAACAACCCATGACCCTTGAAGCATATGTATTGATGAATGCAGAAGCACAGAGACACCGGTCATGAATTAGAGTCTAAAACAAGATTTTTTCAAGAGAAATGGCGGAGGATTTTGATATAAGAGAAGAGGGGCTTGAGTCTGTTGGCCAGCACCATCAGCGAGAGGCGTCAAAGCTTGCGATGGAACCCGAACCCTAACCTGCTCCTGTACATCACATCAGGGCTTACACTTTTATGATGGATGGATGCACTTTTATGATGGTTAGATGCACTTTTATGGCCTTCAAAAACCACCCAACAATTCACTGCCATTCTTACATTCTCCCTTTCAAGTTAATCATAGAAGTTACTGACAACAACCTAGCAACCCTTCGCTAGTCTCATGGACTGCACCTTTGAGTAATTGTATTGTGATGAGGTCACAGAATTTTTACTTGCATACAAAAACACTACTAAAACATAATACAATACTAATGATTTGCATAACGGTACTAAAAGTTTGTTTATTCCTCCAAATAAAGGATTATTTGTTCCATTTTGTCACCACCAAAACAATGATGTCACAACCGAAACTTCAAGAAATGTTACGGTTGTGACTGTTTTGGTAGTGACAATTTTAGATAATTTTGAGCCTAGCTCAAAGATGCTAATCAGCACATGGTTAGCAATCACTGGTCAGAACAGTTGTACACATACAACAACTAAATTGGATGGAATAACATCCCAAAACGTTTTCTTAATCGCAGAAAAAATGAGTTTGGTAGTGACACTCCTTAAAGTTACACACAGATTTTCAGACTTTAGAACACATTTACCTCAAAATGATGAGATCAATCTACTCATCAAGTAGCACATGAGAGAGAGGGACATAGGAATATTTCCTGATCAAAAATGTAGGAGTGTGGGTAAAATCAGTCTCAGCCAGTGGACTAAAACGTTCACTGTTACGGTAGTGACATGAAAATGCGGGACACCTTTTTATACATAAAATTTCATGATTCAAAAATAAAATATTAAATAAATATATTTTTAACCCTTAATCGTCCCTCAAGTAGGGTTTATGTTTGAGTCCCTTGGGGTCAGATAGACCCCAAACTTTTACAGAGCGATTGCATAAGGAAATATACATTTTTTTCATGGAAAACTATATATCATTTTTTTTATTTACTTCTCAACTATACATTTATGCTGTGTTTTTGTGGGTATTTGGTAGTTTTTTTACCCATTTACTGCACAAATACTTAACTATGTCATAAATTGACTCATTAAAAAAAAATTGTTTTATGAAAAAATCACTTGAATGATGATCTTAATCAAATATAAATAGTTTTTGGACATTGCTCTATGTGTTAGGGATAGAATACCGCCATCTGTAGGTTTGTGGAAAAACTTTAGGAATTATAGTTAAAGAGAGAGAGTGCAATGACCACATTATCCAATAGAGGTCCATAGGGAAGTTATGCAAAAGTTAAGTTGAATTTCATCTTTCTTTTATTTGCCCTTTTCCCTCTCTTTCTCATGATTGTTCCATGTTGCATTTGTGCTCTAGTATTTGTCCTTCATTTATGTATGGAATTCTTTCAGATTTATGCCAGTTTTGTTGATTTTATTTGCCAGTTTCTATAAAAATGCTCTCTGTTGCAGTCACACACGTGTGTTTGTGTGTGTGTGTGTGTGTGTGTGTGTGTGTGTGTGTGTGTGTGTGTGCGTGTGTATGAGACAGAAAGTTCGTTCCACTTTGTGTTTATGCTCTAGGACCAGATCTTGATATAAATGTAGACATTTTAAGATTTATACTGGATTTAGTTTTTTTTTTTTTTTTACAAAGTGAAAAAAAAAAACATTTTTTACATTTTCCCATTCATTGCCAAAATAAAAAAAATGCTCCAGACACCTGTTTGTGTGTGTGTGTGTGTGTGTGTGTGTGTGTGTGTGTGTGTGTGTGTGTGTGTGTGTGTGTGTGTGTGTGTGTGTGTGAGTGAACATGCTTGATCCATATTGCATTTGTGCTCTAGTATTAGTCCTTCGTTTATGTATGAAAATCTTTCAGATTTATGCCAGTTTTGTTGATTTTATTTGCCAATTTCAATAAAAATACTCTCAGTTGCAGTCACACACATGTGTGTGTTTGTGTGTGTGTACGTGTGTGTGTGTGTGTGTGTGTGTGTGTGTGTGTGTGTGTGTGTGTGTGTGTGTGTGTGTGTGTGTGTGTGTATAAGATAGAAAGTTCGTTCTACTTTGTGTTTATGCTCTAGGACCAGACCTTGATATAAATGTAGAAATTTTCAGATTTATACTGGATTTGGTTAATTTTTTGTGACAAAAAAAGTTTAAAAAAAAATTGTTTTTACACTCTCATTCATTTTTTAGTGTGGGGCCAATCTGACCCAGAGGGACTTAAACTGTATTTTTTTTTTCTCACACACCTTTAGAACAACTAAATCAAGCCCAGATTTTTTGTGCATGTTTAGACAGATTATTTAGGAAAAGTCACAGAGTCTCATGGCCCTGAGATGAAGGGAACACTTTTTAAAAATGGAGGAAAAGTCCAGTGGGGTCAGCTGGACCCCAAGGGCCGATTAAGGGTTAAACTTTTTTTTTTTTTTTTCTCAATAAAAATCAAAAAGATTTATTTAAAAACAAGAATGGAAAAAAATGCTAACATTTTCTCAATATAATTTTCACAAGTTGAAATTTAGGGGTTAGGGTATTGGGTACCCAATAAATGATTATATTATGTATATAAAGCTTACTGATAATTTGAATATAACGGTGAGTTTCAATATATAATTGAAGGATCTTAGTATACATCTAAAATTTGAATAAAAAATGCTTTTCAGATGTGTTTTTTTGAATGTCTGAATTTCCAATTCTGTTGAATGGCCCATATCACAAACTGCATGAAGGGGGCAAGGGGGGGTTGGGGCATAACAAGGGCACTTTAAACAAAACATCATGACCCTCAATTTATCCAGAATCTTGCAGCTCTACAGAAACGCTTGAATCACTTTGACAGTACAAATATTTGTCACACCCATAATGTACACTCATTGTGACACCTAAACAACGCTTCTTCACATGATTCTCTACAGATCTTGAATGTCTACAGCTCTTCTCACACTGAGTTCAGTTGTGCAGCTTCTCTCCATATGAACTCGCTCATGTGATTTCAGTGAAACCTTTGTCTCAATATGAGCGCTTGTATCTGGAGCTGGTTAATGTTAAACTCGTAATCTGAGAACATCTCTCACCTGCAGACTGGAAACATACGGAATCTGGAGAAAATATTCCACGTTTGCCTTTCATTCAACACCGTTAACAGCCTCACTTTCAGCTTCAATAGCTTCAGCTCGTCTCGTCTCTCGCGTCTCTTCTGCGCATTCTCAGTGCGCGCGGGGTCATGTTTCTTAAAGGAGCCGCATATTACACCAGCGTATTTAAAGGAGTAAGTAGTTCACTTTCACAATGAAAATTACCCCATGATTTACTCACCCTCAAGCCATTCTAGATGTATATAACTTTCTTCTTTCTGATGAACACAATCAGAGTTATATTAATAAATATCCTGACGCTTCCAAGCTTTTAGTGATGGGGTCCATTGAGTTTACATCCATCCATCATAAACTTACTCCATGCGGTTCCAGAGAAGGCCTTTATAGAGCTCCAGAGGCTGACGTCACGCAGCCTAAACTCCGCCATTTTGGCAGGCAATCAGAGGAGCCCTAGAGCGGCTGTAGCATTGGTATCTATAAAATAATTTAAAACCAGACTGTTTAAACCTTACTATTTCATCATGATGTACAGATGATGTGCGCCAGGATGCTAGAACAGGCGGGGGAAAGCATAGCGGAAATAATTTTATCGTAGCAAGTTGTCGAAATGCCGTGAATTTCAGTTTATTCTTCATTCTTATCTACTTTTGCCTCACATAACTAAAGATGAAAATAAGTTCCCATTAAATACGATACTTAATCATGAATAACATAAGTGCTTTAATAGATAGATAACATTCAGAAACTGTAGGCTATTTGAAACTAAATTAAGGATCAATAAATATACTGAAACAAAAAAAGAAAAGAAATGGCATTTAATGATTATGACACGGACCTATGGAACAGATGCACACAGTGGCGCGCTGTTTTGGACGGGTTCGTGTTAACAGGGCCGTTTTTATAGCCTGGTTTTACCAGACTCTCGTACATTTCATTTGTACATAGAGTCTGGCCACTCTCCATTGACAAGCGTTTACTTCCTTGAAGGCGGGTGCTCTGTTGAAGTTTAAAACTATTGGATCTGCCAAGAGTCACTCTGGATCTGCCATAACCAATCGCTAACGTTTGGTCGTGACGTATGTCACGCGCCGTTCGCCTTTGATTCTCACATTAACTGAGCACACCACCTCAGTGTCAGTGATAAAACCTCGTGCATTCGGATTGTTATTTATTCACGGTGGAGAGGAGTTTTGTGATCGGAACGCGCTGCTCTCGTGGTGCATATCTCGTGCAATCAATAACATGATTGTATGCTGTCAATAAAATGTCATGTGCTTAGTATGATAAGAATAAATGCTGCCTTGAATAACAGCCCAATTCAAATGTTTACGTGCTTTTATTTTATTTTTTGAGCGGTGGTGAAATATTTTGCTCTTGTAAACACTTGCCAGTATTTAAAGAAATACAAGTCTAGAAATGCAAATTACAGCTCACGCAACCGTACAGTGCTCTGAGAGGGTCTATAAAGGATATAAACAGTGAGTTTTGAAGTGATATATTCTTGAAAACTCAGAGATGTGGATTCGGAGAGCAATTACATTACCACACGACCTTGGTGTTTGTCAAAAGTCGATAATTCAGCCTGGGTTTTTCTCGCGGGTGGTGGGAGACGGACGGCTTCAGCAACTCCTTCACCACTAACGGAGCGAGCTGGAAAAGACTTTTCCCGGACCACAACATCAGCAGTACAGCAGTGATTGTTCTTGCTCCGTGTAACGGGAGTTCGTTTGTTCAGGGAAGAAGGAGGCGGGAACCGGCGAACGTTTAACAACTTTTAATCAAATAATAAACACAAAATGAAAGTAAAAGCGGCAGCCCCTCACGGACGACTGCCGCGCACAAACATAACAAAACCCAACTTAAAATCCAGGCCTAGTCCTCTCTCCTCCTTCACCGGTGTCGCTCGTCCTTATATGCCTCCGTGCTCCCTCATGAGAGGACTCGAGACCAGTGTGTCTCAATCACGCACACCGCTCTCGCTCGCTCGTCCACCTCGCCACACTCTTAACTTCTGGACATTCGTCAGCGCTGCCACACACTCGCATCTTTCACCGCCGCCATTACTGAACTACAACTCAAACTAGCGCATGACATCAACGTCATCGCTCTCAGCCACTCCCTCTGTTCGCTGATTGGACCGGTAAAAAATTGTTCGGGGGAAAACCTAAGGATACACCGCAGTCCCAGACGTAGTACTGAAGGAAAATGAAAATTGAGCGGAAGTACGTAGGAGGGCGGAGCCAGGCTACCGTTTTTAGGCATAGGCGAACTAAGCGCTCTCCTAGGGCGCCATCAGCTGAAGGGGCGCCAATGAACGCATATCAGGGGTGTGTGTAAAGGGTGTCAAGGCCACCCTGAAATATGATTTCCGCCCCCACTGGTTCCCCTAACACTATTGGATCAGAGTACTGTCAATTACAGTCTGAATTTTGCATGTAAAGTTTGCATTTGGAGCGCTCAACACCATTAGATCAAAGAGCTCGGTCAAAGCTTTGGCAAGGTAACACTTTTTTAAACCACACAATAAAGCTAAATTCAAAGGCCAATAAAAAAAACAGGTACAATAAAAAGTGCACAAATCTGTATTTTGTCAGGGCCGTATTTGTGACAGTCAAGAAATCACGCTGTGAAATGGGCAGATAGTGTAATATTACTCGGTGTGTATTATAGAGGCAAGATATAGGCTAACCACACTCACTTTAGCATTTCATGATATCATTATATTTAGACTCTTCTTCTCTTACTTGCACCTCCAAAAGGTGTGTTTTTGCGCTAATGCATTGTTTAAGGATCAGTGTGTAATTGTCCCATATAAAACTTCAGCGGCCAATTTAAAAATAGTATAATAAAATGTGCTAATTCACAATATTTATTATCCTTTATTAAACCGCTTTGTCGAATTTAATGCATCTTTACGGGTGGTGTTGAAAGCTGAATCGATTCATTCAGTTCTAATAGTGTCGTACAGGGCATAGCGTTGCGTTATTTAAAGGGGAAGTTCCAGCGTCAATGAGAAACAAAGACTGCACTGAATCAATATTTATGTGACTGGAACAGCTTTTATACGTAGTTTCCAAATTGAATTTGTATATATTTGTTAATAAGGATTACAGTTCCAAAATGGTATGTATGTATGTATGTATTTGTTAATAAGGATTAAAATTAATACCAGTAATACCATGTTGCTTTTTAAGATTTGGCTGGGGGTGCCAATAAGGATTTCGCCTAGGGCGTCAAAATGGCTAGAAACGGCCCTGTGTGTTAACCACTAACATATAACGTTAATCTATTCACATGTTTTCTCTCTTAAAATGTAAGCGCATGTAGGCCTATATGTCGGCATTATCATATAGGCTAGCCTACGTGTAAAGAATTGAAGTCTGTCATGGAAAACAAGAGTGTATTGATGCAGTTCAGTCTACCTGCTATTCTATCTGTTAATGTTACTCCTGATCGGAGGCTTCCGTAAATATATAGTTTACGGGTATACGTAGATTTAGGCTTCAACTATGTTTAATGGTGTAACGCAAAATATTTAGGAGTGCATAAGTTGTAACTTAGTGCCCATTTACGTCAAAACTAGGCTAGTTGTAACTTGCGCACAGCTGGTGCGACAGGTGTCCTGACAGGAAAGCTATCCGTTCCTTTATCCATACACGTGAAAAGCAGCCCGGGGGCAATATAGGGATCTGTTATGTTTAATCTATTAAGTTTTGCTAAGTCTCATGCTGGCGTCAGCTGTTCCTGCCTGCCAAAATGGCATCGTAAACAGAATGGGTCACGTGACCTCCGGAGCTCTTGTAAGAGTGGACTCCTGCAGAGTGGGAGAGCGTTGCTATAAGGTGACTATATTGTATTGCAATAGGGAGCACTTCAATGTCAATACTAAATCAAAACTAGTAAGCACAGTATTCGGAATAGAAAGGATTTAATGACAAATTCTGGTTATGGTTAAACTTGAAATAGTTTCAAAATGGATGTATGAGATGATAAACTTATACCATTAATCGTACACAGCATGAATAAAATGTTACCTGAGGGATAGAGAGAGAGAGCGAGAGAAAGAGAGTGAGGGAGAGAGAGAGGAAGAGAGCAAAGAAGAGGAGCCCACAATGACCTCAAGAGCCAGAGAGTAAGAGAGCCAGAGAAAAAGAGAGAAAGAGCCACAGTTCCAATCTTTTTTTATCTATTCCTTGACCATGTGACTGAAACCAAATGTATTCTTTCAAACTGACCAATCAGACCAAACTTCCCCCACTGTAATGGTGGGACCCCATGTGGCCTACAGGCCTGTCTCCAGATGGCCCTTCTGAGAAGCAAATGGGGGGTTGACAACAGTAAAGAAAATTTCTTTGTTGGATTTCAAATATCAAATATCTTTGATTATTTTCAATTCCTTCACTCTATTAAGTCACAGGTGCGTTTACATGGATCACTGTAATCGGTTTAAATATCCAATCCGACTAAAACTGCTCCATATAAACACCTCAATCGGAATAAAACTGCCCAAACCAAATTAAATTGTAATCGTTTTGAGAGGGGTGGGATGAACCAATCAAACGAAAAATTCCACCATGTAAACGACCTTATCCAATTACTTTGAGTGTATGTCTTTCTGTGACGTAATATAGCCTACAGCACGCGCCTCCACAACTGAAGAGCACGGGCCACGCTCACACCAGGCTATAATGTTGACAAGAGAGAAAAGTACATTTTTCTGAGGTGTTAAACTTTTATATCATAACAAGTTATGAAGATAATGTTGGAATAATGACACAGACATAGCCTGGCTATACGCCATCTCATCTGATAGCGTTTGTCCCAGGCAACTTTTTATTCAACTGCGCCTGACAGAAGAATTAATTTTTCTGAGGTGATTCTTACACTTTACAACAAATAAATAGTTTGTATAAACTATATAAGTCCTTGTGGCCTTTGAGAGTTGCCATGGCAACCGGGAACACATTCAAGTTGCTGCAGAGGACGTGTCGACATTTCACTCTGTTTCTCGTCAGTTATATAAAAAAGTTCAACAACTGCTTCAAATTGGTTAAAGGGATAGTTAACCCAAAAATGAAAATTCTGTCATCATTTACTCACCCTCAAGTTGTTTAAAACCTGTATGAGTTTCTTTGTTTTGCTGAACACAAAAGAAGATGTTTGTAACCAAGCAGATAGAGCAACCATTGACTACTATAGTAGGGAAAAAATACTATGGTAGTCAATGGTTGCTCTCTCTGCTTGGTTACAAACATTCTTCAAAATATCTTCTTTTGTGTTCAGCAGAACAAAGAAACTCATACAGGTTTTAAACAACTTGAGGGTGAGTAAAGGATGACAGAATTTTAATTTTTGGGTGAACTATCCCTTTAAGTAACATTATCACGATCTACTTTAATTACTTTAATATTTATACCTATGTGATTATGGTATCTTTCCTTAATAATCTGAAATATCTATGCGTCTAGTATGCCTAGGCTATTTAGTGTTATCTGGGAGGTAATGATGGTTCAGTGTGATTCATAGAAATATGCCGCCAATCCCATCGTACGCATTATCATACCTTGATAAATGTGGCTGCTGAAAACAATCGTCATTTAAATATCACGCACCTAAAAATTACGACATGGAGAAACGTAACCCAGAAGATGAAGTAATCTCTTAAAGAAAAAGTGATCTTACTCCAAAAACCCACGTTAACCTCGTAGACCTAATTGCGAACAATTACGTTAATTTATATATAGGCCTCTATATATTATATATATATATATATATATATATATATATATATATATATATATATATATATATATATATATATATATATATATATATATATAGCACAACTATTCGCTGTATCTCTGCCATAGTTTGACCAAACTACCCTCCACAATCATTCCCTTTAAATAGACTCCATAATGGTTTGCCAGCTGATGTACATTTGGATAATATAATTAAAAAGCTAACAAACATCAGTGTAATGACAGTTTTATTCTTTGCATGAAAGCACTTCAATTAGCAGAATTATATGTATAGACTGAGATGTAAAGCAGCTTTTTGCCCAGTGGTGGCCACTATCGTAATGAACTGTCAATAGTGATAAGGTATAGCTAAAAGTGGTCCAGACCAACCTTACAAAAGAATGACTTACAGGAGGCATTATTTACTTAGCATGTTTCGTGAAACACATACTAACATTAAGATACAGCGCACACCCTTTCATGGAAACGGTATTCCCTGGTGGCTGTTGCGCTTTCAGCAAGATAATGCACCTGCCACAAAGCAAAAATGGTTCAGGAATGGTTTGAGGCGCACAACAACGAGTTTGAGGTGTTGACTTGGCCTCCAAATTCCCCAGATCTCAATCCAATCGTGCATCTGTGGGATGTGCTGAACAAACAAGTCCCATCCATGGAGGCCCTATCTCGCAACTTACATGACTTAAAGGATTTGCTACTAATATCTTGGTGCCAGATACCACAGCACACCTTCAGGGGTCTAGTGGAGTCCATGCCTCGACGGGTCAGTGCAAAAGGGGGACCAACACAAATGATCATAATGTTATGCCTGATCAGTGTATCTAATTCAAGAAATACCCATTTAGCACACAATCCATCCTGACAGAAAGAAAGTTTTGCTCACTTGCAACATTTTTTCATGTGATGGAGAAAGTTTGATAAACTTTTAAAACGCTTCTCACACTGAGTACAGTGGTACGGCTTCTCTCCAGTATGAAGTCGCTCATGTGATTTCAGGTTTCCAGACTGATTGAAACTCTTGTCACAATATGAGCACTTGTAAGGTTTTTCTCCAGTATGAATTCTTTGGTGCAGTTTCAGATAGTCAGCCCTAGTAAATCTCTTCCCACAGTCACAACACACATGATCTCTCACTTCATCATGTGTTTTCTGGTGCAGTTTAAAACTGCTCAGCCATGAAAAACTCTTTCCACAGAGAGAACACACATGAGGCTTCTCATCTGAATGAACTGTCAGGTGTTTTTTTAGATGTGATGATGAAATACAACCTTTACCACAGTGATCACACTTGAATGGTTTTTCTCCAGAGTGACGGAGCAGATGCACTTTTAATCCGGTTGCATCTCTGAAACTCTCTCCACACTGAGTACAGTAGTACGGCTTCTCTCCTGTGTGAATCCTTTGGTGCAGTTTCAGATTGCCGACTGTAGTAAAGCTCTTCCCACAGTCACAACACATATGATCTCTCACTCCATCATGTATTTTCTGGTGAAGTTTAAAACTCTTCAGCCATGAAAAACTCTTTCCACAGAGAGAACACACATGAGGCTTTTCATCTGAATGAACTTTCAGGTGGTCTTTTAGATTTGATGATGAAATAAAATCTTTTCCACACTGATCACAGTTAAATGGTTTCTCTCCCGTGTGAATTCTCATGTGTCTGTTAAGGTGTCCTTTTCTACTGAAACTCTTTCCACACTGAGAGCAGGTGTGCAGATCTCTCTTGATGCTCTGCTGTTCCTCTTCTGCTTCATTCAGTTCATGTTTTTGCTTATTCACGTCCAGCCAGTCTAAAATACAAATATTATGTGGTTAAAATAAGTTCAAGTGAAATCTGATTTAACAGAAGAAAGCAACAGAATATAAGTGTCAGATCTTTGATGTGTTAAAGTTTAGTTATATAATTTTTTTGTTAATCCGTTTAAAATGTGGATGACAACAGCTATATAAGATTTTTTAAGATATAAGATTGGGGTCATTCTGTGTCAACCCAAATTTTTTTTATTTTTATCTTTCTTTTCTGGTGAAAGAAACACATAAATGAAGAATAAAGCCAAAATACTGAATGTCATGACATATTTTACCTGCGATTTGGAGCCAAATGACAGGAGGGTAAAAATTACTTCAGAAAGATGGCAGCATTAATATTTTATTTTTACACAGAGATTGGTATGATGGTGACAGTTCAAAAATGGGGAAAATGTGTGCATAAGTATTCACAGCCTTTGCCATGACACTCAAATTGAGCTCAGGTGCTCCTGTTTCCAGTGATCATCCTTGAGATGTTTCTACAACTTGATTGGAGTCCATCTGTGGGAAATTCAGTTGATTGGACATTATTTGGAAAAGCGTACACACACCTGTCAGAGCACAACCAAGCCATGAAGTTCAAGGAATTGTCTGTAGACCTCTGAGACAGGATTGTATCGAGGCAAAGATCTGGAGAAGCGTACAGAAAACTTTCGTCAGGTGTAATTTTGTCCCATTCTTCCTGCAAACAAGTCTTAAGGTGGGCAACAGTACGGGGTCTTCGTTGTCGCATTTTGCGCTTCAAAATGCACCACACATTCTCTATTGGAGACAGGTCGGGACTGCAGGCAGGCCAGTCAAGTACCCGTACCCTCTTCCTCCGCAGCCAGGACTTTGTAATGTGTGCAGAATGTGGTTTTGCATTGTCTTGTTGAAATATGCATGGATGTCCCTGGAAAAGATGTCTTCTTGAAGGCAGCATATTATGCTCCAAAATCTCTATGTACTTTTCAGCATTAATGGTGCCTTCACAGAAGTGCAAGTTACCTTTGCCAAGGGCACTGACACAACCCCATACCATGACAGACCCTGGCTTTTGGACTTGTTGCTGGTAACAGTCTGGATGATCCTTTTCTTCTTTGGTCCAGAGCACATGGTGTCCATTCCTCCCAAAAAATACCTGAAATACTGATTCATCTGACCACAGTAAAGGTTTCCACTGTGTGATGGTTCATCCCAGATGCCTCCGAGCCCAGAGAAGTCGACGGCGCTTCTGGACACTGTTAACATAGGGCTTCCTTTTGGCACAGTACAGTTTTAACTGGCATTTGTGGATGTAACTACGTATTGTGGTACTTGACAAAGGTTTGCCAAAGTAGTCCTGAGCCCATGTGGTGATATCGCTTATAGATGAATGACGATTCTTGATGCAGTGCCGCCTGAGGGATCGGAGATCACGGTTGTTCAGCTTAGGCTTGCGCCCTTGTCCTTTACGCACTGAAATTCCTCCAGATTCCTTGAATCTTTTAATTATGTTATGCACTGTTGAATGTGAAATCTCCAAATCTCCTCCTATCTTTCTTTGAGGAACATTGTTTTTAAACCTTTCAATAATTTTCTCACGTATTTGTTGGCAAACTGGCGATCCTCGGCCCATCTTTGCTCCTAAAGGATTAGACCTTTCTTGGATGCTGCTTTTGTACCAAATCATAATTACAATCACCTGTTGACATCACCTGTTTCAAATCACATCATTGTTTAACCATTTTACCTCATTACTAGCCCTAAATTGCTCCTGTCCCAACTTTTTTTTAAATGTGTTGCAGGTCTAAATGACAGGAAAGGATGCATATTTACAAATGACATGAAGTTGACCAGACAAAACATGAAATATTTTGTGTTCATATTGTCTGCAATGAAATACAAGTCAAAGTAAATTTAGAAATCACTTCTTTTTTTTTTTTTGCGTTTTCCGTACTGTCCCAACTTTTTCTGATTTGGGGTTGTATTTATGCTCAGTGTTTCATAATTTTGTAACTGGGGAATGCTTTTGTTGAACAGAGGGAAATTGAGTTCTTTAGATTAGATAAAACAAAGTGAAAGTGATTAAGGTGGACTTGAGAGAGGGCAGTGGAAGTGCTTGTGTAGTTTGACACATCATATAGTCGAAGCATCCAACCAAAAGTGAACCCTTTCTCGAAGCGCTGCACTCAAACAAGGTTTTGAACGTCATCGGTGACGTCACTTCACTGAAACAATACAAGCCTCGATACGGAGTTCCGATCGGAGGTTCCTGACGTTCTCAGCACACGCTTCAACATCACTAATGAGCACAGTGGCCTCCATCATCTGTAAATGGAAGAAGTTTGGAACCTCCAGGACCCTTCCTAGAGCTTGCCGCTCAGCCAAACTGAGCGATCAGGGGAGACGGGCCTTAGTCAGGGAGGTGACCAAGAACCCGATGTTCACTCTGACAGAGCTCCAGCGTTTCTCTGTGGAGAGAGGAGAACCTTCCAGAAGAACAACCATCTCTCCAGCACTCCACCAGTCAGGCCTGTATGGTAGAGTGGCCAGACGGAAGCCACTCCTCAGTAAAAGATCACCTGGAATTTGCCAAAAGGCACCTGAAGGACTCTGACCACGAGAAACAAAATATTCTGGTCTGATGAAACAAAGATTGAACTCTTTGGCCTGAATGGCAAGCATTATGTCTGGAGGAAACCAGGCACCGCTCATCACCTGGCCAATACCATCCCTACAGTGAAGCATGGTGGTGGCAGCATCATGCTGTGGGGATGTTTTTCAGCGGCAGGAACTGGGAGACTAGTCAGGATTGAGGGAAAGATGAATGCAGCAATGTACAGAGACATCCTTGATGAAAACCTGCTCCAGAGTTAGGCAAAGGTTTATCTTCCAACAGGACAACGAGCCTAAGCACACAGCCAAGATAACAAAGGAGTGGCTACGGGACACTCTGTGAATGAATTTAAATTTTATTTAAATTGTGCAAAGTGAACCCCAGTTGGTTTTTGACCACTAAAAATACAATTGTACAGGTTACCAATTTGCTCATGGAACTGCATTAAGATTTCCATATCTATGATATTGAACCATATAAGGCTTTTAAAATTAAGATACCAAAATAAATGTTTGTTAAAAAACAGAATCTAAAGGATATTAAGATATCTTTAATACTTCTAGAGTTACAAAACAAAGTCAAAAATTTGAATCAGGGAAGTTTCTGAAATTTGACATGGAATGACCCTTTGACCATTTAGATGCATTTTCTGTATCATTTATTTATCATCCAATGTGTTGAACTGAAGCTTTGTTAATGTTTCTCAACAGTCAAAAATGAAGAATCAAGAATGGACACCAACCTATTTGTTCCTCAGTATCTTCATGTTTTATTCTGGATGGTTCTGGATAACTCATGTCTTCAATCTCCTCTTTAATAAACTCCATCTTTAACAGTCACACAGATTTCAGCTGCTACACCTGGAGTTTGTCCTTCTCTTGTAGGATGATGTGAATATTCCCAGTATTTATTGGTGAATTGTTGTGGGAGTTGTGGTTGTGATACAGACAGCCAAAGGACCAGATCTGGACAAATCAAAGATAAGTGACAGAATTTCTACAGAATTACTTGAATTTCTTGTAAGTTATGTGAACATATTTGGTGTTAGAAATACAGTGTGTTTTGACAAGGTTGTATATTATTATAATTACCATCATATAAAACAGGGGCCTATACCATGAAGCTGGTTTAGGTGGCTACCTAGGTATGTTTCATTTTAGATTGCGCCAAAACTGGATTTTAGGGATCATGAAAGTGGTTTGGATTTTAGCAGTGTTCATCGCCAACTTACGGTCCACGGCTAACCTGCTCTGGGGCAGGTTATGTTCTGGATAAGAGATCTCAAACTGAAATTGGACCAAACAGCTGTGAGCAAAGTGACACATCTCTGACTAAATAAAGTCCTCCCGAGTTTCTCCAAATTAAAGGTCCCTACATAGCAAAAGATTTTTATGAAAATATCGTCTGGCTTTTAGAAAAGCCTATTTATAATAATATTTTGTATAATTTAGATATTTATGTAATGATCATACCCATAATACATTACACACAGTTTTAGTTGATAAGTTATTATTAAGCACTATTATTATTAAATTAACATAAAAATAGCCTAAAGGTAATATAAAAAAGCTTTAGAATAAGTATATAAAGCTATAAAAATGACTACACGTAGCTTCATTGTTCAAATCTCTCTTCTGTAAACTATAAATAAACTATACATAAACTAACTTCACAACTTTTGCTTGCACTGATATAGTAAGAGTTTTCCTTTAGTTGTCCTTTTCCATAAACATCTCTTTTCTTCTTGCTGTGTAAATTTGTTAAAATTCTTAATATGTTTAAATTTCATAATATTCTGCAGAAGAGAATTAATTTACGCTGCTTCGCTACTTCAGCTCACGAGAAGTGAATCTCAGTTTCACTGATCCACAGCATGGCTGTTTACTGATGTCACACCGTTGACAGATAAGTTAATGATCAGCATCATGGTACCAACAAAGCCGGATTGTGTTGGTTTGGTTTTGTCAACCTGAAAATAATCCTGTAACCCAGAGTTTGTTCAACTACCATCCTTGTACTGGCCCCAGATCTATAAGCAACAAACTAATTTTTGTCTAACCCAGAATGTTAAATAAGGATAAAACACGGCATATAATTAATTCTTAAGTAAACAATTAAACTAAATGTAGAAACATTTTCCCCACTAATATTCTGTTGTATTATCGACTGAATCAGCGATTCGAATCATTGTTCTTTTGAACCGATTCTTTCTGTGAACATGTTTGCAAAACAGTGAATCGCCCATGATTTCATACACAATATAAACAGATAGTTCCAGAAAAAAAATTACATATCTTACGCATGGCAACCTGTAGACTGAAGATATCCAGCATCCTACGAAAATACTCCACAACTGTCCTTCATTCAAACTCTCGTTTAATATGAACTTAAACTGGTCTTCAAAGGTTCAGTGCTCACGTCTCTCTTCTTCTGTACATCTGTTACGGCCCTGGTCTAGGTCAGGACCGCAACATAAATGACACAACACAAAATGGCTGTTCAAGTACTCATTTTATTTTCTCAGTTTCTCAGATCTTTCTGATCAGTTCTTTTGTGCGGCAGCCATTGGAGAACACCAACCAAAAACAAAATACGTAAACAAAAGAACTGAAGCAAATGATCAGGGGTGAGCAAATGCCAAAATAATAAACAAACAACACTCTAACTTCCCATTAATGAACTAACTTCCCTGTGCATAAAAATAAAGAAACCAAAATACAACAACATAACCTACCTCCCTATCTATCCAACAAAACAGGAGAAAAGGGTGGTGGCCAAGTGGCCTACAAAAATAAATAAGGCACTCACCCCCTACAGCTTCACATGTGATTTACAAACAAGTTCATGGGACATGGACGTTCAAGACATAAAGCTCTCACAATGGTTAACAGCACTCTGTAACTTACTTTAACAGCATTTTCACTAAAGCTGAACACCAAGGCTAACACATTAGCAATAAGGATCAAGGAGAGAGACACACAGCAGCAATCATGGCAAGTAACAAAGAGAGTGCAAACAGGTAAAAGGCGAGAGCAAAAAGTGAGAGCGCCCTCCAGGGAGACTTGGAGGAATTTATAGTCCAGGCCTCATCTCTGGTCCAACCATCGACGGTCACTCGTTAAGCCTTGGGCCAATCCTGTCAGAGAGGACACACAGGAACATACACAGCATACAATACGTCATAGACGTAACACATCCTTGAAACCACCAACTCTGTGTTTTATGACAGGAAGGAGCGTTTGCGCCTCCTACTGGAGTATAGCGCATTGTGTATGGAAAAAAGGGAGAAATGCATAGGTCTACTTTCAACTTTATTTAGTCGTTATGTAGCAGAACCTGAAGAAGAGGTTCTCACTGCACTTTAGTAATACACAATAAAAAAGTAACAATTCAAAGCATAAAGAATGTGTATGGGGTGATTATTGGTTTTGTGCTTAAGCTGTGTTTGTTAGCAGTCAATAATAACAAATAAAAGGAACAGAATAAGAAAATTATTTAAAATTGTCTTAATAACAAAAAAATTAAACCTAAACACTAGATTATGGCATCATTTTAAATTTAAAACCTTTCATCAGATTTTATAAATATCAGCTGAGATATTTGGAAAAAACTATTTGACAAAATCATGGTGGCACAACTGCAAACATGGCTCTTTTATTATGAATTGACAAGGTAATAACGTGATAATGAATCCTCCAGAGGAGCTCAACTGATCCTTGTGGTGAGTGAAAAGGTTTGTAGATCTTTCTCAAATACTGTAAAAACTGCTAAATTCAAGTATGGGTAGGTTGGTACACTTTCCATGTCAGGTGGTACAAATACAATAATATATATACAACTATTTGATTGTACAAAACAAATATAAGTTTGTGATAGAGTTCAGAGTATGTAGAACTGAATTACACCATCAAATAAAATATTGAATGAACATGTATATACATAATAATAATAATAATAATAATAATAATAATAATAATAAAAAATACTGAAATAAAGTATACTATTAGGGCAGTTACATGAATTTGAAAAGCTTTAAAATTTGTATCGTTTTATAAGTTTTTTGTTTTTGTGATCTCATGTTTGAAAGGGTTTCAATGTATATTGTGAGATCAGTATTATAAAAGGTGGGGGTTTCTTTTGAGTAATTATTGTCTTATGAATATAAAAATAATTAAAAGATTAATAATATACCTTAATTCTTCAGTGGAAAAAAAGGGTTTTGAAAACAGAGTAAAATGTCATGAGGGTCTAAATTAAGAGTTCTGTTTAGTTTTTTTTGTCATGTCTATTTTAACGTCAGTCCAAAAAGAAATAGAAAAAGGGCAATAGAAAAATTCATGTTCAATATCTTCAATCAATGTTTTACTAAAAGTGCATTTATCACAAACAGAATTTACAGAACATTTACAGGATAACATCTATGAATATTTTTTGTAAATTATTTATTTTCCTTTATTAGAAATAACATATTTATATGGTAATGTACAAATGCTGTGCAAAAATATACAATGAGGAATAAAAAATATGGGACGCTGTTAAATATACCTGTTTTATTTGAATTTTGTAAGTTTTTAAGCCAATTAATGTTTTAAAATTTGGTTGAAAGTAGGCAAATCACGAACATTTAACCCACCATCTGGTGCAGTTTAAAACAGCTCAGCCATGAAAAACTCTTTCCTCTTTCATATCTTCGCAGTTTCATCTCCATCCAGTCTAAAATAAAAAATATTATGTGGTTAAAATAAGTTCAAGGGAAATATGTTAATTTTCCCAGTATTTATTGGTGAATTGTTGTGGGAGGGGCTTCACTGCAGGTGTGAACTGACGCCCACAGGACCAGGGGCCTCATTAATGCACAAACAGGCTCAGAAAGAGGCGTACGCCACTTCTTTCATTAAAAACAAACTTGACAGGAACTCAATTTTCATTTTCCTTCAGTACTCCGCCTGGGACTGCGGTATATTGTTAGGTTTTCTCCGAAAATATGTTTACCGGTCCAATCAGCGAACAGAGGGAGTGGCCGAGAATTTAATTGTGGTAATTTAATTGTGGTCATGTGGTAATTTAATTGCTGTCCGTATCCACATCTCTGAGTTTTCAAGAATTTTTCACTTCAAAATTCACTGTTTATATCCATTTTGACCACTGCAGATCACTTTCAAAACCAGGGTAGAATGATGTTTTTGAATGTAAACACCACACAAACGTCATAAGCTGACCTCAGACAATGTATACGTTTTTTAAAAACCCAGTCCATGAACCCTTTAATGTAAATGTGTATATCAAAATAAAAAGTTGAATTTCCCCCATTTCAATGGTTGAAAACCCCATGTGGCTAACTTCTCAAACAGCTGATAATTATCATGTTTAAAGATGTCTGAAGAATAAATAATGTTGAAACTACAAATATATCTTGTATCTCTCTACAACAATTGCAACACACCTCTCTGAGTGGCAAAATACACTAAAATGATATGAATATTCCCAGTATTTATTGGTGAATTATTGTGGGAGACACCAGATCAGCCCAATGCAAAAAGAAATTACATTTAAATTATGTTTCATTATTTATTTCAACGACTGCTAGAAACTGAGAATTGTTATGTGGTTACATATTAGCATTTAAAACAAGGTTTGTATAAATCTTTTCCAAAGTCTGACAGAAATAACAGAGCCATCATGTTTAATTGAGCTGCTGAAAAGCCTCTTTGTCCTCAAAAGTTCCCTGTTTTCAGCTCATTCATTATGCTGATGTATGAGATCTTCTGTAAAGAGGCACATTTTAGTGGTGTCAACAGGCTGAGACAGTCTGTGAAAAACTCTCGGTCAACGAATTATCACACACTAATGAATAATTGGACCTGCAAATTTAGAGAAGGTGAAAAAGGTGACATGCTTTTGGATTAAATCTCTGTAGGGGGTTTTGGGAGCATCCATGATTTTAACATGTAAATGAAACATTCTGGTGCACTCTGAGAAGAAAATAAAGGAAAAGACAACATTTGCTTCAATTAGAAACACAAATTTATTGACACTATAGGGCTGGGCATTCACACACATTTTACAATGCGATTCGCATTCGATTTTAATTCGCAAACTTTTAATTCAATATTGATTAATTTGGGGCCTTTCAAGTACTGTACACATTTCCTCAAAAGGAAAAAAATATCTAATGCTGTAAAGATGCTGTTTCTGTTTTATTTCAGAACACAATATAGCACAATAAGTAAATGAAATGAATATATCTAATTCAAGTAAGACAGATTTAGCACACAACCTATCCTGACAGAATAAAAACCACAACAATGATTTTATTTACACTTAAATCTTAAGTCTATCTAGTTTTATTCACTTGCAAAACATTTTCATGTGAGTGAAAAATTGTGGTAAATATCTAAAACTCTCTCACACTGAGTACAGCTGTGCTTTTCTCCAGTATGAACTCGCTCATGTTCTTCCAGGAACTCCAACCGAGTGAAATGTTTTTTTACACAGTGAACATGCAGATGTTTTTTTAAACCTTTTGCATCTTTGAAACTCTTCTCACACTGAGTACAGTGGTACGGCTTCTCTCCAGTATGAACTCGCTCATGTATTTTCAAGGATCCAGACTGAGTGAATCTCTTGTCACAGTATGAGCACTTGTAACGTTTTTCTCCAGTATGAGTTATTTGGTGCTGTTTCAGACTTCTAGAGGTAGTAAAGGTCTTCCCACAGTCAGAACACACATGATCTCTCACTCCGTCATGTGTTTTCTGATGATCTTTAAAACTGTTCAGCCATGAAAAACTCTTACCACAGAGAGAACACACATGAGGCTTCTCTTCTGAATGAACTGTCAGGTGTTGTTTTAGCTGTGATGATGAAATAAAATCTTTACCACACTGATCACATTTAAATGGTTTTTCTCCAGAGTGAACTTTTATGTGTACATTAAAGTCTCCTTTTCTACTGAAACTCTTCCCACACTGAGTGCATGTATGTGGTTTGTCTCCAGTGTGGACTCTAATGTGTGTGTTAAGGCTATCTTTATGTCTGAAACTCTTCCCACACTGAGTGCATGTATACGGTTTCTCTCCAGTGTGAACTCTCATGTGTGTGTTAAGGCTTCCTTTGTGTCTGAAACTCTTTCCACACTGAGTGCAGGTGTGCAGATCTTTAGTTGTGATGCTCTGCTGTTCCTCCTCTGCTTCATTCAGTTCATATTTTTGCGGTTTCATCTCCATCCAGTCTAAAATAAAAATATTATGTGGTTAAAATAAGTTCAAGTGAAATCTGATTCAACAGAAGAAAGCAACAGATGATCAGGATCAGATCTTTGATGTGTAAGTTCCATAACTTTCTTCTTAATCCATTTACAATGTGGATGACACAAGCTATTGAAGATTATGACCATTTAAATGCATTTTCTGTATCATATATCATCCAATGTGTTGAACTGAAGCTTTGTTAATGTTTCTCAACAGTCAATAATGAAGAAGGGACACCAACCTATTTGTTCTTCAGTATCTTCATGTTTTATTCTGGATGGTTCTGGATAACTCATGTCTTCAATCTCCTCTTTAATCTCCTCTTTAATAAACTCCATCTTTACAGTCACACAGATTTCAGCTGCTACACCTGGAGTTTGTCCTTCTCTTGTAGGATGATGTGAATATTCCCAGTATTTATTGGTGGATTGTTGTGGGAGCGGCTTCACTGCAGGTGTGAACTGTGATCACTGTGAGATACTGACGCCCACAGGACCAGGGGCCTCTTTAATATCCACTGCATATGTTGCAGACCCCGCCTCCGGAGACCCGTCTTACTGTAACCTGTAAAAACATGATAAAATGAAAAGAACGGGAGAGTCACGTCTGCTCTTTCACAGGTCCTCTGTTCATATATTTATTTAGTGCACAATCATTTGCATAAATCAGTTTCAGGTACATACAATTGTTTTTAAAGCTTTGCTTCACATTGTTGTGTCTGTCTTTTTTTCCCATCACTTTAGTGTCACCTTTATCACAATAGATCACTTTTTACCCTTTTTTCTTGTCTCATGTCTTCAATTTACTCTTTTGTTGACACCTGAATACTCCATAGACATTTTATATACATGAATACTAATATTTATAAAGACAATATGACTTAGAATTGATTGGTTTTACTAATATATATATATATATATATATATATATATATATATATATATATATATATATATATATATATATATATATATATATATATTAGTGTAAAAGCGTATATTTTAAACAACTTCCTTCACAAAAATACTATATGACACAATTTACTATTTTTCTTCTCACATAGGAGACTAACGTTATGGAAGAACTCAGATTGAGTGCTTTTCTTGATCAGACTACCAATCGCAACAAACGCGATCACAGAATGAGCCTCCCAGAGACTTTTAACGCTCGATTTAACATCTTATAACAAAAAAACAATTAATTAAACTCTATAGTAAGATATAATGATCACTGGAGAATATTTTGATAATTTCCCTCATGTTAAAGAGAGAAAATACCTCTTGAAAAACAAAACGTCATCAGCTAAATCACATTCAACACTTTACATTCATCATACATCGTAATGGTACAATCACTGTTCTATATTTAACCGTTTCTCTAATCATTTCCGTGTTTTTACCTGTAAAAACAGGAGAGTCGCGTCTGCTCTTTCACAGCTCCACTGTTGTTCATATGAGGGAGCATGCGCAGTTCATCAGTCCGTACGCGACTCCCGGGCCAGACTATCAAAATAAGAGTCATTTTTTCTGTCCATATAAATCGATAGACATACTGTTAATTTGCACTCTGCATAAGAAATAATGGAATCATTGAACTTATAACAATATACAGATTTCATAGAAAAAACAAAAAAACAATTGTATACTTTGTGTGTATCACACATACGCACAAACAGGCCCAGAGGCGTACGCCACTTCCTTCATTAAAGCTACACTGTGTAACTTTTTTATTTTATTCTTAGCTAAAAACACTTAGTTCTTTCAAAAATATATGTGCTCATTAATGTATATATACTTCTTTCAAGTAATAAAGTATTCTCGTAAGTTTATAATATGCCATTGAAAATACATACATGGTACATGTACACAAAATACATGGTGGGGTTCGAATGCGGGTCGCCATGTTGCCCCTCCATCTTGAAAGTACATTAGCCATAGAGGGACATACCCGTAAATTCAAGCTTCGCCTTTCACGTTTTAACTCTCGATGGCACCGTGTCGAATGTGGACGAGGTCGAACTGGAAGCCATGTTAATCTTGGACTAAATCGGCCACCGTACGAGTTAAAACGAAATCGGAATTGAGAGGAACAGAAACTTATGCTGCGTTCCACTCCAGTTTTAGACACGCACTTGCGAACTTCCCTAAGCACTTCCCCTCGGGGGAATCCCCGCCGCCATTTTGAAGTGTGTTCCACTTCGTGAAGTGGACAAGGGAAGTGTATATGGACAGACCCTTGCTCCCTCGATTTTGACCGAGGGAGCGAGTCTACTTCATATGTACACTTCAGGCAGCTTCATATACCACAATGCAGCACGATTGTGACGTCACCGCATATCGCGTTTAATTTACCCGACCACAAACAATTCTATGATATTTTTATTATTTTTAAAAACATTTAAAACTACCCAAATACACCTATCTATATACATATAGAATGCTGCATTAAACACTTTCGTAAAGGAAAAAAATAAATAATAAATCAACTCCATAGTGGATTCGAAGTGATCAAGGGCTTAGGACTTTCCAGTTTAGCCCATTGCAAATGTTCCTCCAGTAGTGGGCACTCATGCGACGTAAGCAATGACGCACTTCTGAGTGAACGAGACGGAGGGAAGTTAATGAGTGGGGAGCCAAGATGGCAGCGGAGTGAATGGTCACGTTTTTAAGCGTCCAAGTAGTTTGAGGAGTTAAAGGGTTAGTTCACCCAAAAATGAAAATTCTGTCATTAATTACTTACCCTCATGTCGTTCGACACCCGTAAGACCACCGTTCATCTTCAGAACACAAATGAAGATATTTTAGTTGAAATCTGATGGCTCAGAAAGGCCTCCATTGGCACAATGCACGGTACACTCTCAAGACCCTTAAAAGGTACTAAAGACGTCGTTACAAAGTCCATCTCACTACAGTGGTTCTACAATAACTTTATGGAGTGACGAGAATAGTTTTTGTGCGCAAAAAAACCCTAAATAACGACTTATATAGTGATGACGATTTCAAAACATGGCATCATGAAGCTTCGAAGCGTTATGAATCAGTTAATTTTTGGCAATTCTTAACTTTTGACTTGATAATGGGCAAAAAACGGAAGAATCAGTCCCTTCAAGAAAGCGCTATATTAGCTGGATACCTCGTGGAAGAGAGCTGCATGGAATCGGCCGATCTGGATAAAAATATTAACATTGAGACAGAAAGTTTTTGCTAGGCCTGTTTGCTCTACTCCGTCCAAGAGTCTAGCAATCTCAAAAGACAGGAACAACGTTTCTTTATCTACACTCCTTGATGCGATCCAGAAGCTAACTGATAAAGTGGATGAAAGTTGAAACCCACGGTAAAGTTGCTGTTTCTTGTGAAAAACTCGACAAACTATCCGAGAAGGTCTCGCATATAAGTGAAGAGGTCAAGAGACATGATGTCAAGATCGTTCAACTTGAAAAGTAGAATAAGGAACTGCGAGCTGAAAATATATGTCTGAAAGAAAACATGGATGAAATGCAACGGTACTCGCTTAGATGGAATCTCAAGCTACAGGGGGTCCCAGAACGTGATGGAGAAGATGCAAGAAATGTGACGATCGACATCCTAAGAAAGATGATCCCAAGTATCCAGAACAAGTTGGAGGATGTAAATGATGTTGTACACCGCCTGGGGCAAAGGAGATCCGACGGAGCACCTCGTAACATCCTCATGCGTTTTACCATGCAAACCTACAGAGATGGTATGGCGAGCTGCGAAAGATTCTCGCTTTCTAAAGGAAAACAAGCTTTGCATCAAAGAGGCGTTGATCAAGCAAGATGTTGATGCTAGAGCTAAATTATGGCCGCTTGTGAAGAAGGCTTGTGAGGATGGAAAGAAGGTCTCATGGAAGGGTCCATATGCTTTTGTTGCTGGGAAAAAACTTGAACTTAACCCCTGAGATGCACAGCACCTTATTTTCACGTTTGCATACTGCCTTCGTAGAGCAATGAGTTGCGTTTGATCAGTCTCTCGTTTACAACCAATCTTAAAGGAGCAACAGCCTTCAAATTTAACTTCCAAGTTGTGCGTGGATTCGTTATTCACAGAGTACATGAAACTCCTGCAATCGAACTTGACTCCTGAGTTGCGCATGGATCATTTCTAATTGCAGACTGACTTTATGGAGCAATGTGAAAGTTTCTTGTACATTGCTGTGGCTCCTCTAAAGCATAAGTAAGTTATGCCCTCCCTTACAGTTGCACCTTTGCCTAAGTTATCAAGGTATTTGTTAGCTTTAACTACCTCTTTGTTACCTCAGGTTTACAGCGGTAAGCTTCAACCTTCTGTGTGTTCTTGTTATTGTTCTGAGTTTTATTCTTATTATCCAAGTTACTCTTTTCTGCTGTGTGTTTTTATTTAATCTTTTTTTTTTTTTTCTGTTCAAATGCAATGACTTGGCGTTTAACTCTTTGAGTATTATTTCGTTAAACACTCGTGGCTTGAGAGATCTCACTAAAAGAAAGGCCTTATTCTTATTGTAGAAGAACAAATGCTGACTTAATACTCTTACAAGAAACTCATTCCTGTGAGAATGATGTTCGTTTTTGGAAATCACAGTGGGGTGATAAGGTTTACTTTAGTCATGGTTCTAACCACTCTGCTGGTGTTCTCATTTTGATTAACAAGTTTAAAGGAGATATTGTGGAGTCTTTGGTTTCTACAGAAGGAAGATGGGTTATTCTTGTCACTAAACTTGATAATGCTACTTTTATAATATGTAATATTTATGGCCACAATTTAAGTTCTGCCAACAAATGTCTTATTTCATCATTACAAGGGAAAATTGAAGATTTAAAATTAAATATCAACAGCCTTTCATTGTTATTGCTGGAGATTTTAATGATGTGTTAGATAATTCAGCTGACAGATTTCCTCCTAAAATGGGCCTCAGTAATAACATTATTTGTACCTTGTGTGATCATTTCCATATTGCAGATGCATGGCGCTATTATCACCCAGATGTTAAGGAGTTTACGTGGAGTAACAAGTTGCTAACCTCAAGATCTAGAATAGACTTTTTTTTTATTTCTCAACAGATACTGCAGTATGTGTTTGATGTCAGTCACCAGTATGCGCCATTTTCGGACCACTTAGTTATTAAGCTGAATTTGCAGACAAAACACAGGAAGAATACCTTGCGTGGGTATTGGAAGTTGAACAATACTCTGCTAAAAGATACAAATTTTAATGATCAAATAAAGGGATTAGCTAAAGAAATATTTTCAAAAAATGAGTTTAAGTCCCATGGGGCTAATTGGGAATTTTTTTAATTTAAAGCTAGATCACTAGCAATAAATAGAGCTAAAGCCCTAAAATTGGTTAATGCTGAGAGAGAAACCAACTTGTTAAGTAACATAAATAACCTAATCAAAAAAGATAATCTCTCTGTTACAGAAATTAGTCAGTTAAAAACCTTGCAATTAGAATTAGACCAGTTATATATAGAAATAGTTAAAGCTGCCTTCTTTAGATCCAGAGCGAAATGGATTGAGGAAGGAGAAAAAAATACTAGCTTCTTCTTTTCACTTGAGAAAAGGAATTTTAAAAGAAAAATCATCTCTGCACTGCAAATTAACAATTCAGTCTCTAAACACCCTGAAGAAATAGAGAATTTTGTCACCAATTTTTATAGAAATGTATACTCCTCTGATTTTCAGGCAAACCAAAGCGAGTCATACCTACATCAGATTAAGAACTTTATACCGCAAATAAGCTATGAATTTAAGTTATTATGCGAGGCTCCTGTATCTTTAAATGAAATTAGAGATGCAATGAAATTGATGAAAAAGGGGAAGTCGCCTGGCTGCGGTGGCCTTACTTTAGAATTTTTTATACAGTTCTGGGAGATTTTAGAGCAACCCTTTTTCTTAATGCTTATGGACATAAACCTTTAATACAATGAGCTAAATATTTTATTACAGATTATTTCTGTCATTTTACATATATTTGTATGTAATTTATGAAAACAGAAAAATAATACAGTCATGTTCCTGTATAAAAAAAAATGAGAATTACTGTAATTTGTCATTAATGATAAAATAATGGTCAAGTTCTTAATTTACAGACATTGTTTGTAATTTTACATGAATTTGTATGTAATTTATGAAAACAGAAAAATACTGTATAAATAATAGGGTAATTTCCCTGTATAAAAAATGAGAATTAGGCTACTGTAATTTGTCATTAATGATAAAATAATAGTTAAGTTGTTAATTTACAGATATTGTTTGTAATTTTACATGAATTTGTATGTTATTTATGAAAACAGAAAAATAATACAGTGACGTTCCTGTATAAAAAAATGAAAATTACTGTAATTTGTCATTAATGATATAATCCTTAAAATAACAGTCAAGTTGTTTATTTAGATATTGTTTGTAATTTTACATCGTTTTAAACATAATTCAAAATGACAAGAAAATACTGTAAAAAACTAATTTTTTTTCTGTAAAATCTGAATTTTTTTTTTAACCATATTGGTTGCACCTCCATTGCGTCACCACATCTATTGTGAGTGGTGGATTTCAAACCTCAAAACGCCCCTTTTTTGTATTTTGTTAAAGTTAAGAATCTTGGAGTGACACTTTTTGTTAATAGTTGCAGAGTTGAAAGATCTGTGTTTCTGTGTTTCTTGAGCAAGTGAATCCCTGCTCTTTTTTATTCCATATTTTTCTTCTGAGCATATCAGTTTTTGGTGTTTTTTAAACAAACTTTTTTATATTCCACATTTCATCTCCTTTTTATTTAATGTTATTATTGCCTGCAATTTGTAAAACTTTGCAAAAATTGTTTGGGGATAGTCTAAAAGATTTGGTTAATTATCCTTTGCTAATTCCATTCCATTTCTTTGTTTATTTCATGACATATTCAGATTTTTTTGTGAACGTATATGTTCAGACAGGGTTTTTATTTTGTACTTTTTTTTATAAAAAATATCTGATTAAGAGACTCTTTTCATGCAGTGGTTTTAAGGCCCTGACACACCATTCTGATGGTTTGGCCCAGACCCAGGCAACGTGAACCAACCCCACAGTCTGGTTTAGTCATTGCTAGTTCGGTTTAGTGTTTCAGGGCCTTAAGAATTAATTTTTCTGTACAAAAAGCTTGTTTGCTGTAGCCTACAGTAGACCAGAGATAATTCTCAATCCTGAAGTCCTCCCCTGCCACCCCTCCCTCTGAGAACAGCCAGCACTAGTGTCAGTCATTAACATATGAAAGGTCTTCTTCACACCTAACAGTCTTCAGTCCTAGCACACCCAGCAGTGTTTCAGCTGTATATATCCGTGAAATTTCACGGATTCCTGTATACGTCCGCATACGTGAGGTTTTTGGGTTTTTCTGGAAATATACTGTTCCGTGATACTCTGATCCGCTTTTTCCCACATACATCCGGTCAACATCAAATTACACAGAAGTATACCATGCCCGGATATTGCCTATCATAGTACATTATTTGAATCCATTAAACACTTGTTCTGAACACACAGCCACGGTGATATAGTACATTATTTGAATCCATTGAACACTTGTTCTGAACACACAGTCAGTGTGATATCATAGTAAATTATTTAATCCATTGAACACTTGTTCTGAACACACAGTCAGTGTGATATCATAGTAAATTATTTAATCCATTTAACACTTGTTCTAAACACACAGTCAGTGTGATATCATAGTACATTATTTGAATCCATTTAACACTTGTTCTGAACACACAGTCAGTGTGATATCATAGTACATTATTTGAATCCATTTAACACTTGTTCTGAACACACAGTCAGTGTGATATCATAGTACATTATTTATTTCCATTTAACACTTGTTCTAAACACACAGTCAGTGTGATATCATAAAATGGAATAATGATTCCCACTATGAAACAAGGAATAATATCTCTTATTCCCAAGCCAGACAAAGATGTAACTATAATTGATAATTGGCGCCCTATCACACTTCTAAATTTTGATTATAAATTAACTGCTTCTTAATTTGCCAAGAGATTAAAACAACATTTACATAATAGCATTAATGAAACACAAACTGGCTTTCTGAAAGGACGTCATATTAGTTGTAATACTCGTCTTGTTCTGGATCTTATTGATTATAAAGAAGAAATTAAGTCTGATGCAATTATCTTATTCCTTGATTTTTATAAGGCCTTCGACACTGTAGAGCACCAGTTTCTTATAAACTCTTGAAAGGCTTTTGGATTCCCTTTTTTAATTTTATTAATGTTGTCCAAATGTTGTACAAAGATTTTGACAGTTGTATAATTTTAAATTCACGTACATCACCAAGGTTTCCTATTCTTCGTGGAATAAGACAGGGTTGCCCTTTAAGCCCATTTTTATTTGTTGTAGAAACATTATCTATTGATATCCTGCGCAATAATAACTTTGTTGGTCTTAATATCTTTAACAAAGAGATTTGAATCTCACAATTAGCAGATGACACCACTTTATTCTTAAAAGATAAAGAGCAAGTTTCTCCAGTTTTAACTACAATTAATGCTTTCTCTAATGCTTCTGGACTCAAACTTAATTTATCCAAATGTGAAATTATTTGCTTATTTGACAATATAGAGACTGAAATTGAGAATATACCAGTTAAAAATGAAGTGAAATATCTGGGGATTCATATAATGAAAAATCTAATTAGTAGACAATTTCTGAATTTTTCTCCACGTTTATCCAAAACAAAATATATTTTTAATAGTTGGCTCCAAAGAGATTTGTCCATTTGAGTCTTTTTTATCCAAAACAGATGGATTATCTAGATTTGTGTACCCTTCCCTGTCTTTAGCAGTAGATAATCACACCTCAAAAAATATTGATAAGATTTTTCTTGATTTTATCTGGAATAATAAATCTCACAAATTAAAGAAATATATTTTAGCAAACAAAAGGAGTGAGGGGGTCTTGAAGTCCTGAATTTTGATGATACTAACAACACATTCAAAATTAATTGGTTGAAGAGATGCTTGCTTGGGTCAGAATCTATGTGGTATTTTATCCCTAATAATATATTTAAAAGGGTAGGTGGCCTCTCTTTTTTGATGAAATGTAATTACTCCACTGGTAAATTACCCATTAAGTTGGCAACATTTCATCAGCAAGCTCTGTTAGCCTGGAAAATGGTTTACAGCCACAACTTTCCCCCCCAAAAAAATATTTTATGAAATAATTCAGATATTAAAATTAGAAATAGATCAATTTTTTTTGAAAAAATGGTTTAATAAAAACATAATTTTTATTGCTGATCTATTCAACTGTAATGGTGATCTGTTATCTTATGAGAGTTTTATGAATACCTACCAATACCCTGTCCCATTTAAAGAATTTAACTCTGTTATAAAGGCTATTCCAAGTGGTTTAATATGTCAGATGAAAGCTTCCCTAACCCATGAGTCACGTTCTAAACAACTATGTTTGTTATGTTTAGGAGGTGTTTCCCTTTTAAGTAAAGATTGTAATAACAAATGTATCCATCAACTCTCTCAGTCAAGAAATGTAATTACTCAAAGGGGGAATTTTTTGGGGGGTTCTATAATAGATAACATTAAATGGAGGAAAACATGGTTACTACCATATAAATAATGCATACCCAATAAAATGAGAGAAGTGCATTTTAAAAATCTGTATAATATATATACCCTTGTAATGCACTTTTATCCAAATACTGTGATGTAGATGATATATGCACCTTCTGTAAAAATGAAAATGAAGACATCTGTCATTTGTTTTTCTCTTGTAAGGTATCATCAAATTTCTGGAATGATTTGAGCTCTTATTGTTTTTCTAAAATTAATATGAACTGTAATCTGTGCATTAAGGATGTCATTTGTCTTTTTGAAAACCCCAAAAAATCTTTAGAATATTCTGTTAACTTCCTTATCCTTGTGGCAAAGTTTTATTTTCACAAACAAAGGTTTCTTAAGAAAATTCCTACTTTTATAGACTTCTTATACGAAGTAGAGTATTTAATCAAATCACTAAGAATAATTGAAAATAGAAAATTTACATCTTTTTTGATGAAATATGATGAGATCTTTCATGTTACATGATTATTTTATGGGTGCCTTTTTTTTAATTATTATTATTTTTTCTCTCCGTATGTTCCGTTCTTTTTATTTCATTTTATTTTATTTGTTTCCATTTTTATCCTATGATTGTGCAAAATTATTTTACTTGTTTATTAAGCATATTGTTGGAAAGTTATAGATTTATAAGAGGTGTGTTTGCACTATTGTAATATGTTACTTCTTGAATTAAAAAAATAAATAAAAAAATGTGTGAAGGGCATAATAAAAATGAACTGGAACTTAGCATTATATTCACTGGATGGTCATATACATTTTCACCGCTAGATGGGGGAAAATATCACACAGTGTAGCTTTAAAAACAAAACTTGACAGGAACATTTGCGCACATGCACGCAAACTCTGACCCATGCGTACAAACTCTTTTTGTATTGAAGTAAGAACAATTTTAAACTCTGTTTTCATTTTGATATACACATTTACATTAAAGGGTTGTTAGGGTTATTCGGATCAAATAAATCAAAGGGGAACTGAATTACAATGAAAGAGACCCGAATTACACATAAATAATTCAGAATTAATGTTTAACACCTTATCAAGTCAAGTCAACTGTATTTATATAGCGCTTTTACGATGCTGATTGTTTCAAAGCAGCTTCACAGTGTTAAACAGGAAAATAATGCAACAGAATTGTATTCGGCCGAACAGCTGCTCCGGAGAAAATGGTAATGTCATCTAGCTCATTTCAATTATCATATAGTTAGTAATTAGTTCAGTGATTTAGTTTATATGGTTAATTTAGTTTACTAATTAGTTTTATTTGGATATTTAGTTGAAAATGTAGTGTCCCCAACTGAGCAAGCAAAGCCAAAGGCGACAGTGGCAAGGAAACCAAAACCCCATCAGGTGACCTAATGGAGAAAAATAAACCTTGGGAGAAACCAGGCTCAGTCGGGGTGGCAGTTCTCCTCTGGCCAATAAACAAACATTGTATGATTATTATTCGGGCAACTTTACAGGTCAGAGGTCATATTAGATCGGAATATTCAAAAGATCGGAGGCAACACGACAGAGACGGGTTTATTGAGGATGCCGTATTGATTAAACAATTATTATTACCTTATCAACTTATTCGTCCACCGATATGTCGATATTAGAGTATTTTATAAATTCTGGTCAGGATATTACTTTGTGGCCAACGGTAATAATATAATTAATTTTATGTTCATTAATATGAGCACGGTAGCAAAATCGATCAGTTTGAGGCAATAACTTATAAACACAAAGCCCGAGACACTTGTATAGATGAAAAGGTAAACAAGGGTTTATTGAACTATTCTAAACACACAATCTAATCTACTAAGACACACAAGCACGTATTCATTCATACAGTTTGCAGGGAAAGAGAGGTTTGTTAATGGAAAGGAATGGAGTCCCAAGTTTCGTTCAGACACAATTTCTTAACCACAACCTGAGAGAATCAATATACTAGCAATTCAACCTTAGTTTGTTCGCTTAGATACGATCATCACCAGTTCAGCCAAAATAGAAAGTTATATAGGGGAGCGCGTGGCACAACCTAACGTGGGGTTAGTTGTAACACGCGTGTTTTAACCCTTTCCACACATGCCAGAATGATGAAACTTAGTGTATTTACTAGTTGCCATATCAACATTATTTAGAGAAAAAATAGACCCAAAATTAAAAAATCTCTGGAAGTTTCTGAACATGTTTTTAACAATAGCAAAAGTAAACTTCTTACTTAAGTTTAGTTTAGTGTTCATCTCTGGTTTTTTTTATTTATTATTATTTAAAATAAGACAAATCCGATATTATTTTAATCTTATATCTGTTATTTAACAGTTGAGATGGTTCTTTAATGCTGATCTTACCAGCAGAAGACACAAATTTAACAGCAATTTAAATCCCAGTTGTGCAGGTGGGGTGCGTTGTAACACTGCGTTACAATGAGAAATATCCCTATTAGAAATATGCCATTATATTCTATACTTTTATGAATTATTTTGAGAAACCATGAGAAAAGGGTGAATAATGTCTGAGAGTTAATGTTCAGAAATTATTATTATGTTTTGAACTATGCTGTATAGCTGTATTTAGTGATGTGTTTGTAGTCTAACTCAAAAATGCTTATATTTTTAATGATTAAAAAAAGCCATTATTTTATTTTAAAAAGTTAATAATTGTATTTTGTTGACAAAATATTTTAGTTTGTCTTGTATATTTTTTTGATTATATCAGGTAACATTTTAAGCTGTCATTTGGTCATGTTACATTATGCCCCACCACATGTTACAATGTACCCCACCAATGGGGCATGTTGTCACATTTCACTTCCATTCTTTCGGGGTAAATCGAGAAAAAAGTATACACTGTATTAATGAAACAAATCCACATAATTGTACTAGACATGTGTGCAAATAATGTGGGAAAAAATAAATACTCTGAACCCCTGTGATTGCTGTGATTGGAGGGACACTTGGTGATTGGATGGATAGCGGCTGCGCGGACTCCAGGAAGTCTTCTTCTGCGAGGTTCAAACTGAGTTTTCTGTGTTTTGTGGAGAGCTCTTGGTAGCTCGAAGGGCAGTGAAACGTGCAGGCAGGGAGGTGGAAAGGTCAGCACGAGCCAAAGCAGAAGTCACCGCAAAACCATGGCAGTCAGCATAAACACGAAGCAAAAGCAAAAAGCAAAGCCATCTTGTTTGTCCTTTGTTTATAAGCGTGGCCCAAAGTCCGTCCTTAAAAGTGTCTCCAAACAATCGAATAGTGTCACTTCTCCTGTTCTTGCATCTCATTAGCATAATATCCACGTGGTCGCACGCGAGCAAACTCTTTGGCTTCTGGCAAACATTTCGAACACCCAACTTTCATATTGTACATATGGTATATCCTACAGAGCTCTACTTTGCACCAAAATATGGGGCGTCTTTTATTTGTCTCATAGATACATATACTTCCCATATATGAAGTGAACGACAAAAAAGGTTAAGATGTGATAACTGCCTACCCAAATAGGGAATTTAGAACACCGTTCCCACCTGGTGGCTTTTCTAAGGTAAATGTGACATTGTTTACGTCTTTGCGCGGTTTGAATCATTGAGCAATTACATGTGACATGATACAGATTTCTGTAAGTTCTGTATCTTCTAACATACCTTCAGATGTTCATGTTTATTCTGTGCTGTAACTAAAGCAGAAGAGATGATCGGTTCACTTGCTTCTCTTGAACTCCCGCACATTAAAGAGTGGCAGAAAAGATCAAGACAGCTTCAGAGACGTCTATGGTCTCAATCCAGTTTATGGGAAATTAGCCCATTTCTGATTCTTCTGACATTTATGGTGCTTGCAATCTCACCCCAAACTACTTGAAAATATTTTAAGTAAATATATTTAAATGTGTTTTTAAAGGGAAAGCCCATCTCTTTAGCCTTACCCTGGTGGGGCAGTTTAAAAAAAAAAAAGAATGTTTAAACTCATTAATGTGAGTGTTCATTAAACAGATCAGTCAAGACGATTTTGCGATTTCTGTTTTATTTCAGAACACAATATAGTACACTTAGTAAATACGAAAAAGACAAATATATCTAATTCAAGATAGACCTGCTTAGCACACAATCCATCCAGACAGACTGAAAACTAAAACAATGACTTTATTTACACTGTAAGAGTTGTTGACTGGTGAGGCTTCAAATCACAATTCTTGCTCACTTGCAACATTTTTTCATGTGAACGAGAAGGTTTGATGAACTTTTATAACTCTTCTCACACTGAGTACAGTGGAAATGCTTTTCTCCAGTATGAACTCGCTCATGTGATTTCAGAGATCCTGACTGAGCAAAACTCTTGTCACAAACTGTGCACTTGTAAGGTCTTTCTCCAGTGTGAATTCTCTGGTGCTGATTCAGTTGGGAAGATGTAGTAAAGCTCTTCCCACACTCACAACACACATGATCTCTCACATCATCATGTGTTTTCTGGTGCTGTTTAAAACTGTTCATCCACGAAAAACTCTTTCCACAGAGAGAACACACATGAGGCTTCTCATCTGAATGAACTGCCAGGTGTTTTTTTAGATTTGTTGATGAAATAAACTCTTTACCACATTGATCACAGTTAAATGGCTTTTCTCCAGAGTGAACGCGCAGATGAATTTTTAAACCGGTTGCATCTTTGAAACTCTTCTCACACTGAGTACAGTAGTACGGCTTTTCTCCAGTATGAACTCGCTCATGTGATTTCAGGTGCACCAATATAGTGTAACTCTTGTCACAGTATGAGCACTTGTAAGGTCTATCTCCAGTATGAATTCTTTGGTGCAATTTCAGTTTGTCAGCTCTAGTAAAGCTCATCCCACAGTCACAGCACACATGATCTCTCACTCCATCATGTATTTTCTGGTGCAGTTTAAAACTGTCCAGCCGTGAAAAACTCTTTCCACAGTGAGAACACACATGAGGCTTCTCATCTGAATGAACTTTCTGGTGTCGTTTTAGATATGCTGATGAAATAAAATCTTTTCCACACTGATCACAGTTAAATGGTTTCTCTCCAGAGTGAATTATCATGTGTCTGCTAAGGTTTCCTTTTCTACTGAAACTCTTTCCACACTGAGTGCAGGTGTGCAGATCTCTAGTGTTGATGCTCTGCTGTTCCTCCTCTGCTTCAGCTAGTTCATATTTTTGCTTATTCACTTCCCTCCAGCCTAAAATAAAAAATAATATGTGGTTAAAATAAGTTCAAGTGAACTCTGATTTAACAGAAGAAAGCAACAGAATATCAAGTGTCAGATCTTTGATGTGTTAGTTCCATCATTTTCTTGTTAATCCGTTTAAAATGTGGATGATGACAACAGCTATATAAGATTTTGGGATCACTCAGTGTCAACTGAACCAGGGGTCCCCGGCTAAAAATGTTGATCACTAAAAAGTTTGGTGAAAGAAATACATAAAGAAGAAAGCCAAAATATTAAATGTCACGAATGTGTATTTACGAGTGGGGTCAAAATGACAATGATTTGGAGCCAAATTACAGGGGGGTAAAAATGACTTTAGAAAGATGGCAGCATCATAGTTTTATTTTTACACAGAGATTGGTAGGTCTATTAGTAAAATCTGTTGACTTTAGCAATCTTTGCTGCATTATAATCCAACAGTGATGGTTCAAAAATGGGGAAAAGCACTTCTTGTGTTTGTTTTTTGGCCCCAAGTTTGCATGTATACTCAAAGTATTAAAGACCTCTTAATATTCTTTTAGATTCTGAATCTTAACAAACTTTTCTTTTGGTATCTTAATTTGAAAGGCCTTTCAATCCCAGAGATATGGAGATCTGCGGTTCCATGAGCAAATTGGTAAATTGTACACTTTTAGAGGTCAAAAATCAAATGTGGGTCACTTTGCATTCATCTCATTTTTTCTTCTTTTAAAGGTCCCATATTGCCAAAGCTGAAATTTCCTGGCTTTTTTTCCATATAACTTTAGTATAGCTTTAGTAACTTTAGTAGCTCTGCCTTTTCACAAGCTGTTGTGACTTCCGTAAAAATGTAACATCAGAACCACTCAGTCACCGCCTTCAGTCACCACCTTGAGCACTGCCCACTGTCCCACCCTCTTTTTTGCCAAACCCCCAGACAACATTGCATCTAGTGTTAGACCGATATATCGGCCGATATATTTTTACGTGTATCGGCATCGGCCGATACAAGGCTGCTGCGTTTGCCAATATTTTTTTTCTCTGCATTATTTACAGACTGTTGCTGAGAGAACGAGCAGAGAGTCTGTCACCGTCTCTCACCGTCTTCAAACTGTCTTGCTCTCCCTCCCTCGCGCATATTAATCAAAATCAATTGAGAATTGACACGATGGTAAAAGGTCGATAGACCGAAGTTTCACGTGGAGCATTGGTTAATTTGTTTTTTTTCCTGAATTACCGCTGGTGTTGCTCTACAAGAGATTAGTTAAGTGCACCTAAGCATTAAATGACTAGGTTGAAAATAGTTTTAAAATTAAGTATAGTACAGTCAGTGTGCACTTTATTATGCTGCTTGCTTGTTGATACTGTGTGCAATAGGTACAATAGTGCAAGCAATTTTTTTTCTTGTTCTACCTCACCTGTTTTTGTTATTTGTTAAATATATATATATTTTTTGTTCAATAAATGTTCCTTTTTTAAATTTTAAATTGTTCTTGATCTTGATTATTGTGTCATTTTTATGATGTAAATTGAGGGAACAAAAGCAGTATCGGCTCAAGAAAATCGGCAGCCCGTATCGGTATCGGCATCGGCACTAAAAAATCCATATCGGTCGATCCCTATCCATGCGTGTTGTTTTGTACAGTCTACGGTTGCCACAAGCTTATTATAATTCTCTTACAATAACGCTGAAAGTAAAAAAAACAAACAAACAAAAAAACAATTACTATTCTGAAACATCCTGTTGTAAGCACGTTTGTGGAGGTGGTTGGTTGTCTCCTGTCGTCGCCAATTTGGGGTCTGAGTTAGGCTCAAATATGTAAGGCCGGACAACATTTTCCTCAGCAGTGACCAGCATTACCAGTGTTTCTATTTACCTTACCTTACCTTACCACAGCAGGCTGCAGCATACATGACCCTAGTTACCGGTGGTTGGCCTGGCCATGCGTCACTCAGAAAACAACAGGCCAATTAGAAGAGAGGCTCGTGAATATTAATTAGAAAGGCCAAAATCGACCTGTTCTTAGCAGAACTCCTGGGAGAGGAGCTGCAAAAATATATTGAGATGGTTTTTGGTACTTACACCGCATACACACACACATATATATATATATATATATACACACACACACACACACACACACACACTTAAGGACAACAAAACCTAAAATAAATCTCCAAAAAGGTGTGAAATATGTAACCTTTAAAGAGGAATACCTGAAGAACAAACATGTTGAAACTAGAAATGTATCTCATTTTTTTCTATCAACACAATTGCGTGGAATATACCTGACTGCCATATTCTTTTTCCAAAGTTTGTGTGCATGTCTACACTAAAAGTATTACAAATATCTTAATATCCTTATTGATTCTAATTCTTAATAAACTTTTCTTTTTGAATCCTCATTTTTATGGTTCAATCCCAGAGATATTCAGATGTCAATGCTGTAACATGTAGTTCTGATACTGTGTATTTGAACTCTTGGTAGCTTCAGAAGCTGTTAAAATGAACAAAATCCCTTCTTCCAAATATCCCTAAAACTGATTAAAACATAGATTCTTATAAATACACTTTTGAGAACAAGTTGATGTATATTTTTGGCACTCAGAGAGTGTTGTATGCAAATGTTTTTGATAGAGGGACACATTTCTAGTTTCAACATTATTAATTCTTTAGACATTCCCCTTTAAATGCAATAAGTACCGACTGTGGGTAAAGTGAACCACGTTTTGTTTTTGACCATTGAAAATGGGTGAAATTCAACAAATTGAACATAGAGCCGCATGGAGATCCCCATATCTATGGGATTGAACCATATAAGGCCTTGAAAATGAAGATTTCAAAAGAAAAGTTCGTTATTAACCAGAATCTAAAATCATATGGTGACATCTTTAAAACTTTTAGAGAGTTACATGTGCATAATGTTCATGCTTTAAACGCACTTCCATTGTGCCAGTGCCAAAACACTCTAACCCGAGGTGCCCTAATGACTACCGCCCTGTAGCACTCACACCCATCGTCATGAAGTGCTTTGAGCGGCTGGTCCTGGAACACCTAAAAGACTCTCTACCATCCACATTGGACTCACACCAGTTTGCCTACCGCAGCAATAGGAGCACAGAGGATGCCGTTTCCATGGCACTGCACTCTGTGCTCACCCATCTGGACCATAAGAACACGTATGCACGCATGCTGTTTGTTGACTTCAGCTCCGCATTCAACACTGTCATCCCATCCAAGTTAATAGCCAAACTTGGAGACCTGGGCATCAACACTTCAATGTGTAACTGGATTTTGGACTTCCTAACTGACAGACCCCAGAATGTTCGTTCAGGATTCACCTGCTCCACATCCATCACACTCAACACTGGTGTACCACAGGGCTGTGTGCTAAGCCCGTTTCTCTACTCCCTCTTCACCTCCGACTGCAAGCCTGTGTATGGATCTAATTCTATCGTCAAGTTTGCGGACGACACTACGGTGATTGGTCTCATCAGCAACAACGATGAGACTGCCTATAGGGAGGAGATCCAGCACCTGGCCACATGGTGCACCGAAAATAACCTGCTCCTCAACACCACCAAAACGAAGGAGCTCATCGTGGACTTCAGGAAAGAGTCAAGAGGCACACACGACACCATCCACATCAATGGAATGGCTGTTGAGTGTGTCTCCAGTTTCAAGTTCCTGGGGACCCACATCTCGGCGGACATGTCGTGGACGACCAACACCTCCAGCCTGGTCAAGAAGGCTCACCAGCGCCTCTTCTTCCTGAGGACACTGAGGAAGAATCAGCTCTCCTCGGCT
This sequence comes from Gobio gobio, assembly GCF_949357685.1. Taxonomy (NCBI): domain Eukaryota; kingdom Metazoa; phylum Chordata; class Actinopteri; order Cypriniformes; family Gobionidae; genus Gobio; species Gobio gobio. The sequence continues at coordinate 49,215,738 of NC_137114.1, forward strand.
ATCCTGGTGAACTTCTATCGCTGCGCAATAGAAAGCATCCTGACCAACTGTGTGGCAGTATGGTATGGGAGCTGCTCTGTTGCGGAGCGCAAGGCACTGCAGCGGGTGGTGAAAACTGCCCAGCGCATCACAGGGACTCCACTGCCTGCCATCGAGCACATCCAGAGGAAACGCTGCCTGCATCGAGCTCGCAGCATCCTCAAGGACTCCTCTCACCCAGCCCACAGACTGTTTTCTCTCCTGCCCTCCGGCAGGCGTTTCAGGATCCACCGGACCAGGACCAGCAGACTAAAGAACAGTTTTTTCCCCAGAGCTGTCTCTTTATTGAACTCAAACCCCCGTTGATCCACTTCCCTCATAAACTGATAACTCTCCTACCTCACATCCGCCTTCACTTTGTTATTTGCACTACCGACTGTTTATCACAGTAACAACTGTTTACATATGCATCTTGCACTGCCATATCTTAACTGGATTATGCTCATTTGCACTGCCGACTGTATTTATAGTACCAATGTTTACATTTGCATTTTTGCACTGTACTTCTAAATGTAATATGCAACCACTTTCCACTGCACTTTACACTTTTTTTTTCCGGATAGCTCTGTCCATAATTTATTGCACTACCCTAATCCACTGCTATTCCTCATATTAGCCTAACATATTATTGTATACCTCTATCTGTAAAATTCTGTTTATAGTAATAGCCATCTGTATATTGTATTCATAGTACATATTCACCTGTAAATTCTGTTTATAGTAATAGCCATCTGTATATTTATTCACTGTATATATTCACCTGTAAATTCAGTTCTGTTTATAGTAATAACGTCTCTCTATTTATACATATTTATACATATTCAGTACATATCCATGTCCTGCACTTACGCATCCATTGTATATCCTGCACTTGCTGCTATAGCACTTCTGGTTAGACCTAAACTGCATTTCGTTGCCTTGTACTTGTACTTGTGTAATGACAATAAAGTTGAATCTAATCTAATCTAATCTAATAAACTTTGAAAAAAGAATAGTTATGGCACTCAGACAGATATATTCTATGCAATTGTGTTGATAGAAAAAAGCGATACATTTCTAGTTTCAACAGTATTTGTTCTTCAGATATTCCTTGCTGAAAGAAAAAAAACAGTTGCATGTAAAGTGACCCACATTTGGTTTATGACTACTAAAAATGTGTACAGTATTAAGAGAGTTTTACTAGACATACAGACATGCAAACTTCAGGCAAATCAACACAAGATGTGTTTTTCTTTTTTTATTTGGATTATAATACAACAAAGATTGCTGAAGTCAACAGATTTTACTAAAAGTCTACCATAAAATAAAATAATGCTGCCCTCTTTCAAGTCAAGTCATTTTACCCCCCTATAATTTGGCTCCAAATCTCAGGTGAAAATTGACATTTTGACTACAAAATAGTGAATAACTCAGTAAATATAGATAAATGGCCTTTCAAATTGTCTTTCATCACTATTTATGTTTGTCTGAAATTCAGTTGATTTGACATGAAATTACCCTTTGATGCATTTTCTGTATCATTTATCATCCAATGTGTTGAACTGAAGCTGTTACCTAAATGCTTCTCAACAGTCAACAATGAAATATCAAGAATGGACACCAACCTGTTTGTTCCTCAGTATCTTTTATTCCGGATGGTTCTGGATCACTCATGTCTTCAATCTCCTCTTCAATAATCTCCATCTTTAACAGTCACACAAATTTCAGCTGCTACACCTGGAGTTTGTCCTTCTCTTGTAGGATGATATGAATATTTCCAGTATTTATTGGTGAATTGTTGTGGGAGGGGCTTCACTGCAGGTGTGAACTGTGATCAGTGTGTTTGTGATTATTTGTGTGCAGGACCAAATCTGGAAGAAAAAAAAAATCACAAATAAGTTACTGATTTTATACTGGATTACTTTAATTAGTCTACTTGATAGTTAAGTGAGCATATTTGATGTTAGAAATACAGAGTGTTTTGACAAGGTTGTATATTATAATTATTATTATTATTATTATATCATCATATTAAAACAGATCTATAAGAAACAAACTCGTTTTTGTGTAACCCAGGACGTTAAATAATGGTAAAACAGGGCACATAATAAGTTTCTAAATTAACATTTCAAATAAACGTTTTCCATGCGAACATGTCCCGTATTTCTATCGACTGAACTGCAAAACGGTCTGAATCTCCCGTGATTTCATACACAACATAAACTGATATTTTCAGGGCAAAAAAACAAAACAAAAACAAAACCACACATAGAGTTATCTAACAGTTGGGGGGGGACAGTAAACAAAAAATATCTCAAAGGCAATTTTTGAACGGGACACAAATAATACAGCCAAATTTGTATTTGTAAGTATATGTGTGGCATTTTGATGCACTTTTTATCTTAAGTGCGTTTTTCAATTCTCTGTCATTTTATCTGGCCAACAAAGCAATTGTTGTTGAAATATGAGTTATCACCATACCGTAATATAGTTTAATGATCGTACTTCTTCCACATACTACTTCGCCTACTGAGCAAAACCCAACACAGCGGTATATCTACAATATTAGCCTAATGTCAGTTCACACATATCGCCATATTAGTTGTAGTGGGTGACTTACAAGCTAACAAACAATAGGCAAAAATATCGGACTTTTTTGTCATTAGCCTACTGATTTAGGCTATTAATAACTCAGCATCGTCTGTATTAAAGAGAAAACAATCGCTTCATCTGATGTTTAAAGTAAATAAAATAGCCTTAACAGATTACTTACTGGAGTTCAACAACTTCTGAACTTTGTACTCTTCTCTCACCGGACTGTGTGTAGGTGAGGTGCGTGATGGACCAAACCACTGTGAAGCAAGAGAAGGGGGATTCAAAATGTTTACTACTTACACAATTATTTTAAGTATAATATCAATATATTATTTACAATATACAATGTGGTTTTCAATTATATTTTTAAGGGTGGACAAATTAAGGGTGGTGTATGGAGAAATTAAGAAGTGCATCATGGGCCTATAAGTCTACTTATTAACTTTATTTAGGCGTTATGTAGCAGAACGTGAAAGAGAGGCATCACTGCATTTATACATTTCACAAATAATAATAAAAACTAACCATTTAAGCCACACACTGAAAAAATAGATTAGTTGAATTTACAAAAAAATGTATCGTAAGTGGTCGCAATCATTTGATTTAATCTCAATTTAAACAAAAACACATGCAATTCCCTTAAAACCAAATCATTTTTTTTTTATTAAAATCAAAAAACTAAATTTAAATGATTTAAACGAGCACAAATTAATTATGCTTAATTTAATCGGGCCATAATCATTTTTTTTTTTCAGTGCACATAATGTGTATGTAAGCTTTACTGGAATCTTTTAAATTATGTAAATAAACTTTTTTTTTCACAGTTTATTTAGCTATTGTTTTAGTTCTTAGGCCGTTACCTCATCGTCCCTCCGACGCGTCCCTTCATCGTTGAAAAATTGTTCCAAAATGAAAGTTGAACGGGCGTCGGGCCGTGAATTCCACGTCTTTTCTGCGCGTCCCTGGACGTCTAAATGCGTCGTCTTCTGGATGTTTAAATGCGTCGTCTTCTGGATATTTAAATGTGTGGTCTTCTGGATGTTTAAATCTGTTGCTGCATAATTTAAGTGTGTAGCCTGCATATAAAATAATCACACACCCATTGTGTAACATCGTGAAAGGCAATCAATTATGTCTTGGTTTACACATCTTGACAGGGGTTCTAAAAAGGTTCAAAATTGGTCCAGTCCAGTCAGACCTGAACGTCCATAAAACGCCTTTTACATCCACAAACAAGAACACATTTGTGGACATAAGCGAAAAGAAGCATGTTCTGATAAAATTGTATTGCTTTTGAACAGCCACAAATGTTCTTCTTTTTCATTAATGTTTAACATCCATTAACCAAACTAAAATAACAATTACAAAACACTGAATTATCATTATATAAAAGGGATAGTTGTTTGATTTTTAATGATTAAAAAAGTGCCATTCTTTTATTTTTAAAAAGTTGCAAATTGTATGTTATTGACAAAATATTTTAGTTTGTCTTGGATATTTTTTGATTGTATCAGATAACATTTTAAGCATTTTTAATAACATTTCACCTTACAACACTATAAAAAATTGAAGGCCTCTCCAATTAAAAATTTTCTAGTGACCGGTCACATCTAAATTTTTCATTTGGCTAAATGGAATTTCTGTGAATTGAATTTTATCCATTGTGGCAACAGTCTGTTAACATGGGCTCAATTAGAAATAATATGTTGAGCCAATGGAAAAATATAATTTACCAATACTGTAAAAAATGTCAGGCCTCTCCAATTTAAAATTTTCTATGTGACTGGTCACATCTACATTTTTCAGTTGGCCAAATTGAATTTCTGTGAATTGATACAATTTAATTAACATAAATTCAATTCGGCCAATTAAGAAAGAAATGTTTTACAGTGAAACTGTGAGGTTGGTCCAACTAAATATTTTAAATTGTAGTAACAATTGTTTATTTCTCACTGTCCCAAAAGACAAAAATGACTAAAAACATAAATATATTAAGCAAAATAGAACACAGACAACAGGGTTGACATTTTATCACAATACTTTATTAACAAGTCAATTCCAACACAGGATATTTGATGAAAATACCTTATTTTCAATAAGGAAAAACTCTGAATATTCAAGAAGTCTTCTGCATGTCTTAATGTGGTGAAGAAAACGAGACACTGCATATGCTAAAAACCTGCAAATAAAAATAAAAACACATTAACATTACATAACATTAATGACAAAGCTCCCCTGCATCACATCTGGCAAGAGACAGAACAGAAGTTTCTTCATTATATAATGAGAATGAGACGAATGAATGGACGCATAAGAAAATCACGAGCTATACGTGTTTGATATTAAAAGGCCCTGAAAGAGGCCGACGCCAAATGCACCGTGTTCAACAGTCGCATGCCGCACATATCACACAAATGACTTAATTTACTTATTACCTATTATTTTAGACATATAAGACATGAGGGAAATAAAACTATTGGCTACCATTAGATTATTATGTGGTAAACGAGAACAAACCCATGAAACCAATGAATGCATGAACTCGTTATTATACAAAATGTCTTTTAAACTTCATACCTGCATAAAGCAAAACTCTGGAGAATAATGTCAGTGCTCAACGTCTTGTGACAATGAATATCTCGATTCTCTTGGGAATGTTTGTCTCGGTCTTCAGTTCAGCAACGGCTGGTTTGGCTCTGCAGTCCGCTCGCTCTCGCATTTGAAATCTCCACGCTATAACGGTTTTCCTCAAGCACATTTTGCGCATGCGTATACAGTTTTTCGGACGTAGGACTTGTTCTTCCAACATGGATTTTTCACTTCAACTTCATAGATTGACTAAGCACTCATAGATTTTGAGTGAAGACCTTAAGCTATGATTATACAATGCAAATTTGTGCATGGGTATACTTATTTGGAAGTCATTTATTGGTATATATATATATAAAATATATATATATATGTATGAAGACTTCAGATGCAAAACCCTCTAAATCCGTCTGAAGTTTTTCTTTAAAATACACATTTTTGTCAGGCTTCTATAGGTTTCTACCTAAGTGCCGGTACTTCTGAATGGGCTGAGGCTGGGATTTAGTGGGTTTGAAGTGAAAGTATTTTATGAACGTATACTATATGCGGAGTGTATTCACTCAGTATCGTTATCTCATTTTTGACCGAAGTGGCTTTTTTTGCATCTGAACTCTTCATATATCAGTGGCGGGCTGTGCATTTCACATCTAGGCCTTCAGTGGTATCCTACCTGAATTAATTCACCTCTTAATAAAATCATCATGACACCTCGGCTATAGAAACCATTAATATTATACAGAAACGCAGTATAACAGCAGGGCGTTGCGTCTCTCATGAAGCGAGAATGAATTATTAAATTATTAAATTATTTAAGAATTATTAACGCAGGAAACCCAATAGACACAATTCAACAAGTCTCCTTTCACTGCAGCTACAGCTGCGCCACATAAGTAGCTTACATCATATCTAACAGAAGCATCGATCCGCTCCAGGTTTTCCATGCATTTTTATAGGCTGCCTTTCGAGTTCTCCCAAATTGTGCGAATTCTACAGGTAAGAAAACGCAACAGCATAAATGGTTCTTGAAAAAGCTTACCAACAGTATGACACATTTATTTCAGCCGAGGTTCAAAGATAATACAAAGTTTTTCATTAAAATTCGCCATTTTAACAGTGTGAAAATGTTGAAAATAATATATTAACATGCATGAATTATGGAAAAAATTATCTAGATTTTTTAAGATTCTTTTTATTACTTTAATATGATGCTAATTTAAATCCATTAATTTTTTTTTTTTTTTTACAAAATTCAGTTTTATCCACGCATGTGGACACCATGCGGCGTAAAATGGGGGAAAAGCCACATATGACAATATGGATTATTGTGTTTTTATTATGTCATTTTATGCTATGCATAACAGCTCATATATATATAACATTAATATTACAATATAACAACGATAAAACACAGTGTAGGAACTATAATGGTAGTTACATATGAGGAAACCTATGGGCTGGGCTTTGCTGTCCCTGTTTTGGTAGGCAAAATGCAAATTTGTCTCGGTATATATGTGTAAAGTTGCCATTTAATGCCATAATATGTCATTTTTAATGGTTATTTATGTTGATATATTTGTTAAATGTCTGTTTTATTACAACATAAGACAATTCAAAACATATTTGCAAAAACAGAACAGCAGGGTACAGAAATCAGACTTTATGCAATCGGACTCCACTGTTGCATGACGTCCACATACGTGGATAGTTAGTTTTTGGAGTATAAAAATGACATTTTACTCTAAATTTTAGTTTTTAAAATACTAACATATTCATCATACTTTACTGAACATACTAATATTTTTTTTTAGCTCAATTGACCTCCTTATGTAAAAGTTTTTCACAGATATGCCTGGGGCATTTGGCACATGGCTATCGCATAGCTGTCAACATTGAAAATAAGAGCGATTTCCCGGAATCCATCCACAAAATAAGGGATTTTTTTTTATTTACACGATTCTTACCCACAAACTTAAAAAAAAAAAAGAAGCACTAATCATTAACAGTCTAAAGAGTTTATAATTACACAATATATTTTGATTTTGGCCGTCAGCGTCCTGATCCATCAACGCACATCACACTCATCTACTCTACTCTCCTTGAAGTTCACTTCCCGCTCCTTTTTCCCTCTTCCTCCCGCCCGCCGCTAGAACGGTCTTCTTCTTCGATAGTAGCCTGAAGGCCTGTTCACACCGGGACGATTTTCACGCGCGTTTATCGCCGACGTTTAACGCCTCGTGACTAAACAATGGGCGCCAATGTGAGTGTGCTGTGCACACCGACGCGTAAAACACCAGGCGTAAAAGCGTCATTTAAAAAAAAAAAAACGCCTAGTTTTTTTTATTTTGACGTTAAAAACTGTCCGACCAATGAGATCAGCGCTTTTGTTCACGTGCCTGGAGCTGCTGAAGTGACAGTAAAACTCGACTTGGTGGCGCTCAAGCACAAAATCGGTCTTGCCGAGCACACATTGATATGACAAAGAAGTAGTAAGTAGACAAAGAAGAAGATGAGCTGCTAATGCTGCTTGCCAGTTAGCAAAAAGTGTGTGAAGGGTTTTGGCCATAGACATAATATATCTGTGGTTTTGGCAAGCACGTAAATACTGTCTCTCCTCTTCTTCTGTGTGACAAGCGAGTGTCAGAGCCGTAAAGTGCCACAGCATGAAAAACGCTGGCGATAAGCGCGCGCGATATTCGCCCCGGTGTGTACAGGCCTTAAGCCAGTGTTTCCCAACCTTTTTTCAGTCATGGCACCCTTTGAAAATGTTCTCCATTTTGTGGCACCCCCTCGCATATGTTAGCTAGGGGTGTAACGGCACAGATTTCTCACGGTTCGGTTTGTGTCACGGTTTTAGGTTCACGGTTTCGGTACGGTTCAGTATTTGCTATTTTCAGGGAAAAAAGGACTACTGTCAAATAAAAATAAAGAAAATAAGAACAAATCATTTAAATACAAGCAGCAGCACAAATAAATACTTTTTCTGCAGTGTTTCCCAACACTGAAGTGCTGTCTGACGAGAGCAGGGGTCATAAAATGACCTTCTCACAACGTTGTCAGTACGATCTCTGGACGTTACAAGATTACCAACAACGTTCCAGATACGTAATATTTTGGTAATTTTATGACTCAATGACAACGTAACGTTGCATGCCTTATATCATTACCATCAAATTACCAACACACAACGTCGCCAGTACGATCTCCTAATGTTATTAGATAACCAAGGACGTCCCAGATACGTACTAAATTCGTAATATATTGGTAATTCCATGACTTACTGGCATCATAAATGCAACGTCACTTGCTCGTAATTTCATTACCATCATTTGCAAGTTCATGTTCGTATTTATTATGTTCTTATTATCAGAATTTGCCATTTAAACTGTGTAATTAAACGTCAGACACAAGATTGAAATTCCCTTTAAGATAAATATTTATTTTCAACACTTAAGAATACGAACAATCTTTTTATATACAGACTTGTCACGTGACAATCAGCGCGCGCCTCCACGACTGAAGAGTGCGCGCCACACAGTGCGCACACATTAGGCAATATTAGCTATTATCAATACTATTTTTACTAATAGTAATGTTTTTCTGGGGTGTTAAACTTTTTATTGCATAATATTTCATAGAAAACTTTGGAATAATGACAGACATGGCCTGTCTACATCTCATCTAACAGATACTGAATGAGAACACGCTTGCCTGGTGGCCGTTGAGAGTTGCCATGGTAACCGTAAACACAAACAGAAACAACTGGAGGACAGCGTCGACATTTCTCTCCGTTTTATCGCAAGTTATCGAAAAAATCACAAGTTATCTTGAACAACGGCATCAGATTGGTTAAGTTACATTACCTAAATTCTCCTTTAAAGCTACACTGTGTGATATTTTCCCCCACCTAGTGGTGAAAATGTATATGACCATCCAGTGAATTTTAGTTTCTGTTCCTCTCAATTCCGATTTCGTTTTAACTCCTACGGTGGCCGATTTAGTCCAATATTAACATGGCTTCCAGTTCGACCTCGTCCACATTCGACACAGTGCCATCGAGTGTTAAAACGCGAAAGGCGAAGCTTGAATTTATGGGTATGTCCCTCTTTGGCTAATGTACTTTCAAGATGGAGGGGCAGCATGGCGACCCGCATTCGAACCCCTTACCCGTATGTATTTTCAATGGCATATTATAAACTTACGAGAATCTTTGACTTACTTCATCTCTGGATGTGAAATAATCCTTTATGATCGTTTAGGGCACTGACATCACCAGGATTAAGCAGGTTGAGGCGAGCGAGATCACAAAAGCGATCAGTTACTTCAGACTCCGCTGTCTTGTGCTCCGCCATCTCACGATACGATAATGTTGTATCAAATAAAAACTTTGCGTGCCGTAGTTTACATAGGAATGGAGGGAGATGTGCTTTGACACAGCTTTATTCTACATGTAATGGGTTTATTTTGATGGGTGAACTGTCTTTGTGGTATTAAGAGAGCGAAAACTATGGCCGTTTAATTAATTTTTTTTGCACCTCCGCCGGGCATGATCTAAATAAACATTAGAGAAAGGCAGTCTTTTCAGCTTGCTGCAATAAAACACTATTTTTCTGCACTAAACAAGTGAATTTTGCCAATATATTTTTTAGAAACGATAGACAAGATGTTCTAGAATAATCATTTAATGAAAACCCAATTTTGACAAAAAACTGACATTCAACCTAATCTTCGACCTTTGCTGGAAACGTTCCAGCGGCAGATCGCATCACATTAATTTTCCAAATGTATTTATTTATTGTCTATGACAACACCACGTATCCGTAACACTCCTGCTCCGCGACACGGGAGGTGAGTTTCGGCAGGTCTACCACCCCCCCTGAAAAAAAATCCTAGGGGGAAACACTGAAGACCCATTTAGCACACAATCCATCCTGACAGAAAAAAAAAAGGTTTTGCTCAATTGCATTTTTTCATGTGATGGAGAAGGTTTGATAAACTTTTAAAACACTTCTCACACTGAGTACAGCGGTACGGCTTCTCTCCAGTATGAACTCTCTCGTGTGATTTCAGGTTTCCAGACTGATTGAAACTCTTGTCACAATATGAGCACTTGTAAGGCTTCTCTCCAGTATGAGTTCTTTGGTGCTGTTTCAGACAACTAGATGTAGTAAAGCTCTTCCCACAGTCACAACACACATGATCTCTCACTTCATCATGTGATTTCTGGTGCTGTTTAAAACTGTGCAGCCATGAAAAACTCTTTCCACAGAGAGAACACACATGAGGCTTCTCATCTGAATGAACTATCATATGTTGTTTTAGTTCTGATGATGAAATAAAATCTTTACCACAGTGATCACACTTGAATGTTTTTTCTCCAGAGTGACGGAGCAGATGCATTTTTAATCCGGTTGCATTTCTGAAACTCTCTCCACACTGAGTACAGTAGTACGGCTTCTCTCCTGTGTGAATCCTTTGGTGCAGTTTCAGATTGCCAACTGTAGTAAAGCTCTTCCCACAGTCACAACACACATGATCTCTCACTTCATCATGTGTTTTCTGGTGCAGTTTAAAATTGTCCAGTCGTGAAAAACTCTTTCCACAGAGCGAACACACATGAGGCTTCTCATCTGAATGAACTTTCAGGTGTCGTTTTAGATGTGATGACGAAATAAAATCTTTTCCACACTGATCACAGTTAAATGGTTTCTCTCCAGTGTGAATTCTCATGTGTGTGTCAAGGTGTCCTTCTCTACTGAAACTCTTTCCACACGTAGAGCAGGTGTGCAGATCTCTCGTTTTGATGCTCTGCTGTTCCTCTTCTGCTTCATCCAGTTCATATTTTTGCTTATTCATGTCCATCCAGTCTAAAATACAAATATTATGTGGTTAAAATTCAAAGTTAAAGTTAACTCTGATTTAACAGAAGAAAGCAACAGAATATCAAGTGTCAGATCGTTGATGCGTTAGTTCCATAATTTTTTGTTAATCCGTTTAAAATGTGGATGACAACAGCTACATGATTTTGGGGTCATTCTGCGTCAACTAAAAGAATTTTGACTTGCCAAAATACTAAATGCCATGAATGTCATGAAAATTTATACCTGCGATTTGGAGCCAAATTACAGGAGGGTAAAAATTACTTTAGAAAGATGGCAACTTCAATATTTTATTTTTACACAGAGATTGCTAGGTCTATTAGCAATCTTTGATGGATTATAATCTAACGGTGAGGATTATAATGAGGGTTGTGGGGATCACATGTGAATAAGTATTCACAGCCTTTGCCATGGCACTCAAATTGAGCTCAGGTGTGTCCACCTGTGGGAAATTCAGTTGATTGGACATGATTTGGAAACGCGTACACACACCTGTCAGAGCACAACCAAGCCATGAAGTTCAAGGAATTGTCTGTAGACCTCTGAGACAGGATTGTATCGAAGCACAGATCTGGGGAAGGGTACAGAACAATGTCTGCATTATTGAAGGTCCCAATGAGCACAGTGGCCTCCATCATCCGTAAGTGGAAGAAGTTTGGAACCACCAGGACCCTTCCTAGTGCTGGCTGCTCGGCCAAACTGAGCGATCAGGGGAGACGGGCCTTAGTCAGGGAGGTGACCAAGAACCCGATGTTCACTCTGACAGAGCTCCAGGGTTTCTCTGTGGAGAGAGGAGAACCTTCCAGAAGAACAACCATCTCTCCAGCACTCCACCAATCAGGCCTGTATGGTAGAGTGGCCAGACGGAAGCCACTCCTCAGCAAAAGATCACCTGGAATTTGCCAAAAGGCACCTGAAGGACCCTCAGACCACGAGAAACTAAATTCTCTGGTCTGATGAAACAAAGATTTAACTCTCTGGCCTGAATGGTAAGCATCATGTCTGGAAGAAACCAGGCACAGCTCATCACCAATACCATTCCTACAGTGAAGCATGGTGGTGGCAGCATCATGCTGTGGGGATGTTTTTCAGCGGCAGGAACTGGGAGACTAGTCAGAATCAAGGGAAAGATGAATGGAGAGAAACCAGATGAATACAGAGACATCCTTGATGAAAACCTGCTCCAGAGCGCTCTGGACCTCAGACTGAGGCGAAGGTTCATCTTCCAACAGGACAACAACCCTAAGCACACAGTCAAGATAACAAAGACTGGCTATGGGACAACTCTGTGAATTAATTTAAATTGTGCAAAGTGAACCCCCAGTTGGTTTTTGACCAATACAATTGTACAGGTTATCAATTTGCTCATGGAACCGCATTAAGATTTCCATATCTATGATATTGAACCATATAAGGCTTTTAAAATTAAGATACCAAAATAAATGTTTGTTAAAAAACAGAATCTAAAGGATATTAAGATATCTTTAATACTTCTAGAGTTACAAAACAAAGTCAAAAATTGGAAGTTTCTGAAATTTGACATGGAATGACCCTTTGACCATTTAGATGCATTTTCTGTATTATTTATCATCCAATGTGTTGAACTGAAGCTTTGTTAAGGTTTCTCAACAGTCAACAATGAAGAATCAAGAATGGACACCAACCTGTTTGTTGCTCAGCATCTTCATGTTTTACTCTGGATGGTTCTGGATAACTCATGTCTTCAATCTCCTCTTTAATAAACTCCATCTTTAACAGTCATGCAGATTTCAGCTGCTACACCTGGAGTTTGTCCTTCTCTTGTAGGATGATGTGAATATTCCCAGTATTTATTGGTGAATTGTTGTGGTTGTGATACAGACAGCCAAAGGACCAGATCTGGAAAAATCAAAGATAAGTGACTGAATTTCTACTGAATTACTTTAATTTCTTGTAAGTTACGTGAACATGTTTGCTGTTAGAAATACAGTGTGTTTTGACAAGGTATATATTATTATAATTACCATCATATCAGACAGGGGACTATACCATGAAGCTGGTTTAGGTGGCTACCTATGTTTCATTTTAGATCGCGCCAAAACCGGATTTTAGGGACCATGAAAGTAGTTTGGTTTTTAGCAGTGTTCATTGCCAACTTACGGTCCACAGCTAACCTGCTCTGGGGCAGGTTCAGGGCTTCAGACTGCGACCAAATGGTCGCATTTTGCGACTAAAATTTGAGAGTGTGGGACTGAATTTTACATTCAGTCGCACATGTGCGACCAGTAAATTTGCCAGCTGTCGGTACTGGAGAAATTAAGAAAATACACTTATTATTTATAATTGATAGACGTTATATCTGGCAAATTCTATCTTTCCCAGCCGTTTCTATATGAGATAATATTAAACCATTTTTCCGTGATGCATTTTTGCCATTCGCAATCCAGAAGAGAGAGAAAGCGAGCAAGCTCTCTCACGTGAAGCTGCAGCGAACACAACACCACAGTCAGCTTAATGAGTGACGATGGCCAAGAGAACTAAACAAAAGTTTAGTCTGCTTCAGAGGTGGGTAGTAACGAATTACATTTACTTCGTTACATTTACTTGAGTACATTTTTTGGGTAACTTGTACTTTTAGAGTAGATTTAAAGATGGGTACTTTTACTCTTACTCAAGTAAATTTCTTGTGAAAAAACTGTACTTTTACTTAGTTACATTCGGTGGCGTTCCTCCGTTACTGTCAAATGGTAATTATTATATTATATATATTAAAATAAGTGAATATGACTTTCGCAAGTCTCGCGAAACGTTGGAGAGGCTGCTTCGCGAGAGGTTGCTACGCATCACCCGCTTATAATTAGCGCGCGTTTAGTCGGAAGATGTGTGTGAGCTACGGGAGGCAGATTGCCCGTGGCCTCAAGTTCAGTCTATGTTTTCACTCCAAGATGTCAAAAAGAATAGTTTCATAATGCGATGCATGTTGTGTGCACCAAAACGAACTGACATCTCTCAGCATACAAGAATTCCACCCTGAAAAGAACATGTAGCGGTAAGTGTCACAATGATGCCTATATTTGAACACTATTTACGGTCATTTGGTAACTATGGGAAATTTTCCCTTATTATAATACTATTTCACACACTGTCCGAGTGTTTTCCTCATATGCGCTCTTGTGCAAGCAATGAATCGTTTGAATCCTCCAAACAATACACGTCCACGAACAAACGTTGTCATCTTCACATTTACATATCCTTTTCTTCACAAAACGAAACAAATTGAATAGCCTAATGTGACGTCTTGCATTTATACACAAATCCGGACAGACACCTGTCTGAAGTGTAGAAAATACATACAAATAAAAACGGTATTGTATTTTATTCCTACCTAAAGAATAGCCTATATACTTATACAAATATAAGAACAAAGTATGTTTTAAGAAGAGCTCTAGTTAGCCCAGCACACCATTAATTTACACTGTTTAACCATTAATCACACGCACGCACGCTAACATGAATAAACCATGAACAGCTGGATTTTTATGAACTAACGTTGACAAAGATTAACTAATGCTGAACAGAGGTGTTGTTCATGGTTAGTTCATGTTAACTAATACATTAACTAATGTTAACTAATACAACCTTATTGTAAAGTGTTACAGAGAGGTGTGTGAAAGCTCTCCAAGTAGCCTGAAATTCAGGGTTTTCGCTTATCAATCAATCAATCAATCAATCGAATACTTTTTTACTCTTACTCAAGTAAATATTACGATTGTTACTTTTACTTTTACTTGAGTAAATATTTCAGTAAGTACTTGTACTTTTACTTGAGTACAGATTTTGGCTACTCTACCCACCTCTGGTCTGCTTAAACTTTAGGGATGTGCTGTGATATGAATCTAATTTTATTCTCGATTTTGGCTTCCAAGAATTATAAAAAGATGATATGAGGTAAAACTATTCCTAAAGCCGTGTTCCGTCGAGCATCCTTCCCTTCACAGCTTTGCGCTGTCATTTCTCCTTAAACCTAAACTTAACGTCAGAATAGTGGTTGTTGTAAACTGCAGTCTCTACTGTTGCTAAACTGGAGGATGTGTTTGATAATAAAGAGCTATTAAATGCACAATAATCCGCGCAAGAGACACTGTTTCCAACTTCAAGGCGGCATATGTGTGTGTGCTGCGAAATGGACCGACTTGCACTTTATATTTTAGGCTTTGTGTGCGCGAATGCCTGCACACTGGTCCATTTACAAATAGATGTTTTATGTTTTTGTTCAAACATTGCTGTTTCTTTTGCTATAGATACTTTACTTTTCAGATTATAAAACCATGTTAATTATGTTCTTAATTATGTTTTTTTTTTCATAAAAAAAAAATAGTTATAATAAAAAGAACCGATAAGAATACCGTTAAAGTACCGGATCGATAAGCAGTATCGGTAAGAGTAGTAATACCGTTAAAACCTTAACGATACCGATCCCTATTAGTAATACAGTGGAAATTACTAGATTTGGTTAGCATGTTGATTTACGGTGTGCGCCCCTAAATTTTCTGGTTGTGCCCCTAAAATTTTCAGTTGAGGGCCACTGTGCTCCTGGGGAAAAAAGTTAGTCTGGAGCCCTGAAGTTATGTTCTGGATAAGAGATCTCAAACTGAAATTGGACCAATCAGCTGTGAGCAAAGTGACACATCTCTGACTAACTAAAGTCTATCCCAGAGTTCCTCCAAATTAAAAGGTCCCTACATAGCAAAAGATTTTTATGAAAATATCGTCTGGCTTTTAGCAAAGCCTATTTATAATAATTTTGTATAATTTAGATATTTATGTAATGATCATACCTATAATACATTACACATGTACAGTTTTAGTTGATAAATTATTATTAAGCACTTAAAATAACATAATAGCCTATTAAAGGTGATATAAAAAAAGCTTTAGAATAAGTAGATAGAGCTATAAAAATGACCATATGTAACTTTATTGTTCAAATCTCTCTTCAATATCAACTACATTAACTTCACAACTTTTACTTGCACTGATATAGCAAGGGTTTTTCTTTTAGTTGTCCTGTTGTTGCTTTCCTTTAGCTTAAACAATAGAGTGTGGCTGCTTGTGAGAAATGAATTTATGTTTCACTGATCCACAGCATGTGATTGGCTGTTCACTACTGATGTCACACCTAAACTCAAGATCAAAGCCTGAGTTGACAGAGAAGTTTAATGATCAGCATCATGGTACCAACAAAACCGGATTGTGTTGGTTTGGTTTTGTCAACCTGAAACTAATCCTAAAACCCAGACTCCCAGAGTTTAATCAACTACCATCATGGTACTGGCCCCAGATCTATAAGCAACAAACTCATCTTTGTCTAAACCAGAATGTTAAAGCTGCAGTCCGTAACTTTTTTGGGTTAAAAATTATCCAAAATAAATTTGAGCAAGTACATAACCAGCTAGTTTTCAATACTATCTGCTTACCTTAGCTCGATTTACAACGGTAAGCTTGTAATAATATTTTTAATTCCAGTGGTACTGGTGGATTACGTCACATCTGTACACAAGTAGAAGGTGTCCCGGCTAGTGGGCTATATTGCGTGTGAGGATGTTGGAGGGGCAGATTTATAGCCTTTTCTCACAGCACTTGATATAAACTTATCAATTTGATGGTGGATCCAGAATGGTGATTGGGTTTGAACCTGTGACAACTGGAGATTCAGCCGTTGTAAAATGCAAAAGACTTCGGACTTTCGGGGTGCGTTTCAATCAGCTCCCTAGTTCAGTAGTCAGGGCACTGATCCGGACATAAGTCAACGGGCTGATCCCTGATCAGTGCCCTGACTACTGAGCTAGGGGGCTGATTGAGACACACCCTCGGAGTGGCTACAGAAAAAAAAGAGACTGAAACCTCTGGGGCCTATGTGAAAACAAGGATAAAAACGCCTTTTGAAAGGTGGCATGAACTCTGTGTTCAAAACGGACGCAGAGACAGTTTTTTTTCTCCTGGACAAGACATTTCAATGGTTAAATTATGTAATCGAAGCACACTGTTCGCTTTATTCATACAGTTACAGAGTTCTCGTTTTGCTATATGCAAATGATAAATATCAATTATTTTGCGCTAGCTATGAGAGGGAGTACTTCTGTACTCCACATTCATTTATTGGTATGACCCCACATGAAAAAAATACTATATTATAGTAAAATTACTCTAGTAAATACTATAGTAGTCAAGTCAAGTCAACTTTATTTAAATAGCGCTTTTAACAATGTAGATTGTTTCAAAGCAGCTTTACAGTGATAAACAGGAAAATAATGCAGCATAATTTTATTCAGCCGTCTAGCCATTCTGGAGAAAACACTGATGTTATCAGTTCATTTCAATTATCATACAGTGACAGTGTGAGCTTTAGATCAATAATTAGATCAGTAATTTAGTTTATATGGTTAATTTAGTATATTAATTAGATTTATTTCGATCTTTAGTTGAAAAATTTAGTAAAGATACTACAGTAAATTGTAGTATATATTATTTACTACACTTTGTTAATTTACTATATATTTACTATAGTACGGTTCAAAAACACTACAGTATTTACTAGAGTAATTTTACTATAATATACTGTAGTATTTTTTCATGTGGGGCAGTTAGAAATTAGACTGCACAGAAATGGAAACTGAACTACAGGTAGCCCTATACACATTAAATGTAGTCACGCTATGCTGATGTTGTTAACATTAACAATTTGAAAACAAAATATAATTTGAATGGTTTGACGTGATATTAAACGATCGTTAGATTTAATCATCCCGATTTAGCCCGCAATGCTTCCCCCCCCCCCTTAATTGGTCAGAACAAAAGTGGATGTTATCTTCTAACTTGTTCAGATTCGTTTTCAATTAGAAAACATATAATCTGTGATTCTGCATGACAGTATCCACACCGCGCGGTGATTGACAGCCGCGCATTCTCCTCAAAACTTTGCTTTCCTCCGCGCTATGCCGTGCCGAGGCACAATTCACGTAAAGTTGATAATTCCGCGAATAACTATTTTGCAGATTTCGAACAGAGATGGCGACAGAGGAAAACGGTCTGCAGCTTTAATTGGGGATAAAACAGGGCACATAATGCATTCTTAAGTTAACATTTCAACTGAACGTAGAAACGTTTTTCACACTTTTATTA
The DNA here is from genome assembly GCF_949357685.1 of Gobio gobio. Taxonomy (NCBI): domain Eukaryota; kingdom Metazoa; phylum Chordata; class Actinopteri; order Cypriniformes; family Gobionidae; genus Gobio; species Gobio gobio. The sequence goes on from NC_137114.1 coordinate 49,233,977, forward strand.
AGCTGATTTCGACTGAATCAGCGATTCGAATCATTGTTCTTTTGAGTCGATTCTTTCTGTGAACGTGTTCGCAAAACAGTGATTCGCCCATATAGGCTACAATAAACAGATAGTTCCAGAAAAATTACATATCTTACTTGTAGCAACCTGAAGATATCCAGCGAAAATACTCCACAACTGTCCTTCATTCAAACTCTAGGACGGTCGTTACATCGTCCTTTTAATATTAACTTGAACTGGTCTTCAAACGTTCAGTGCTCACGTCTCTCTTCTTCAGCACATCCTTGAAACCACCAACTCTGTGTTTTATAGCAGGAAGGAGCGTTTGCGCCTCCTACTGGAGTGTAGAGCATTGTGTATGGAAAAAAAGGAAAAATGTCTACTTTCAACTTTATTTAGTCGTTATGTAGCATAACCCGAAGAAGAGGTTCTCGCTGCACTTTAATACACAATAAAAAAGTAACAATTCAAACCATATAATGTGAATGGGGTCATTATTGGTTTAGTGCTTAAGCTGTGTTTGTTAGCAGTCAATAATAACAAATTAAAGGAACAGACTAAGAAAATTATTTAAAATTGTGTCTTAACACATTTTTTTATCCTAAACACTATGGCATCATTTTAAACCTTTCATCAGATTTTATAAATATCAGCTGAGATAATTGAAAAAAATGTTGTCCTGCAATTTGTCTTTTCTCAAATGTCATGGTGACACAACTGCAAACATGGCTCTTTTATTATGAATTAACAAGGTAATAACGTGATGAATCCTCCAGAGGAGCTCAACTGATCCTTGTGGTGAGTGAAAAAGTTTGTAGATCTTTCTCAAATACTGTAAAAAACTGCTAAATTCATGTACAGGTAGGTTGGTACACTTTCCATGTCAGGTGGTACAAATACAGTAATATATGCCTACAACTATTTGGTTGTACAAAACAAATATAAGACATCGTGGGACAGTTCAGAGTATGTAGAACTGAATAACAACATCAACTAAAATATAGAATGAACATGTATATAAATAATAATAATGATAAAAAAAAATACTGAAATAAAGTATACTATTGGGGCAGTTACATGAATTTAAAAATCTTTAAAATTTGTATTGTTTTAATACGTTTTTTGTTTTGGGATCTCATGTTTGAAAGGGTTTCAATGTATATTGTGAGATCAGTATTATAAAAGGTGGGGGTTTCTTTTGAGTAATTCTTGTCTTATGAATATAACACTTAGCCAAAATAATTAAAAGATTAATAATATACTTTAGTTTTTCAGGGAAAAAAAGGGTTTTGAAAACGGAGTAAAATGTCATGAGGGTCTAAATGAAGAGTTCTGTTTAGTTTTTTTGTCATGTCTATTTTAAAGTCAGTCCAAAAAGAAATAGAAAAAGGGCAATAGAAAAATGTATGTTCAATATCTTCAATCAATGTGTTACAAAAAGTACATTTATCACAAACAGAATGAATAAATCTACTAATGGCTGCATTTACAGGAAAACATCTATGAATATTTTTGTAAATTATTTATTTTCCTTAATTAGAAATAACATTTATATGGTAATGTCCAAATGCTGTGCCAAAATATACAATGAGGTTTAAACCATTTGAGCCACATAAAACCCCTGCAGGAGAAAAATTGTGTTTGTATAAAAGTGACCAGTACAGTAATGCTTGTTTGTGATAATTGGCCAAAGCAATATAAAGGAAGTTTTCCAGTTATACAAAGACATTGCAGCAAATTCAATCCTCCAAGTATATATATATATATATATATATATATATATATATATATATATATATATATATATATATGGGACGCTGTTAAATATACTAGTTTTATGTTTTAAAAAGTGTTTAAGCCAATTCATTTTTAAAAAATTGGTTGAAAGTAGGCAAATCAATAACATTTAACCCACCATTTGACAATTTAATAACAAGGACACTTTCCATAGTTTTATGAGTTTTTTTTCCATAAGAATTTGAGTACTTTATTAATTTGTTAGCATATATCCTTTGGGGCACTAAGTGAAGGGAAAAGGAATGGTGCTCTCAAAAAAACTTCTGCTTTACTCAATAAAATTCTCCCTTGAATAGCAAGATCTTTTGTTAACCAGGAGTTATATTTCTTTTGCATTTTTCTTTTGCCTAAATTTAGAGTTGACCATTATATCAGTGTCTTTAGAGACTTTAATTCCCAAATAGGTTACCTCAATATTACACACAGTAGATAGATTGTTGTTGTTCATTTGTATGATCGCACATTTATAGTAATTTAAATTCATCCAGAGAATTTTGATAAGCTATTAATAATGTTCAAAGCCAAAGGTACCTCAGTACTATCACCAAGAAAAATGGTTGTGTCATCAGCAAGTTAAAATATTTTAATTGGTCTTTCATGAATTTTAATACCTTTAAAGCTACACTGTGTAACTTTTTTAGTCTATTCTTAGCTAAAAACACTTAGTTCTTTCAAAAATATATGTGCTCATAAATGTATATTTACTTCTTTCAAGTAATAAAGTATTCTCGTAAGTTTATAATATGCCATTGAAAATACATAAGGTAATGGGATCTAACGGTGGTCGCCATGTTGCCCCTCCATCTTGAAAGTACATTAGCCAAAGAGGGACATACCCGTAAATTCAAGCTTCGCCCTTCGCGTTTTCATCTCAGCAGCGTCCAGTAACAGAGTTATACAGAGTTTTCCTGGCTTGTTTATTCCTCAAAAGTCTGTTTTTCCTTGTGTGGTATTTCGGTGCGTTAATAACTCCGTAAGTAATAATAGTTATTGTCATTGTAGATGTGTTTCAGAGTGTGTCATCGCGTAATTCAGTTGATGTCACCTCAGAAGTATTTTTGTGTCAACATACAATAGCGTAATGCTCACCTATTTGAATAATCATTCAGTTATTTTGTTATCAACAAAGTTTATTCGTTTATAGAAAATATTTGCTTGTAATGTATGTTGATGGAAATATGTATCAGGTCTGATCTGCATATTAACAATTGTTATACAGAGCGCACTGCAGTGCTAACGTTAAAGCGGTGCACACACTTTTGTAACCAGACACCGCTTGTTAGCAGCAGCAGCGGCAGCTCCGCTCCTTTTAATGCAGCTGCATTTAGCGCCTATATATGGTACAATAAACTCTGGTTTACGGTTACATTATACAAATGTAACTTATAAGTATAGTTATACAGTTCTTAACTGTGTATGTATATTTACCATCCTTATTTGTTCTCTCACAGAAACCACATTTATGTACATATCCACGCAAACCTGTTTATGCCTTGCAATTGGATGACTGAATAAACATTACTATCATCAAAGTTCACTCTGGATTAGCTGCAGTTCTTTCTAGCCGAATAATTAGGCCAGTTGAGTTCCAACCATCCCACTGCGCACAGAATATCCCACAGGCACCGTGTCGAATGTGGACGAGGTCGAACTGGAAGCCATATTAATCTTGGACTAAATCGGCCACCGTTGGAGTTTAAACGAAATCGGAATTGAGAGGAACAGAAACTAAAATTCACTGGATGGTCATATACCTTTTCACCACTAGATGGGGGAAAATATCACAGTGTAGCTTTAAAAGGGTGATGGTTTATCTTATTACTTAACACTTGAGCTACAACCAAAAAAAGGAATGCAGAAATTTGACAGCCTTGTCGGATGCCTCGGTTTATTTCATATCTGGGAGATTTTCCATTAGCAAGTTTAATAGAGCTATTGCTACCATAGTACAGTTTTAAAGGACTTAAAGGATCTGCTGCTAACATCTTGGTGCCAGATACCACAGCACACATTCGAGGATCTAGTGGAGTCCATGCCTCGACAGGTCAGGGCTGCAAAAGGGGGCCAACACAGGTCATAATGTTATGCCTGTTCAGTGTATCCAATTCAAGAAATACCCATTTAGCACTCCATCCTGACAGAAAAACTTGCTCACTTGCAACATTTTTTCATGTGATGGAGAAGATTTGATAAACTTTTAAAACGCTTCTCACACTGAGTACAGAGGTACGGCTTCTCTCCAGTATGAAGTCGCTCGTGTGATTTCAGGTTTCCAGACTGATTGAAACTCTTGTCACAATATGAGCACTTGAAAGGTTTTTCTCCAGTATGAATTCTTTGGTGCTGTTTCAGACAACTAGATGTAGTAAAGCTCTTCCCACAGTCACAACACACATGATCTCTCACTTCATCATGTGTTTTCTGGTGCAGTTTAAAACTGTGCAGCCATGAAAAACTCTTTCCACAGAGAGAACACACATGAGGCTTCTCATCTGAATGAACTGTCAGGTGTTTTTTTAGATGTGTTGATGAAATAAAACCTTTACCACACTGATCACACTTGAATGTTTTTTCTCCAGAGTGACGGAGCAGATGCACTTTTAATCCGGTTGCATTTCTGAAACTCTCTCCACACTGAGTACAGTAGTACGGCTTCTCTCCTGTGTGAATCCTTTGGTGCAGTTTCAGACTGCTGACTGTAGTAAAGCTCTTCCCACAGTCACAACACACATGATCTCTCACTCCATCATGTATTTTCTGGTGCAGTTTAAAACTGTCCAGCCATGAAAAACTCTTTCCACAGAGAGAACACACATGAGGCTTCTCATCTGAATGAACTTTCAGGTGTCGTTTTAGATGTGATGACGAAATAAAATCTTTTCCACACTGATCACAGTTAAATGGTTTCTCTCCCGTGTGAATTCTCATGTGTGTGTCAAGGTGTCCTTCTCTACTGAAACTCTTTCCACACGTAGAGCAGGTGTGCAGATCTCTCGTTTTGATGCTCTGCTGTTCCTCTTCTGCTTCATCCAGTTCATGTTTTTGCTTATTCACATCCATCCAGTCTAAAATACAAATATTATGTGGTTAAAATTCAAAGTTAAAGTTAACTCTGATTTAACAGAAGAAAGCAACAGAATATCAAGTTTAAAATCTGGACGACAACAGCTATATAAGATTTTGGGGTCATTCTGTGTCAAAACAAAGATTTTTGATTTTGATCTTTCTTTTCTGGTGAAAGAAATACATAAATGAAGAAGAAAGCCAAAATACTAAATGCCATGAATGTCATGACAATTTTTACCTGCGATTTGGAGCCAAATTACAGGAGGGTAAAAATGACTTTAGAAAGATGGCAGCATCATTATTATATTTTTTACACAGAGATTGCTAGGTCTATTAGCAATCTTTGATGGATTATAATCCAACGGTGAGGATTATAATGAGGGTTGTGGGGATCACATGTGAATAAGTATTCACAGCCTTTGCCATGGCACTCAAATTGAGCTCAGGTGTGTCCACCTGTGGGAAATTCAGTTGATTGGACATGATTTGGAAAGGCGTACACACACCTGTCAGAGCACAACCAAGCCATGAAGTTCAAGGAATTGTTTGTAGACCTCTGAGACAGGATTGTATCAAGGCATAGATCTGGGGAAGGGTACGGAAAAATGTCTGCATTATTGAAGGTCCCAATGAGCACAGTGGCCTCCATCATCCGTAAGTGGAAGAAGTTTGGAACCACCAGGACCCTTCCTAGAGCTGGCCGCTCAGCCAAACTGACCTATCGGTAAGCCCCACCCCCCTTAGTTACTGTTGCTAACTCGGACAAACAAACGGAGTTGCTATATCTTACAATGTACAGCTGTCAGTGTGAAAACCTTATCCCAAGATGTTTTTGGATACAGAATGTAGCGTATATCCTGTCCGAATGATGGCCAAACTTAACTGATGGTTTATCAAGTTTATTATGTCCTTTTTCACTCCAAAAAAATCATCGTAAGAGCTGAACAAACAAAGCATAAGAAGTGCGCATTAACGTCTCATTCACAAACTATCTCTCTCCGTTGCATTACCATTAACATACACAGCAAATTACACAAAAACACTCATACAACTAACAGTAAACAAACATATACACAGACCATGTGCCTTTTCGGGGGTGCAGTTAATAACTGGTAAACTTTGTATCTGCAAAACTGCGTGCAAGCTCTCCCTTTCACTACCCGGAGACTATAATACCCATCAAAATAGGAGTCCTCCTTAGTAGGACAGATAATGTAGACCTTAAACATATCTAAAATTAAATTAATTTACATATAACCAGTTTAATATGGAGAGGCACTGAAATGTAGACCATCGTGTTTTTGCCCTACAGTGTTACATGACGTGAGAACAGTTAGTTATGACGGTGTGTATGTTAGCAGGGACTTTAATCGTAACTTAACGAGAGTATGACAAACAGAAAATCCTCTCAGGATACCTGGAATCAGTGTTATAGTACCTCAGGCACGACATTTTAGCATTTTTGTAGCATAAACACCATCAAATCGATGAGAGCTTCGCATTTTCCAATGTTTCTCTATGGCGCTGACACCTAAAGATGTCCGAGTTCCGGTCCCAGCGCAACTGATACTCAACTTCTATTGGCTCATCTGCGTTCGAGGGGAGGGGCTTACCGATAGGTCAATTGGGGAGAAGGGCCTTAGTTAGGGAGGTGACCAAGAACCCAATGTTCACTCTGACAGAGCTCCAACGTTTCTCTGTGGAGAGAGGAGAACCTTCCAGAAGAACAACCATCTCTCCAGCACTCCACCAATCAGGCCTGTATGGTAGAGTGGTCAGACGGAAGCCACTCTGGATCACCTGGAATTTGCCAAAAGGCACCTGAAGGACTCTCAGACCACGAGAAACTAAATTCTCTGGTCTGATGAAACAAAGATTTAACTCTTTGGCCTGAATGGTAAGCGTCATGTCTGGAAGAAACCAGGCACAGCTCATCACCAATACCATTCCTACAGTGAAGCATGTTGGTGGCAGCATCATGCTGTGGGGATGTTTTTCAGCGGCAGGAACTGGGAGACTAGTCAGGATCAAGGGAAAGATGAATGCAGCAATGTACAGAGACATCCTTGATGAAAACCTGCTCCAGAGCGCTCTGGACCTCAGACTGAGGCGAAGGTTCATCTTCCAACAGGACAACAACCCTAAGCACACAGTCAAGATAACAAAGACTGGCTATGGGACAACTCTGTGAATTAATTTAAATTGTGCAAAGTGAACCCCCATTTGGTTTTTGACCAACACAATTGTACAGGTTACCAATTTGCTCATGGAACCGCATTAAGATTTCCATATCTATGATATTGAACCATATAAGGCTTTTAAAATTAAGATACCAAAATAAATGTTTGTTAAAAAACAGAATCTAAAGGATATTAAGATATCTTTAATACTTCTAGAGTTACAAAACAAAGTTAACAATTGGAATCGGGGAAGTTTCTGAAATTTGACATGGAATGACCCTTTGACCATTTAGATGCATTTTCTGTATTATTTATCATCCAATGTGTTGAACTGAAGCTTTGTTAAGGTTTCTCAACAGTCAACAATGAAGAATAAAGAATGGACACCAACCTGTTTGTTGCCCAGTATCTTCGTGTTTTATTCTGGATGGTTCTGGATAACTCATGTCTTTAATCTCCTCTTTAATAAACTCCATCTTTAACAGTCACACAGATTTCAGCTGCTACACCTGGAGTTTGTCCTTCTCTTGTAGGATGATGTGAATATTCCCAGTATTTATTGGTGAATTGTTGTGGTCGTGATACAGACAGCCAAAGGACCAGATCTGGAAAAATCAAAGATAAGTGACTGAATTTCTACTTAATTACTTTAATTTCTTGTAAGTTACGTGAACATGTTTGCTGTTAGAAATAGTGTGTTTTGACAAGGTTGAATATTATTATAATTACCATCATATAAAACAGGGGCCTATACCATGAAGGTGGTTTAGGTGGCTACCTAGGTATGTTTCATTTTAGATTGCGCTAAAACTGGATTTTAGGGACCATGAAAGTTTGGTTTTTAGCAGTGTTCATCGCAAACTTACGGTCCACGGCTAACCTGCTCTGGGGCAGGTTATGTTCTGGATAAGAGATCTCAAACTGAAATTGGACCAATCAGCTGTGAGCAAAGTGACATCTCTGACTAAATAAAGTCTGTTCCAGAGTTTCTCCACATTAAAAACATAGCAAATGATTTTTATGCAAATATCGTCTGGCTTTTAGCAAAGCCTATTTATAATAATAATTTTGTACAATGTAGATTTATGTAATGATCATACCTATAATACATTACACATGTACATTTTTAGTTGATCAATTATTATTAACCACTTAAAATAACATAACAATAGCCTATAAAGGTGATATAAAAAAGCTTTAGAATAAGTAGATAGAGCTATAAAAATTACCATATGTAACTTTATTGTTCAAATCTCTCTTCAATATCAACTACATTAACTTCACAACTTTTACTTGCACTGATATAGCAAGGTTTTTTTTTTTTTTTGTCCTGTTGTTGCTTTCCTTTAGCTTAAACAATAGAGTGTGGCTGCTTGTGAGAAGTGAATCTCAGTTTCACTGATCCACAGCATATGATTGGCTGTTCACTAGTGATGTCACACCTAAACTCAAGATCAAAGCCTGAGTTGACAGAGAAGTTTAATGCATCATGGTACCAACAAAGCCGGATTGTGTTGGTTTGGTTTTGTCAACCTGAAAATAAAAAAGTTTTTCAACTACCATCATGGTACTGGCCCCAGATCTAGAAGCAACAAACTCTTTGTCTAACCCAGAATGTTAAATAAGGATAAAACAGGGCACATAATGAATTCTTAAGTTAACATTTCAACTAAACGTAGAAACGTTTTCAACACTAATATTATCGACTGAATCAGCGATTCGAATCATTGTTCTTTTGAGTCGATTCTTTCTGTGAAAGTGTTCGCAAAACAGTGAATCGCCCATTATTTCATACACAATAAACAGATAGTTCCAGAAAAAATTACATATCTTACTTGTAGCAACCTGTAGACTGAATATATTCAGCGAAAATACTCCACAACTGTCCTTCATTCAAACGCTCAGACCGTTACATCGTCCTTTTAATATTAACTTGAACTGGTCTTCAAACGTTCAGTGCTCGCGTCTCTCTTCATCTGCACCTCCTTGAAACCACCAACTCTGTGTTTTATAGCAGGAAGGAGCGTTTGCGCCTCCTACTGGAGTGTAGAGCATTGTGTATGGAAAAAAAGGAAAAATGTATAGTATAGTAAATGTATAGAAATGTTTTAGTGCTTAAAGGGATAGTTCACCAAAAAATGAAAATTCTGTCATCATTTACTCACCCTCAAGTTGTTCCAAACCTGTATGAGTTTCTTTGTTCTGCTGAACACAAAAGAAGATATTTAAAAGAATGTTTGTAACGAAGCAGAAAGAGCAACCATTGACTACCATAGTAGGGAAAAAAATACCATGGTAGTCAATGGTTGCTCTATCTGCTTGGTTACAAACATTCTTCTTTTGTGTTCAGCAGAACAAAGAAACTCATACAGGTTTGGAACAACTTGAGGGTGAGTAAATGATGACAGAATTTTCATTTTGGGGTGAACTATCCCTTTAAGCTGTTACCTCAGTGTTTGTTAGCAGTCAAAAATAACAAATAAAAGGAACAGACTAAGAAAATTATTTAAAATTGTGTCTTAATAACAAAAATTTTAACCTCAACACTATGGCATCATTTTAAACCTTTCATCTTATTTTAAAAATATAAGCTGAGATAATTGGAAAAAGCTTTTGTCCAGCATTTTTTTTAAATTTCATTGTGACGCAACTGCAAACATGGCTCTTTTATTATGAATTGACAAGGTAATAACGTGATGAATCCTCCAGAAGAGCTCAACTGATCCTTGTGGTGAGTGAAAAGGTTTGTAGATTTTTCTCAAATACTGTAAAAAACTGCTAAATTCATGTACAGGTAGGTTGGTACACTTTCCATGTCAGGTGGTACAAATACAGTAATATATGCCTACAACTATTTGGTTGTACAAAACAAATATGAGAAATCGTGGTAGAGTTCAGAGTATGTAGAACTGAATAACAACATCAACTAAAATATAGAATGAACATGTATATAAATAACAATAAAAAAATAAAATACTGAAATAAAGTATACTATTAGGGCAGTTACATGAATTTAAAAAGCTTTAAAATTTGTAGCGTTTTAATAAGTTTTTTGTTTTGTGATCTCATGTTTGAAAGGGTTTCAATGTATATTGTAAGATCAGTATTATTAAAGGTAATATATGAGGGATTCTTTTGAGTAATTCTTGTCTTATGAATATAAAACTTAGCCAAAATAATAAAATGATTAATAATATACTTTAGTTTTTCAGGGGGGGAAAAAGAGTTTTGAAAATTAAGAGTTCTTTTTAGTTTTTTTGTCATGTCTATTTTAAAGTCAGTCCAAAAAGAAATAGAATAATTTTCAATATCTTCAATCAATGTGTTACAAAAAGTACATTTATCACAAAGAGTATGAATAAATCCTTTTCCTTTATTAGAAATAACATTTTTATATGGTAATGTCCAAATGCTGTGCCAAAATATACCATGAGGTTTAAACCATTTGAGCCACATAAAACCCTTGCAGGAGAAAAATTGTTTGTATAAAAGTGACCAGTACAGTAATGCTTGTTTGTGATAATTGGCCAAAGCAATAGAAAGGAAGTTTACCAGTTATACAAGGACATTGCAGCAAAAAAATTGAATCCCCCAAGTAAAAATAATAATAATAAAAGGGTCATTCCTGTTATACAGTGACTTTTCTGTCCCTATGATTTACTTACTCATATATTTTATAAAATGAGTCACATATTTATAAGAAATGGCTTAAATTATAAATGTAGGTCTTCTTTATCACTTAAAGGGTTAGTTCACCCAAAAATGAAAATTCTGTCATTAATTACTCACCCTCATGTCGTTCGACACCCGTAAGACCTCCGTTCATATTCGGAACACAAATGAAGATATTTTTGTTGAAAGCTGATGGCTGAGAAAGGCTTCAGATAGGCCTCCATTGGCATTCAGTACATTTACACTCACAAGACCCATAAAAGGCACTTAAAACGTCGTTACAAAGTCCATCTCACCACAGTGACTCTACAATAATTTTACGATGTGACGACAATAGTTTTTGAGCGCAAAAAAAAAATCAAAATAACACCTTTATCCAAATTGTTATTGTCTTCCGTGTGTGCCTCCACGACGCATGAGCGAGAATATGACGCAGATCCGGCGTTCGGACACATGATCCAGAAGCGATTTGTTTACAAGCAGAGGAAGACACGCGTGTCTAAGCTGTTGAATTCTACATTGATCGTGCTTTAGGTCTCGGCGTAGTTCTCAAAATGGGGTTAGAGTGTGCATTTCATGGATTCCCGAACCCCGGCGCTACGTCATTTTCTCGCGCATGCGTCGTAGAAGCACACACGGAAGACAAGAACAAGTTGGATAAAGGTGTTATTTTGATTTTTTTTTGCGCACAAAAACTATTGTCGTCGCATCGTAAAATTATTGTAGAGCCACTGTGGTGAGATGGACTTTGTAACAACGTTTTAAGTGCCTTTTATGGGTCTTGGGAGTGTAAATGTACTGAATGCCAATGGAGGCCTATCTGAAGCCTTTCTCAGCCATCAGCTTTCAACAAAAATATCTTCATTTGTGTTCCGAATATGAACAGAGGTCTTACGGGTGTCGAACGACATGAGGGTGAGTAATTAATGACAGAATTTTCATTTTTGGGTGAACTAACCCTTTAAACAGATATAATAGACATTAAAACTACTATTTTGTATTTTACACACCTTTTTATTGATATATGCATTCAATTTTATCATGTCCTCAGTGCAAAGTAATCAATTTCCACGAGAACTATAAACCATGAAACCATTTCTAGGGTTTACAAAGAATGGTGTGAAAAGGAAAAATCGTCCAGTATGCAGCAGTCCTGTGGGCAAAAATGCTTTGTTGATGCTAGAGGTCAGAGGAGAATGGGCCGACTGATTCAAGCTGATAGAAGAGCAACTTTGAGTGAAATAACCACTTGTTACAACCGAGGTACCACCAAAATTGGACAGTTGAAGACTGGAAAAATGTTGCCTGGTCTGATGAGTCTTGATTTCTGTTGAGACATTCAGATGGTAGAGTCAGAATTTGGCGTAAACAGAATGAAAACATGGATCCATCATGCCTTGTTACACTGTGCAGGCTGGTGGTGGTGGTGTAATGGTGTGGGGGATGTTTTCTTGGCACACTTTAGGCCCCTTGGTGCCAATTGGGCATCGTTTAAATCTAAATGCCATGATTGTTCCTCATTTTCGATATTGTATGACAAGTTGGTCACAGGCTACTAAAAATGCCCTCAAGCCACTTGAGTCATTATATAAAAGCGCTCTAAAGATTCACGATAAGAAAAGCAGACGATTCCATCACTGTCATATTCTTGTAAAATACCAATTTCTCAGCTTTGAAAATCTGATAATTCACACCAATTTGTGTTTGATGTATAAGATACTTCATGACAACGCTGCTCCTCCACTAAAATAATTTATATCTTTGGGCTCTGAAATAACAGCTCGAGCCACAAGATCTACAGTGCGAGGTGAATTTAGGATCCCGAAACGTAGGACAGTATTTGGAAACTCTGCTTTTTCTTGTGTGGCCGCTCGTCAGTGGAATATGTTGCCTACAGAGCTAAAAAAAAGCACAAATTTTTACATCTTCACACGCCAAGCAAAGAAATGGCTTTTATCAAATCAAATTTGTCCCCACATGTGACCAGATATGTGTATGTGTGTAAGTGTGTGTTCTAAGGTCTAAGTATATGAAAGGTGTGAACATGAACTTTTGTTCAATTTTTATTTTATAAATTTTTTTGTCAAGTGTAAATCTTATTACTCATGTATGTTTATATATTGTAGCTTAACATCAGCCTGCCCAGGGACTACGGGTGAAAATTAGCTCTTGAGCTAAAACCCGGTACTATGCATCTCTCCCTTTGAGGTTAATGTTTATTGTACGCTGTCCCTGTTTAAAAAAACAAAACAAAACAAAACAAAAAAAAATGCCACGACCTACCTGAGCATTGTTTCTGACCATGTCCATCCCTTTATGACCACCATACCCATCCTCTGATGGCTACTTCCAGCAGGATAATGCACCATGTCACAAAGCTCGAATCATTTCAAATTGGTTTCTTGAACATGACAATGAGTTCACTGGACTAAAATGGCCCCCACAATCACCAGATCTCAACCCAATAGAGCATCTTTGGGATGTGGTGGAACGGGAGCTTCGTGCCCTGGATGGGCATCACACAAATCTCAATTAACTGCTAGATGCTATCCTATCAATATGGGCCAACATTTCTAAAGAATGCTTTCAGCACCTTGTTGAATCAATGCCACGTAGAATTAAGGCAGTTCTGAAGGCGAAAGGGGGTCAAACACAGTATTAGTATGTGTTCCTAATAATCCTTTAGGTGAGTGTATAAATATTATATATATAAAACAATATTTATAAAGGTGCAATTCCACACATTACTGATGGCAAATCATGCAGGACAATGACGGTAAACTCATCCACTGTTATGGTGTTCCACCGTTATACTTGGTTCCACCCTGTTAGGCGGGTCATTTTTAAATAATAATTTGACAGTAACGTTTAATGTTATGCATACTTATGTCCTATTTTGAGAGGTGAGGAGCATTAACAGCATATACAGTATATGTTTTTGAACATATTTTTTTAAATTATTTACCATCCTGTTGGCAAAAATGGGTACAAAAAGTACCTGTTTTTAATAATCAAGACATTCTATTCATCAATAATAGTTGTTATTGTTTCAAGAATAAAAAACAATACTATGATGGGACATACACTATCCAAGAAAAGCTCATTATTGTTTAACATTTACATTATTAACATTTTGTGATAACTATCTGTATGTCCCTAACAGTGTGGAACACCTTCACTGCCAGTGTCTGAACAATGAATCTACCCATAATTATTTTTTTTTTAAGTCCCTGAGTTTGACCAATGTGTATTCCTGGGGCCTATTGGACAAAACTAGGATAAGGGATTAAGCCGGGATATCTTGGTGATCCTGGCTCAATTTATCCGTGATCCGGTTGCACTAAAGCTTGATGGGTGGCAGTTGGATGTTATGGTATAAATTACCATGGCGACTTATTCTGTGGAGCTAGCCTGCTCCAGACCAGGCTAAATTCCAGGATCTATTTAATCTCATCCCTTATGTCAGTCAGCAGTCACCACTAACGGAAACCAATAGTGATTCCACTGCCCACTATACATTGTTATCACATATAACTAGACCCACTGTCATTATTTAAACGTTTGTGATCATTCATTTAAATCATTTTGGATAAATGAGGATAGATGATGTTGCTATCATTAGATAATTGACGGTTTCCCATAGACTATAAGGCTATATATAAAAATGATAGAATATTAGGGCCACAGAGGAAAAAAAAAGAAAATTCACCGACTTTGATAAATTAAGTCCTAATATTGTAGCCCGTTGTTTTAGAGGAGGACAGTTGTTAAAATGACAGCTGTGGGGCATTTCGTGGAATTGTTCTTCAGTATGGTTTCACAAACAAGGACATACTTAATCTTTTGGCACATCAGCGTCACATTGTCACAAGTATCAGGACTGTAAAAAGAATATGCATATTTTCCACAGAAAGAACCAGCCTCATAAATGTATGACTTTTTCCTTCTTCCTCAGTGTGGCCCTAATACTCTGTCGTATAAAATACACATTCCATATAAATATAAAAACACAAAGTGTAACATTATGTTCCTTTATTGAATAAGGATAAAACAAAGCAGCTAAACCATCAGCTCCGTTCGAAACTGAAGTCACACAGTGACTCTTCAAGAAGGAAAGCACAGAATCAAAGCATCTTATACAACAAAAGGAGAAATACACATTCAAAGGTCTGTATCTAACACACCCTGCATGTCTGCACACTGAAATAAATGCAAGACAAATCCATACACATCAACTGAACAGACAAATGAATGGATGCAGTAGCCTCCCTGCAAGCTTGTATTACACACAATATACAGCACAAACATCATAAGAGGCCAAATCAATAAAAAAAAAAAAAGGAACACAAAAAAACCCTCATTCCTCTGCCAACGCAGGACATATATAACCAAAATTGAATGCACACATACTAATAAAAATAATTCAACACATATTGGTCCCTTAGCAGCCGACCACTATCGTCATCAGGGAAGATTGCCGGATTGTCCCAGTCCATGGCTGGTGGCCCTCTGGGGGCCGGGGCCCTCTCCTTCCTCAGGCAGGCCACATTGTGGAGGACAGCACAAGCCACAGTAATGTCACATGCCCTCACAGGGCTGACCCTTAATTTGAAAGTGAATCTGTGATCGGTGGCGGGTCTATTTGAGTGAGCCTTGAACGAGCACCTATCCAGGATTGGTTTAACCTGGCTTGATGAATCCGTGTCTGCTCATCCTGGCTTGGTCTTTGTGCAACCAATTAAGCCTGGATGCACTTGTTTTGGCTTCATTGAGCTCAGCTCAGTCATTTATCCTGGATGTCTTAATTCTACTTTTGTGCAACGGGCCTCTGATAGTTAAACGTGTCACTATTTTGTTAGAATGCTAAAAACATGCAAATCATTTTTTCCCCAACATTTATGAAGCCAAAATGTTACTGCATACCAGGAATGACCCAACCTTTTTTTTTAATAATAATAATAATAATATATGGGATGCTGTTAAATATACTAAAAAGTGTGTAAGCCAATTCCTTTTTAAAAATATGGTTGAAAGTAGGCAAATCAATAACATTTAACCCACCATCTTTCTCGGTAGACCTGGGAGCTGGAAAAACCAAACTCTGGTCAGGCCAATCACAACGCGTGTAGAGTCGGTGGGCGGGTTTAACATAATGACGGCACGGCAGAGTTGCAGAGGTTCTGCGTGCTACTCGTAAACAAAGAAGCTGATGAACAGCGGTCTTTTGAATCGGCTTTGGCCGCGACTCTGGAAGACTTGGAGTTAAGCTTTTCTTTGAGAAAAGAACAAAGAACGGCACTGAAATCATTCTTAAGAAAAGAAGATGCGTTTGAAGTTTTGCCGACCGGATACGCCGAAAGTTTATCAACTAACGTTAGCTCGGCTTCACCTTCTTCTTCGCTCTGGTTGGTTGTGGCGCTCATGGCGCTAACCAATTGCCTGCAGAGGGAATTTGAAAGACAACCGTTTATCCTCCCCCTCGGATTGAGCCCTGCAATGGTGAGTTTCCCAACATCTTGATGTGGGTCTGGCTTGTCAGGCTACTTTGGGGCACTAAGTGAAGGGAAAAAGCTATGCTGCTCTTGGAAAACCTTCTGCTTTACTCAAAATTCTCCCTTGAATAGAAAGATCTCTTGTTAACCAGGAGTTATATTTCTTTTGCATTTTTTTCAATAGCAGGCCTAAAATTAGAGTTGACCATTATATCAGTGTCTTTAGAGACTTTAATTCCCAAATAGGTTACCTCAATATTACACACAGTAGATAGATTGTTGTTGTTCATTTATATGATCGCACATTTATACTAATATAAATTCATTGAGAGAATTTTGATAAGCTATTAATGATGTTCAAAGCCAAAGGTACCTCAGTACTATCGCCAAGAAAAATGGTTGTGTCATCAGCAAGTTGCAATATTTGAATTGGTCTTTCATGAATTTCCATACCTTTAAAAGGGTGATGGTTTATCATATTACTTAACACGAGCTACAACCAAAAAAAGGAATGCAGAAATTTGACAGCCTTGTCGGATGCCTCGGTTTATTTCAAATCTGGGAGATTTTCCATTAGCAAGTTTAATAGAGCTATTGCTACCATATTACAGTTTTAAAGGACTTAAAGAATCTGCTGTTAGCATCTTGGTGCCAGATAACACAGCACACATTCGAGGATCTAGTGGAGTCCATGCCTCGACAGGTCAGGGCTGCAAAAGCGAGGCATAATGTTATGCCTGACCAGTGTATCTAATTCAAGAAAGACATATTTAGCACAATCCATCCTGACTGAAAAAAAACACAACAATGACTATTTACACTGTAAGATTTGTTGAAGTCTTAATCTCAAGACTTTTTAATTTTGTGCTTTTTTGTTTTGTTTTTGCAATATTTTTTCTTGTGTATTTTAAGGCTCAATAAACTTCTATAACTCTGTCCACACCGAATACAGAGGTGCGGCTTCTTCTCAGTATGAAGTCGCTCATGTAATCTCAGGGTTCCAGACTGAGTGAAACTCTTGTCACAATGTGAGCACTTGAAAGGTTTTTCTCCAGTATGAATTATTTGGTGGAGTTTCAGTCCGTCAGATGATATAAAGCTCATCCCACAGTCACAACACACATGATCTCTCTCTTCATGTGCTTTCTGGTGCAGTTTAAAATTGCCCAGTCGTGTAAAACTCTTTCCACAGTGAGAACACACAAGAGGCTTCACATCTGAATGAACTTTCTGGTGTAGTTTTAGATATGGTGATGAAATAAAACCTTTACCACAGTGTTCACACTTGAATGGTTTTTCTCCAGAGTGACGGAGCAGATGCATTTTCAACCCAGATGCTTCTCTGAAACACTTCCCACACTGATCACAGTAGTACGGCTTCTCTCCAGTATGAGCTCTTTGGTGCTGTTTCAGTTGTCCAACTGTAGTAAAGCCCTTCCCACAGTCAGAACACACATGATCTCTCACTCCATCATGTATTTTCAGGTGCTGTTTCAAACTGTTCAGCCATGAAAAATTCTTTCCACAGTGAGAACACACATGAGGCCTCTCTGTTGAATGAGCTGTCAGGTGTTGTTTTAGATTTGAAAATGAAACAAATTCTTTTCCACACTGATCACAGGTAAATATTTTTTTTCCAGAGTGAATTTCCATGTGTCTGCTAAAGTTTGCTTTTCTATTGAAACTCGTTCCACACTGAGAGCAGGTGTACAGCTGATTAGTTTGGATGCTCGGCTGTTCCTCCTCTGCTTCATCCAGTTCATGTTTTTGTGGTTTCATCTCCAGCCAGTCTAAAATACAAATATTATGTGGTTAAAATAAGTTCAAGTGAACTCTGATTTAACAGAAGCAAGCAACAGAATATCAAGTGTCAGATCTTTGATGTGTTAGTTCCATCATTTTCTTGTTAATCCAATTAAAATGTGGATGACAACAGCTATATAAGATTTTTGGGTCATTCAGTGTCAACTCAACCAGAGGTCCCCGGCTTCTTTTTCTGGTGAAAGAAATACATACATGAAGAAGAAAGCCAAAATATTAAATGTCATGTACATTTTCACCTGAGATTTGGAGCCAAATTACAGGAGAGTAAAAATGACTTTAGAAAGATGGCAGCATCATTATTATAATATTTTTACACAGAGATTGGTAGGTCTATTAATAAAATCTTTTGACTTCAGCAATCTTTGTTGCATTATAATCCAACAGTGACAGGTCACAAATGGGGGAAAGCACTTCAGGTTAGGCCTGTCACGATTATGAAATTTGGCTGACGATTAATTTTCTAAAAAGAATTAACGTTATGCCCATTAATTGCCCGTGTAGGGCTTTTGGTGATTATTTGCCAGTTTTAGGGGCATACATTTTTTCATTCATTAAATAATTGAGATGAATTTTCATCCTTTGTAAATTATCATTTTTCAGCATAAGATTACAGTAAACCCTTTAAATATTAAAGAAATGTATTAATTTCAGTACACACCTGAAACAATCACAACAAATTGGCCAAATCACAGAAAAGGCCATAGAATTGATCATTTATACACAGTATGAACTAATGGTCACTTTTTTTTATGGGTAAACAATCCACAATCCACTAAGTAGGCACTACCTCAATAAAAAGAAAAACAACATATTAATAAAAATATATACTCATAAGTTATGAAAAAAAGTAAGATAATTCAGCAACAATAAGTAATTCTTGAAACAAATATTTGGTGCAGAGTAAAAAAAACAAAAAAATATTCTCTCTTTACATAAATATTTTCTACTTTAAAAAATATAATTTCGTTATTTTATTAACTCAACTAATGACCCATCAGCGATTTCAATAGGTTGCACGTGAGGGGAAAAATAAAAGTAGCTTCCTTCCACTTTTTATTTTAATATATCTCTTCACATAAATATTTTTTTCTACTGAAAAACTATAATTTACTAACCCGACTAATGACTCATCCTGGCTTTCCATTGAAGACACATTGAAATTTAAATGGTCTATGGTGAAAAATCGAAGCGTTATGAATCAGCGAGTCAATTCAGCGGTTTGAATCGCCAAATTTCAGCAGTTTGCCGGTTTGACACGCAATCCGAATCATCATTCGGCTCACTGATTCATAACGCTTCGAAGCTTCATGAGGCCGTGTTTTGAAATCGTCATCACTATACAAGTCGTTATTTAGGGGTTTTTTTGCGCACAAAAACTATTGTCGCCGATTCATAAAGTTATTGTAGAACCACTGTAGTGAGATGGACTTTGTAACGACGTCTTTAGTACCTTTCAAGGGTCTTGAGAGTGAACCGTGCATTGAGCCAATGGAGGCCTTTCAGAGCCATCAGATTTCAACTAAAATATCTTAATTTATGTTCCGAAGATGAACGGATGTCTTACGGGTGTCGAACGACATGAGGGTAAGTAATTAATGACAGAATTTTCATTTTTGGGTGAACTAACCTTTAATACCACTAACAAGGCTCAAAATAGCCTCACACTAACACAGTAGAATAATGAGGGTCCCTACTTTCAAACCGAAGCGTTGAGCACTTTGTAAGTGTACAAACAGTTTAATAAGAAGGTACTTTATAAAGACAGTACATTACATGTATACAGACAAGACATGTCGAGCCACGAACGCTGTGCTAAGTGAGCTGGTCGATTATTGAATTATCACATCTTAGCACAGCGTTCCTTTTGAGACTGTTCCAAGATGGCTCCTGTCTGTATACGCGTAATGTACTGTCTTTATAAAGTATCTTCTTTTTAAACTGTTTGTACACTTACAAAGTTCTCAATGCTTCGGTTTGTATGTAGGGACCCTCATTATGCTACCGTGTTAGTGTGAGGCTATTTTGAGCCTTGTTAGTGGTATTAACTAGTGATTTAATTTTACGTATTCTGTGCCCCATATACTAGGGATTATAAACTAATCTGTTTTTAGAGATAAAACTCTTTACAATCGATTTTCATGAAAACGCATCCCAGAAAACGATCTACTCGGTAATTGTTAATTACCCCTAGGTTCCTTTTTCACCGGAGTTGTCCTTTAATACTTTTAGAGTTACAGGCACACAAACTTTGGAAAACATTTTTTTATGCAATTGTATTGATAGGAAACAAAAGTTTCAACATTATTTGTTTTTCCAGACATTCTGTATGCAAAGTGAACCACATTTGGTTTTTGACCACAAAAAATTAAGGATGCACCTAATCCAGATTTTTGGGGTTCGGCCGAATACCGAACACCGAATCCTACTCCCATCCTCAGTCCATTATCACAGTAAACACGTTAATGAAGTAAACAACGTCCACAGCAGTGTAGGGTATTGACCATTTAACTGTTAACCGAAAGTAAGAACTTTTACCGATTAATACTATTAGTTAAACGGTTTATGTTAACACTTTTTTGTTTGTTTTTTTTGATGCATGGTTAAGAAATATGCAGTATAGCGTTATTTGTTCATATCGTCACACATGTACAACCACAAACCAGATATATCTCGCAAAATTAAACAATGGAAAAGCTTACAGCAATAGTACAAGCTCCTGACTGGTGGAAAGCAAATGAAAAGGCGTTTCCGAGGCTGGCCACTCTAGCGAGGCGTTATCTCTCTATTCCCGGTGCACCAATGCCATCTGAAGCCTTGTTTAAGGCTTTTAATAGGGTGGTTTTGGTCAAGTTTACTAAAGTAAACATTGTCAGTGAGTTAACCTAACAAATCAACACTTGTCAAAGTAGTTAGGCTATATTTCGTTTCGTTTCTTTGTTAAGTTAATTTAGACAAATGTTTGAAGCATTTTGTTGCTTGTTAAATTAAAGTTGTTATTTAAAGTGATGACCAAGCGGCCAGCGGCCGACAGTGAGTTAACCCAACGCTTTAGCCTCTGAAATCAACACTTGACTTGTCTTGCTTATAAAATCCATAAAACACTTAAAGCATCGTTTAAATGTTTAGCCTACTATCACCACCATCACAGTAAAAAGGCATTTTTTACAAGATGAGGCAGGCAGATCGCAACGGCACACGCAAACGAAACGGGCTACACAATCTAAACAAATAAAAAAAAACATGCTGGTTGTCTTACCTATCTCTCCGCGAAATTAATATAAATCCGATCTTCAATTCCCACGCTATATGCACATTTAACGGAGTTTATGTCAACGAAAGCAACCGATATGAGCATTTTATTCATCAGCTCATTTCAACATCAAAGACCGCATTATGAGAACGAGCGACATTAAAACTAATGAGACTAAAGGCTCTTACCAGTGTTTATGAAGATTGTTGTGTTTTTGAGCATCTAAGACTAAGCTTATTTTCAGTTTCACTTGCGGCAGTTTGCGTGTTGGCTTGCTTTACTCATTTGCGGCGATGCGTGTTGATAGCGCCGTCCTCTAAACACTGTGCAAGCCGGTCTTGACAGTTGCGGACTCGCGATATCATGGTCTCATGTTGTTTCCACCAGCGCAGCATATCTTGTTTCTTTTAATTATTGAATGTCTAAAATATAAAATGAAGGAGAAGCCTAAAAAGGCCCGAAGCCCGGCCCGCGTTTGAGGTATGACGGGAAAATTGGCCCGAAGCCCGGCCCTAGGGGCGTAAAAAAGTCGGGGCCCGTCGGGCTCGGGCAGAAATGCAGGGCTCTAATCTCCACATAATATTGAACCATATAGGGCCTTTAAAATTAAGATACCAAAATAAATGTTTTTTAAAAAACAGAATCTAAAGGATATTAAGATATATTTAAAGGTCCCATGGCATGAAATTTTCATTTTATGAGGTTTTTCAACATTAATATGAGTTCCCCTAGCCTGAATATTGTCCCCAAGTGGAAAGAAATGTTGATCGGTGTAAAACCGAGTTCTGGCTGTCTTTCTCTGCCTTTGAGAAAATGACAGGCCAGACTAGCCAATCCTGAAGTCTCCTGGTTTGACGTCCAAGCAGGAACGGTTACCTCCCTTTCCTCCGCCCAGAGAATCTGGCACGCCCAAGCAAGCGCGAGAGATCATTAACGTTACTTGTGAACGCTGGCAGTTTCTCAGTGTTTGGATGTACAAATGAAAATAGAAGTCTTTCTTCAGTTCCTTCTGATCTGTGATCATTGATTTCTTATGTGTAGCTAATGATTTATTATTCGTGCACACGCTGCGGCTTCTCTCTCTCCCGACAGAACGGTGTTTTCGTGTTTTCTATCTTGTGAGTCAGTGTTTTTGTACGTCCTCGTCGCGTCTATCTGTTCTTAAATGTGCATACAGTCGTTTCTGCTCAACATCAGCAGAGTAGTCTGTACTAGACTGTACAGCAGCATCTTTAGAGATAAACCTAACACACGCCGAAGCTCGGGCTGCACTGGCCGGTGGCCTTCAACATCCCCGACCCCCAGTACTGCATCTGGCCCACAGCGGAGGCACCAAACGCGGCCAGAGATTAAGCAGAAGGAGGGTAAGCGTGAGGGTATCCGGCTAGGCTAGCCAGCTTTCCCCACAATAAACTGGATTACATTCGATTACTGCTGTTGTGTCTTTGTTTGCGCTGTGTACTCAATGCGCGTCACTGACGCTTTTCATATAATTGGAACATATCTAGAAATACTGCCTTAATCAACACTTACTAACTTGTTCATCTCGACAGCTGTAATGGTACATTGCATGTGTTACAAAGTTGGTAGAATAATGATGAAGACGGACTCGGCGTGACTGGGACTCGTGTTTATTCAGAACTCTCAGATACAAACACAATAAACTCGCGCTGACAGCACAGCTCTCACAACTCAGTAGTTACTATAAATAACTTTGTTAGCTCCGTCTCCGTGATGTCCGGTTCGCGAACGAATCATTCTTTTGAATCGGTTCTTTTTAGAGAACCGAATCAGTTCACCAAATCGGTGTAAGGTGGAAAATAATCAAAGATATTTGAAATATGACAAAATCTGCTTTGCTGTTAGCAGCCATCGTCGTGATCAGGATATTGAAATTGACTCAACCCCCTCCCCCTTAACGCCATCAGAGGGGCCAGTTGGGGTTTGAAGAACAAAAGGCTGGCTGGTCAAAAGGTTTTCGCACCTGTGATACAATGGGGGAAGGTTTGGTCTGATTGGTTATTTTCAAATGTCTCACGGTTTGGTCTGATTGGTCAGTTTTACAAGAGTCAGGTTTGAATTTGGTGACTTCAGGGAAGAGGATAAAAGAGAATTTCAACTGTAGCTCGCTCTCTTTGGTTTCTCTGGCTTTCTCTGGAGAGAGCTGTTCTTTAGCTCTCTCCCTTTCTCTCTCTCTCTCTCTCTCTCTCTATCTCACAGGTAACATTCTAGGCAGAGGCCTACAGAGCATAATTAATGGTTTATGTTTTACATTTATTTGAAACGATTTTAAGTGTAACCATAACCAGAATTTGTGTTTCCTTTTAGAAGAGATTTATGTCTATGATGTAATTGACATTTTACATTTACTTGATTGTTAATAAATTGTTATATTTTGATCCTTTCTGAATTAATCTGTAATTATTAACTATCTCCAATGTGGAACGTTATAATTGTAACAAAGGGTTAAAACGGAACGATCAAATGTATGATTAACTACCAAATATAGATGACCAAACAATCGGTTGGGATTCTCTTCTAAATGCGACCACTATGATAAATGGAGTCAGATAAAGAATATTATAATCAAATCCATTCTTCCAGCTGAGACACTGAACGCGTAAGGCCTTCACCGCGGTTCGCTACCGATCATTGGAGCGAATTCATGCGGTCTTACATCGGACTGAATCGTTCTAAACGGTTCGCGTCTCGAGTCAGCGCTGATCCATAATTGACTAAAGTTACTAACTTTCTGACATGAGTGACAGCCCCTCCGACAAGAAATAAACTAATAACCTGAAGTATATGCTGTAACTATAACAGTTCACTGAACTGAGACTGACAGAACTGATGTGAAGTGAACTCCGGTCCATCCGTCTCTCTGGCAGCAGCTCGTGCGTCGTAGACCTCATTAAACCACGCCCCCTCCGCTCATTTAAAATGCAAAGATGTCAGCCAATCACAACAGTGGGCGTTTTTACTGAAGTCTCACAGCAGACACGCCTCTTGAAGCAGGGCATTCAGCCACAGGGCAAACAGCAGTATAGAAAAAATGCCTTTTATTTCTAAATTATGACATTTTATGATGTAAAAATCATACTAACAATATAAGTACACCTCAAGAAACACTATAAAATAATAGAAAAATGCCATGCCATGGGACCTTTAATACTTCTGGAGTTGCAAAACAAAGGAAAAATTTGAATCAGGGAAGTTTCTGCAATTTGACATGGAATGACCCTTTGACCATTTTGATGCAATTTCTGTATTCTTTATTTATCATCCAATGTGTTGAACTGAAGCTTTGTTAATGTTTCTCAGCAGTCAACAATGAAGAATCAAGAATGGACACCAACCTGTTTCTTCCTCAGTATCTTCATGTTTTATTCTGGATGGTTCTGGATCACTCATGTCTTCAATCTCCTCTTTAACCTCCTCTTTAATCTCCTCTTTAATAAACTCCATCTTTAACAGTCACACAGATTTCAGCTGCTACACCTGGAGTTTGTCCTTCTCTTGTAGGATGATGTGAATATTCCCAGTATTTATTGGTGAATTGTTGTGGGAGGGGCTTCACTGCAGGTGTGAACTGTGATCACTGTGAGATACTGACGCCCACAGGACCAGACCTGGACAAATCAAAGATAAGTTACTGAATTATTTTAATTACTTTTAAGTTAAGTGAACATACTGTCAGGAATATGACTAGAGGTCGACCGATAGTGGATTTTACCGATACCAATAACTAGGTTGGACCGCACTTGCCGATAACCAATTAATCAACAGATTTTTTTTTATGGATACTGGATAAATAAATTCATAACAAGTAAAACAGTGCTGAACTTTATTACAAGAAATAAAAGAACAGCTGATCCATGAAAATGCGCTAAATTAAAAACATATAAATATGAATATTAAAATAAGAAGTTCTAACAGAAATTCTTCAGAAAATAATTTAAAACATTAAAATAGTACAGGTCAAATTTGTTTCTTTACCTATAACCTAGAAACATGTGTACATTTCATAGGTAACTCTCTACTCTCTGCAAAGCCCTATGCAACAAGGATGTATTAGCTTACATGAACTACAGTGGGGCAAAAAAGTATTTAGTCAGCCACCAATTGTGCAAGTTCTCCCACTTAAAAAAATGAGAGAGGCCTGTAATTTTCATCATAGGTACACGAGTCTCGATCATCTTGGACAAAACACTGGCTTATTTCACTTTTTTACTCCATCAGGGGCCGTATTCACAAAACATTTTATCTAATGTTCTCCTAAATGGCAGTAAAAGTTCCTAGTTATGAGTTCTCTTAAAACCTATTCACAAAGCTGCTGAGATCAACTTTTACTAAGGAACAGAAAGAAGTCTTAAGGCCTGTACACACCGGGACGAATATCGCGCGCGCTTATCGCCAGCGTTTTTCGTGCCGTTTTTCGGCGCGTCTTGAGTGTTCACACCCAAGCGATTTTCATTGGCGATGCGCCGAGTGAACGTGCACATTCAGTAGATGCGCTCCCGGTACACAAGGTGGTGCTGCGGCACTTTAAGCCTCTGACACTCGCTTGTCACACAGAAGAAGAGGAGAGACAGTATTCACGTGCTTGCCAAAACCATAGACATTATGTATATGGACAAAACCATTCACACACTTTTTGCTAACTGGCAAGCAGCATTAGCAGTTCATCTTCTTCTTTGTCTACTTACTACTTCTTCGTCGTATCAATGCGTGCTCGGCAAGACCGTTTTGTGCTTGAGCGCCACCAAGTCGTGTTTTACTGTCACTTCAGCAGCTCCAGGCACGTGAACAAAAGCGCCGATCTCATTGGTCGGCCAGTTTTTTACGTGCCGCGTCAAAATAAAAAAACGAACCCGAGGCGTTTTTTTAAAAATGACGCTTTTACGCCTGGCGTTTTGCGCGTCGGTGTGAACACTCACATTGGCGCCCATTGTTTAGTCCCGAGGCGTTAAACGTCGGCGATAAACGCGTGCGGAAATCGTCCCGGTGTGAACAGGCCTTTAAGCTAAGAGTAAGGGCGGGGTTGACCTTGTTTCTATGGATGATGTCAACACACTAACTATGACCACAGTGATTGGCTGATAGGGGAGGAGTCTGTCAGTGATTTAATTATAGAAATATTTTGTTGAAGAGGTTTCATGATGCTATATTCAAATAAAATCTTTAAAATAAGAAATGTTGCCATATTCAAATAAAGATTTTAAAAAGTAGGCCAAGAGTCAATAATTAAACTAGTATATGTTTAGCCAATTGTCCGCCTCTTACATGTATGCATCTCGAGAGATTGCAGAAAATTATGTTTTATAAACAAAGTTTGTGATAAGCACATCTAATCAGCCTGAGAGGAGGTATACACAGCCGAGAGCTGACTCACCAAGTTACCTCCACAGTTTTCTGCATCCCTCCGCCACCCACGTTCCTCACTCACAGTCTGCAATGCGGGGCAGAACTCTGGGTTTGGGCTAAATTCCAAGTTCGAAGCCCTCGGACAGTGTGGCTAATATGCTTATATTTTTTTTACTCTATTCGATCATTTGTAAGTGTGAACTCGTAAAAACAACTGCCACAGGCAATCTGACATTATTATTATTATTATTATTATTATTAATAAAGATACATTTATTATCACTATTGCCTCAATGTTGTATAGTGTCTTTGGGCGGATTGCGCCAACAGCCAGCAGGATTGTTTGTGATTTGGTCTTAGTGACTTACTGTGCGTTCACACCGCCGCTGGCGAGAGCGTCAAACTTCGCTCTGGCCACCCTGCCATCGACGCTGTAGAAAGATTCGTGGACGCGCTGCCGCTCTGACGTAGATCGAATGCTTGGTCTTTTTTAAAACTGCATTTAAAGGGGCTGCAAAGCAAACACTCATGTTGATCGGCGTTTGTGCAGACTGACCACAGGTAGGGTATAACCGTATAAGATAACCTCATGAAATCATTTAAATATGAAAGTTAAAAAAAAGCAGATCGATGGAAAGAACTTAATTATAGTTACATGTTTGCTAACGAAATGAACCAATTAAAAGCAATTGTGTGGTGTATAAATAATATTGCGTGCCTTCTTATCAAACCCGCTGCACCAGCAAGGATCAACCTCTCCTCTATTTTGCTTGGGAACTAATGTGGTCGGAACCAAAGTTTACAGCACTGCGTTCTCTGGAATCTTCTCCAGCGGAGCACTTCTACATTCTGATTGGTTGCCGCCGAACCGCGTCATAGCTCATTACCATAAAGTTGACCTGATTTCAACTTTACTCGACGCCCAAATCGTCCAAGACGCGCCGCTCTCGCCGGTGCTCGCCGCCGGGCTCCCATTGAGAATGAATGACTTCCGGCCACTTTGACGCTCTCGCCGGCGGCGGTGTGAATGCACAGTGACTTAGGAGTCCTCTTGACTACTCATGGATCATGGATTTAGGAGCTAGTTTTAACGCTAAAATGCTTTGTGAAATACTCTTAGAGCAAAAATTTGGGAGTCCTAAATTAAGACTGACATGCCCATTATTTTTAAGAGTTTCTCCTAAATCGGCAAGTTAGGAGCTACTTTTAGCCTTAAGATGTTTTGTGAATACAGTCCCAGATCATTTGTAAGTGTGAACTCGTGAACTGCCACAGGTAATCGGATATAAAAAAATTTTTTTAATTAAATAATATTTATTATTTTGGGCATTTTTGCCTATTTGTTATGATAGGACAGTGAGTAGACAAGAAGCGAAGTGGAAGAGAGAAAGGTCCTCAACATCCTTTAGGGTTGTTTGTGATTTGTGTCTTAGTGACTTAGGAGTGCTCTTACCTACTCCTAACGTTTCACAGATTTAGGAGCTAGTTTTAGCCCTACAATGCTTTGTGAAATACTACATTCAAAAATGTAGGAGTCCAAAAATTATGACTGAAACACCCATTATTTTTAAAGTCCTCATGAAATCAAAATTGACCCTTTACTTTGTTAGCACACATAAAAGGTCTTCGGGTGAACAATTCATCTGTGCAAGTTAATACACAGAAAAAGTTACTTCCGGTCTGGAATGGCGTCCCTTCTCAGATGACCTCAGTTTGACGGCTTGGGTTTGAATACCCTTAACCACTCCCCTCCAACCGTTAGTCTGCTGGCTAGGAGCGCAAGATGGAGAGCTGAAGCAATGCTGCCTTCACATGCTATCGTAAATTTCCTAATTCCCATTTTAGAAGTTGTGATTACGAGCTTGTTGCATTCAAGTGCTTTGTTGTCGGAATGAACAGGAATCATGGTTGACACCAGGTTATTCTTGCCTATTTATTGGGAAAATCTTATCAAAACCAACATTTGTAGTGTTCAATGCACTGACAACCATATAGGCTAAACATTCCAGATAGTCCACTTTCTGCCAATTATGTAATTTCAGTCAAATGCAGGCTATTTTCGCTGTGTATCAAACATACAATGCGCTTCAAATGATTCCTTGTACATGTAAATATGCACTACATTCAATGTCAAGACAAAACGACCTAGCTGTTTTAGGGAGAATAAAATGAATAATGAATAAAATCACACCTGCCACAGCAGTAAAGTTCTCCCCGCCATCATGTTTAAAGTTTATGAAACTTTATGAAACCCAAATTCCCGAGATGGGTATCAAAATTATTTCCGAACTTCCCAGTTGTAAACACGACATCAGAGTGCGTTCATGTGAAATTTTTACCTGGGAAACTCGTATTTACGATAGCATGTGAAGTAGGGCTGTGCAATTAATCGAGTTTCGATTTCGCCTCCCAACGATCACCAATATTTACAATCGAGAAAAAACGATTATTTTGCCATGTTCAGTTTTGCAAGAACACTCTTATTTTGTCTTGCGTTCTGAATTAAACGCGCACGCGCACATCCGCCCCTACCGAAGCCACAAACTCTCTCTCAGGTCGTGAGTCTCGTGACTCGTGTGCATATCATCCGCTGGAATTTAAAAACTCTGCGCGAGTAAAGATGGCAGAAGGAGGGCAGTTACAGCAGCGTGTGGTGAGCAAAAAAGGCAAAACCAACTCCGTTGTCTGGGAACAGTTTGGCTTCGAGGAATCAGACGACGAGCAGAAACATGCTACGTGCAAGATTCGCTACATGGTAGTGACTGCAACGGAAGGGAACACCACGAATTTGTTTAACCACTTGAAAATTAAATACAGAGTGACCTATGACAATCTAATAAAGAAACAAACTGACGAGAGCAGGGGTGCCGTGTAAACGTCCTTTTTTTCCTTCATATTTTTCAAATAATTCTCTCTTTGTAAACTTTGTTCAATGCATGCGAGTGCTGCCATATTTTCGAATATGACCGGTCAAGTTCGCCGTCATCCCCCGGGTTTAGTGCCAGAAGACGTGAATGAGAAGAGAGCACGCTGGGAGAAAATTTGTCTGTGCACTCATCCGAGAGCGCGTACACGTCTCAGCGCGCAACTCACAAAACGTATGTCAACATGTCCATCTTGATGAGTATTCTAGCAGACACAGTCTGTATATGCCTTAAGTAAACTTTATACAGTCGAGAAAGATGACGCATACCCATCTACTGTCTTAAAGGGGCAGTAGCCTTTACTGCTGTCTGTGTAATGTCAAACAACAAAAGACAAGGGCATCACTCACTGCTCTTGATTGAATAGCTTTTGTAAGTTTAATAGGATTAATCTTTAATTTATGCACTCAAATATGCAATGTTATTTTACATTTGATACATTTCTGTACCTGAAAACTAATGTTAGACGTACCTGAAAAACCTGAAAGGCATATCTAGCCGAACCATATTGTTGATCTTATTTATTTGTGGTTATCATTTTTACATGAATACTTTTAGACTTTGATTTGAATATATGTTATATTATTTATTTTAATAGTTCAAAAAGTACAACAAATGTTACAATTTCAATTGAATTGTTGAAAGGTGTATTTTTAATAAATGCAACACATTCCCAAAGTCATGTGAAATAATCGCGTTACATAATCGTGATTTCAATATTGACTAAAATAATCGTGATTATGATTTTTTCCATAATCGAGCAGCCCTAATGTGAAGGCAGCATAAAAACCCTGCCCTGAGCCCTCCATTCAATATTCCTTTTCACTTGGAAATACCATAGACTGTAAAAAAAAATAAAAATAGCGCGTCACTCCCGGATAATAGAAAATGGGCAAAACCGGCAGGATGTGGGCGGAGCTGAAGTGACACGATGACTAACAGACAAATGGCTATCCACCTGTCACTCTAAGTGGCCACGCTCTTAATTATGCAGAACTTTAATGCTTATAATAATGTAAACGAATGAGTTATATATAAACCCCAGCTGTGTCCCAAAGTGAAGGGCGCGCACTTTGAAGGCCGCATTTGAAGTGCGATTACGTCATAGCGGCACTACGAAGGCTGTCCCAATGTGAAAGCTGCACTTGAAGTGCGATTGCGTCACAGCGGCGCGACGAAGGGTGCTGCAAAACGAAAGCGACTTTGAAATGCGCCCTCATTTCTCAGGCAAATGAAGGGTACAGCAGATGTAACCTTTGCAGCCTACCCTATCCCAGAATTCATACCACTACAGGTGACTACAGGATTTGACTGGTCCGCATTCCAGCGGCACTCGATCAGATTTCTTGTGGTGCAGGATTCAATTTCCCAGTGAAAGACGGTAGCGGTCGGTAACTCAATTGTAGCCTACTATTGAACACAACAGCGCAACCGCTTGAACTAGAAAAAAACACAACGTTTAGTGGTGGCATTCACACACTTCCCAGTTCCCTGCCCTGAGCAACCTGGTAAGATAAACTTTAATTTCCCCATTTTAACTTGCATAAATGCGTAATAGGCTATGTTGGCCATGCAATCATTTTGTTTAATTTTCTTATTTCAACACCGTAGCTAAAAAATGTCACATAGAAAAAATAGGGTAAATCAAATGCGACATCTGTCACTCAAAATTATAAGCAAAAATACAAATAAATGAAAACTGCTGACTTTACTAGCTGTACTTCAGAATAAAGTATTTTATATGAATGAATGAATGTCGCTCACTGACGACGGTCCATTACCGAAAGTCTCCTCCAAAGGCTGAATGTAAAGTCATGGCCGGGATGCACAGAACAATTTGTCATTTTAACAATGCTGTCTATTGTTCATTTTTGTTAACTTGAAATGTGTAGGCTAAATAAAAGAGAAGTGGTTGTTCTGTACATTGTTTATTTTTGTAATGCAAGTTATAATTTGTACATTAGACAAATTCATATAGGCCTATGTTCATAGCCTATTTTCTTGTCATGTAAATTAAAATGTGTAAATGAAAATAAATTGGTCTATACATTACTTAAACTATTTTTACAACTATTTATAGGCCTAAAATATAACTTAAGTTTAACATCAGAAACAACAGAAATTTAAATGAACAGCTAAAAAAGAAGAAAACATTTGTGTACGCTTTAATTGAGCTGAGCGGGAGACGCTGGTGGAGCTGGACCGGGATGGGGAATAATGCACAATAAAGACCCATAAGGCCTGTGCCAGCGGGACATCATCTTCATCTGGGATGAGTGCATATTTCCACTGTCCTTAAAAGCACAACAACAACAACTTTTCTGCTCCATTTCTCTTTTTAAAATATCCGCACGAGCGTCCGCTGTCAGTTGGAATTGGGCTGCCCCGCGTTTTGCCGCATTTTGGCAGTGATTCCGCTACTTTTGATTAGCAATTGGAGGGGTTTTGATGTTCAGACCTGGCAACCCTGATCCTCGGTTCGCCCTTTGTGCACTTTGAAGGCCTAGCCTGGCCTTCGAAGTGCGCACCCTTCACTTTGGGACACAGCATGCGAGAGGTTGCCGCTTGGGAAATACATCACAGCACTAAACCCAGTTGCAACTTCCTGTTCACTGGGACTTTAAAGAGTTTCTCCTAAAGTTAGCTACTTTTAGCCATAAGACGTTTGAATACGGCCCCAGATCTAAGTTACCTCATCTTTGTGTAAACCAGGATGTCAAATAAGGATAAAACAGGGCACATAGTCTTAAATTAACATTAAACTAAACGTAGAAACGTTTTCCACACTAACATTCTGTTGTATTATCGACTGAATCAGCGATTAGAATCATTGTTCTTTTGAATCGATTCTTTCTGTGAACGTGTTTATAAAACAGTGAGTCGCCCATTATTTCATACACAATAAACAGATAGTTCCAGAAAAAAATTACATCTCTTACGTGTAGCAATCTGTAGACTGAAGATATACAGCGAAAATACTCCACAACTGTCCTTCATTCAAACGCTCAGACGGTCGTTTAATACTTGAACTGGTCTTCAAACGTTCAGTGCTCGCGTCTCTCTTCTTCTGTACATCCTTGAAACCTCCAACTCTGTGTTTTATGGCAGGAAGGAGCGTTTGCGCCTCCTACTGGAGTGTAGAGCATTGTGGGGGAAACCGAGAAATCCATAGGTCTACTTTCCAAATGATTTAGTCGTTATGTAGCAGAACCTGAAGAAGAGGTTATCACAGCACTTTAGTAATACACAATAAAAAAAGTAACAATTCAAACCATAAAGAATGAGAATGGGGTTATTAATGTTTTAGTACTAAGCTTTTACCTGCAGTGTTTGTTAGCAGTAAATAATAACAAATAAAATGAACAATATAAGAGCACTATTTAAAATGTTGTCTTAATAACAAAAAAATTAATCTAAAATGGCATCCTTTTAACTTGAAACTTTTTATTACATTTTATAAATATTGAGATAACTGAAAACATGGCTCTTTTATTATGAATTGACAACAGTAAACGTGAAAATGCATCAATGAAAATGAAAAAAACTGTTCAATTAAATTATGGGTAGGTTGGTACACTTTCCATGCCTGACATAAAAAAACAGTCAAAATTTCAATTTAAAAACACTATGAAATGTTATTTAACAACTGAAACTGAAACACATTGTTCATGACTCAAAAATATGGATTACATCTGTTTTGAACATATTTTTTAAACATATTTTTTGAAGCTTTATTTGTCAATGCGTCTCCGTGGCGTATTGGCTTTCAGGGTCATTCAGCGCCACCTTGAGGAAAACAAGAGAGTAACACATTTCCCGCTCGATGCGACACCAACAGACGCAGTACGGTAGATGTTTACGACAGTAAGAGGCTGCTTCACGGCAGAGTATCGCGTGAGTTTTACATCTTTGTTTGTAACTAATATGCCGCATATGCGGAACGACAGAAAATTGATAAACGTATCTTGATAAAAAAAAAAAAAATACTACGATATGTGTAGTATTTATGGCTGTATGTCTGGATGATTTATTTGTAACGGTAGACATGTTTAGTTAACTTAGAGAGCCAATATAAGTATTACAGAGGCATCTGTGTTCTTATAAAGAAATATAAAGGGAAAAAAAAGAGGTAATTGTTTAATGGAGACAAACAATGTAGCCTATTTGTTGTTTGTTGCAAAACAAAGTCTGTATTTATATTTTGCATTTAATTATGTAGATGCAGATGTAGCTATAATAAAATGAGATTTAATGGAAGACAAGATCATTTTTTTCAGGGAATCTGCAGGTTTTATTAAGTTAATTTAAGACCAAGTAAAGGGAAAACAATGTCAATAGAAAGAACTAAATGTAAAGTAGAAGCACAATTAGTTATATTAGCAACACATCAGAATTCGAAAATACCTCTTCCAACAGAGATAAATTACTTTTTAATCCATTTTACAAAGCAAAAGTAGCTTGATTGCTCTTCTCCCAAACACTTGAATATTGAAATATTTTTTACTGTATTGTATCTTCTGTTCGTACAATGCAAAAGTCATGGTCTTCCTCTTGTTTTCCAACTACAATTGTCTAAAGATTCTTAAATCAAGGTGGAGATACAGTAGAAACAAAATAAAAAAAAAATATGAAGTCTTGATTTCTGTGAAATTGTAGAAAAATGCGTGAGTTTATGATTAAAACAAGATCAAATATCTGCCAATGGGCTTAGAAAAATGTACTTAATTCAAAGGGAAAATGTCATAACTCTTTGATACATTTGTTCTCGTTTAAAGCATAAACTCACTTAATTTTGTCCAAGACTTCATTTAACATTTGCATCTCAAGTAAATCTATCTCAGTTTAAAATGTGTAGATATTTGTATTGGGAAAACAAAAATACTGAGCTCATTTTTTTTTCAATGCATGCAACATTTAATGCAATGACTTTAGGAATTAAAGATGTTCTGCTCTTATTTAAGACATTTTTTAAGGCCTTCGTTTGTGTAAGGGTGAATTTACTAAATAATTACTGACAAAAATAAAATAATACAGAAAATATTGTTGTAGTTACACAAACATATATTCATTAACGGATGTTTTAATCTTCACAGATTTGGTCTTCTGGACATTTGCTTCACACACAGATCATAATTCACACAATTATCCAAAACTCTTCACTCTCTTGTTTTGATTTTCAATCGTTTTTCAAAAAAAAAAATGTTGTAGATCTGATGGAGGTGAAAGAGGAAAGTCAAGAACTGAACGGAGTGGAGGAGTGTCAGAAACCTCAGAGTCTTTCAACTGGAGGAGAATCTCTTAATCGCTCACAGACTGAAGATAATGTCTCAGGAAACAGAACTCAAAGAACACAAGACAAAAAGTCTTTCACACACCGTCACTGTGAAAAGAGTTTTGAAGTAAAGAAATGTCATAAAAGAATTCACCCTGTAGAAACACTTTTCACTTGCCCGCAGTGTGGAAAGACTTTCACATACAGAAGCCATCTTGAGGTACATTTAAGAATTCACACTGGAGAGAAACCGTTCACCTGCCCTCAATGTGAAAAGAGTTTCAGTAAAAAAGGAAACCTTAACAAGCACATGAGAGTTCACACTGGAGAAAAACCGTACTCATGCACTCAGTGTGGAAAGAGTTTCAGTAAAAAAGGAAACATTAAGAAGCACATGAGAATTCATACTGGAGAGAAACCATATACATGCACTCAGTGTGGAAAGAGTTTCACTGGAGCATCATCTCTCAGTCAACATCTGCGCATTCACTCTGGAGAAAGACCATTTAACTGTGATCAGTGTGGCAAAGATTTCATTTCGTCATCAAATCTAAAACTACACCTGGCAGTTCATTCAGATGAGAAGCCTCATGTGTGTTCTCTCTGTGGAAAGAGTTTTTCAAGGATGAACAGTTTTAAACTGCACCAGAAAACACATAATGAAGTGAAAGATTATGTGTGTTGTGACTGTGGGAAGGGATTTACTACATCTTTCAAGTTGAAATTGCACCAAAGAAGAGTTCATACTGGAGAGAAGCCGTACTGTACTCAGTGTGGGAGAAGATTCACCCGGCCAAGCAATTTAGTGACTCATATTAAAAAGTATTGTCCAAAGTTGCCATAATGATGAAAAGCATAGTGACTTTCCTGCTCCTCCACCAAAGGGTTTAGTGTGCAGTGGCTTAATCTGCACTAAAAAGTGATTTATGACTAAAAGAAATGTAGACTATAAGTTGTTCAACTTTTTGCAACACTTCAAGCTACAATAACAGCTTCTGAAGTTATAAAGGGATAAGCGATAGTTCACCCAAAAATGAAAATTCTGTCATCATTAACTCTCCCTCAAGTTGTTCCAAACCTGTATACATTTCTTTGTTCTGTTGAAGAAAAATTGAGATATTTTGAAGAATTTGGGAAACTGAACAGTTCTGCACTGCAAAAATGCTTTTCTTACTTAGTATTTTTGTCTTGTTTTCAAATATCTAAAAAATCTTACATTAAGAAGTATTTCCTAGACAAGCAAAAGTTTTAGTCTTATTTTGGGGGGAAATAACTCAAAATTAAGGTAGTTATTGCTTAAATAAGCAAAATAATCTGCCAATGGGGTAAGCAAAATAATCTTAATTCAAACAGAAAACAAGATTATGTTGCTTACCCTATTGGCAGATTATTTTGCTTATTTTAAGAAAAAACTCCCTTAATTTTGATTTATTTCCCCCCAAAACAAGACAAAAACTTTTTCTTGTCTAGTAAATGCTTCTTAATGTAAGATTTTTTAGACATTTGGACTGAAAACAAGACAAAAATACTAAGTAAGAAAAGCATTTTTTGCAGTGTGGGGCATCAATGACTTCCATAGTATTTTCTTTCTCCCTACTATGGAAATCAATGGTTCTGCAAAGCGGCCTGGATACAACATTTCTTCAAAATATCTTCCTTTGTGTTCAGCAGAACAAAGAAATTATACAGGTTTGTCGCATCAAAATGTTTACCGATATAGCTGATGGAAATTGCAATTATTGATAATTGTTTTGCATATGTCGACGCAATCTTTTTCCGTTTAACTTTAGCGTATAAATTCTACAGCCAAGTTTCCATCCACTTTTTCCACATTTTTGTTATCGACAAAGTGAATATGCATAAAAAGATTGCGCAATTTGCTGTCTCCAACCTGGTCCAATTGGCCCTTTAAAAATAAAATGGTGTGCGTAATGAGGTCATCCCTAAAAAACGCATTAGCCAGGGCTATGTGTTTAATGCTGCAAAATACGCTCAATGTTACAGTCACAGCCCTTGCCGTCCAGAATAAAATAAAACATCCCAATCGAGTGAAGGGATTTGTGGAAACTGTTGTTGCTATGCTGGGTAATTTTTTTTTTAAACACAAATGCTGGGTTCAGCCTTCTGGGTCATTTTATTGGGTTATTTTTTAACATTTAAATCCAGTGCTGGGTCAGTCTGGCTTCAGTCTGCTGGGTCATTTTATCGGGCTATTTTTAACATTTTTACCCAGTGCAGGGTAGTTTTTCTGTCACTCAGCTGCTGGGTCAATGTAACCCAATGTTGGCACCCCTGGGCTGCGTTTCCCAAAAGCATCGTAAGCCTAAGTAGAGCGTAAAAACGATTGCACGAATCATCTTACACTTACGGGCCAAAAACCATCGTAACTTAAGTAGTGCTTGAAAATCTTCGTAGAACTACGAGTGCTCTGGAGTAATAGTAACTCCCTAAGTGCATAAAAGTGCATCGTAAGGAGACAGAGCTACGAGGTCACCTGCAGGACAACCGGCGAATTGCACCTAAACTTTACTTCAATGTGACTTTAATATTGTTGTTATGTATATTTCTTTATAAATGTTTCCCTTTTTTTATTAAATTAATTTTGAATAATTCAATAAAGAAATAATAATGAATAAAGAAATAAAATAAAAACTACATGACTGCACTGAATAAATGAAGGAATGATGAAGTGCACTGCTGTATATGGACATTCATAGGGGTTGTATGCTTATTTTCAGTACTAAAAATAGCTATTTAAATTTGAAACTTAAGAATACTTCACAGCAGTATTTCATGGAGCCTTAGTCTTTGAGTGGTTCAACAAACACAAGGACATCAAACCATTGAATCCATTATGGAAAAGAATATTTCATGTTGCACAGGAGATTATTAAAACAAATTTAGTAGTCATGATTAACAAGATAATTGGCACCAAATGGAGGGCCTTGCAAACCTCATCTCTCTTCTAAAGCCAGCTTGGCCTTCTTGAGGTCTGTGAGCTGCTGCTGAAAGTTGATGTCCCTCTCATTGGCATCTTTAAGATATTTTCTGATGTATTTTAGGACATCTAGTTTCTCCCTCTCCAGCTGCACTAAGTCCTGACTACAACCGCAGACATTCTGAAAGCTAATTCTCAAAGGTGTTGTTGTCTGACAATTGAAGATGGAGGTCATGGGTATAGGCTGTTGGGAGGACTGGGAGAAGGTAGGTGTCTGCCAATGAGAGGTGAACCTGATTGTTCCTGTGAGCATGGATCTGGCTCAGGTTCAGGCATCTATTCCTCCATGGAGGTCAATACCACCACAAATCCCATCTGAGGCCAAGTATTGACAGTGCCTTTTCTTCTTCCAGTGTAAGAAGGGGGAGTCATTTGGCCCACCATGCATGTTTTATTATATGTTGACCTCTGTGGTACCCTTGAGGCTTGCAAAGTCCTGCCACTTCTTCCTGACCTCCTTCCCTGATTTTAATGCCCCTGCTTATAGTTAGTTTTACAGCAATATCCTCCCAGATTTTTTTGTTTTTGTTTATTTGTATGACTGCCATTAAACCTACTGAAAATATTAGGACCCCCTTGAAAACGAGATGATTCATCTCGATGGGTTTATCCTAAAGAATACCATTTGTTACAAAATTATGTTTGTTTAGCTCCACCTGTAAAATAACATTAGTTTCCTCTTTTTGATTTTTTTTCTTTGTTATTTGTTTTGATTCAGCCATTTTTTGTCTCCATCTATGTCTAAACTATATGTGCTTATATAGATGTTTGACCTCGTAGCAAATGATAATCAGGCTAAACATTTTGAAATACAAGCGTGTGCTACAACTGCAAGCCATTCTGTGACTTTTCAGCACTTGACAAACGGACAGCGACTCTTAAGAAGCATTTAAAGCACAGCTGCGTGCGATCGTGTTAAGTGCTTGTTTGTGAAACGCACGTGAAAGCAATATCGTTCATAATATCGCTCGTAGAAAATGCTCTTAAGTGCGAAGATCGATCGTTATCTGGAAACGCTGCCCTGTTTCCTCTGCCTTTTGAGTAAGGCTGAAACTATAGCGTCTTTTAGTTTTGAATACATTTCTTGAATATGTCTTAATTACACTAGGCCTATAGATAGTTTTGATATTTGTGGCTGCACCAGGGTCCGTTATTTACTAAGTTACGCCACTGAGGCTAATCATGAGCGGCCAATGGCACCTGTTACCCATGGCTGTTAAGAACTACATCAATAAATTACGACAATTTCGTGCTATGGGACTGCCACTGATACAGGCGGAGGAAGAGCCTATTTTACGCTGAGCTTCTGCTTTTCAAACAAGTGTGACAAAGGCATTGGGCTAAATAAATTCTCTAATGTGGATACAGGCATCACACATCACTATACAACACATGTCCTTAGGAGAGAAAATATATGTCGTTTTAACGAGAAAATTATGTAGTTTTTACGACATAAGATCTCGTTATTACAAGATAAAATGTCGTTAAAACGACATAACATCTCGTTATTAGTAATTTAGTGAAAAAATAATAATATGTAGGCTAGGCTATATGGCAGCAATGCGTCACCGCACCAAATAGGCCTAACCCAGAAACGGTTGTTTTTAATTCTTAAGAATGTAGGGATCCAACTTTTGCCTCGCATGTCAGGATGAAAAGAAACGTGTCTTCTAATATCTTGTTGCGTATACCGAGATGAAGCGGACACATTTTACTTGGACCCTTTGTGCGAGTAAAACAATAATAAAACTATGGCACTTCGTGTGAAAAAAAAAGTCGTCCAAACTGGCTATCTTACGCAGACGCGACCACCCGTGCTATAAGCTACAGTCCAAGTAAATTGCAAAAAAAGAAAATCGGTTAGATTTCAATGTAGCCTATTCAAAAGACAATTTCTTAAGTCATAATTTAGCAAAAGTTAAATTGAAAAAAGGAGGAAATGGCAAATATCCATTGATGGAGTAACCGAAAAAATGGACGTGGTTTCAATTTTTTATTTTTGCATTTACACTATGGTCTGAAAATGGATCATTTACATTTAGTGATTAGCAGACGCTTTTATCAAAAGCGACTTACACATGAGTGCAATAGACCTATGCACTACAAAGAACCTTTTGTGCAATGTAAAGGTTCTTTGCATATTAAAGGTTCTTCATGGAACCATACACCCCGCCAAATAACCTTTATTTTCCCTATTTTTGTTTTATTTGGTCAGTTTTTTACAATCGAATACAACATGGCTGTACTTGTTTCTGAAAATTGCTTTAAGTAGGCTATTGATCTAAGCAGTCTTCATAACGATGTACACAAAAAACGACGCTTGTTATTAAAAACAATTTTTAATAATAGGTTATATATAAAATTTTGTTTCAAAATCGATGAGGAAAATACGTCAAAAATACAAACTGTCTGTCAAACGAAGGAATACTGAGAGTTTTCAATACTGACAAAATGAAAGATAAAATAAACAGCATGTTAAGTCTGTATATGAATAAATAAAATAAATGCCATAACATCAGGATTTCATGGGCAGTATCTGGCTACTTGACCTACGAAAAACACAATTATTTGTTAATAAAATAATTGTATAAATACAATTTATTAATATGTAAAATAATTGCATCTCAAATATATTAGAAAAAAATAAAGTGGGTTGAATCCTAAAAGCTTTAAACGAATTTTAGAATTAAGACGGTAGCTCTATAGACCATTTAAAACAGTTAAATATACACAAATAATAAAAAAAGAAGTTTAGGTTAAAGCTGATTCTGTCTCTGAGTGAGAAAAAAAATGGCAGCGATTTTATGTTTTTGATCGATTGGATGTTATTGAACTCTGACTCATTTTATTTAATTAATTTTGCTTTGCCTGTATACGTTTTTTTTTTTATCTCAAAGTTACGTTAGCCATTGACTTGTAGCCATCGGGTGTTCCCCGAACTATACCTGAGGAGGTTGCTTAAGGTGCGACGTTAGGTGCTGTTTGTGGCGGCGGTGCTGAATTCGTTTATCAATGGCTCAAAAATCGATTATTCACTCTATCAGTGGCTGTTTAACTGCGTTATGTGAGACAGCGGTGTTCTTTATAATAGAAGCACTTCAGAAGCAATTGCATTTATCAGGACTCGTCAGATCTTATAAATATAATCCAAATTGCAAACTAAATTCAAAACCGTGGATAATTTATATAATTTTGAAATGATTGTGCGAACCTGCAACCTCTTCAAACGTATGCATCAACCCACTATCGTGGCAGTACGCCAAATATATTTGCCACAGTCTTCATTTACTCCACAAGCAGAGTTGATTGCCCGCATTATTGGTGTAAATCACTAATTTATGTTATTGGATGACCTACTCAATAAAGGCGCAACACGCGAAACATAAACAACAGCTACAGCGGAGAAAAGGGAAAGAAAGAGAAGAGTGGCGGCACCTGAATTTCGGGGCGCTCCGTCGAGTTTGTCATGAAAAAGTCGGACCAACAAGATCTAAAAGCTACTGAATTTGCTGTCGTGGCAGGCGAAATTAATTTTGAATTGCAGCTTTAGACATGGTAGCCAGGGGACTAAAGTTTTCACGGATGAAATAGTGCACACAGAAATGGCTCCGCGGACGGAATTAACCAATTTATTTTGAAAGTATTGTTTAGGGAAGAAAAATCTATAAAGTTTAGACCACCACATAATATGTTAATAATCGCAGACTTTTTCATGTAATCTTATGCTTTCACAGAAAATCAAATAGCATTCTATCAATATCTGCAGATTTATCCACGTGGACAGAGGTCACTCTTGAAATACCCTCAGCTTTAGCGATAAGGGTTCGTCCTCTCAGAGATAAATCTCTGTAACCATGAAATGAATTGAGCTATTGAACTATACAAACATATAGCCTACGTATTAGTAAGCTAGCTGACAACACTACCCTGTTTTTAAAAGTCAGCTAGCTTACTAATACGTAGGCTATATGTTTGTTGGCAATATTAATACCTTGTAGATGACTACTTAAAAGAAATTAGGAAAGTTGTGCAGCCACAATAAATAAATAAGGGGAAACGGGGCAACCCTGGCGAACTCCTCTTGACAATTGAAATCAAGGAGGTACCGGTTGATTTGACAATTGAAATCAATAGGAGGTACCGGTTGATTTGACAATTGAAATCAATAGGAGGTACCGGTTGATGGAACAATTGGCATTATTATAAAGAGTTCTTATAAATTTGCAGAATGGATCACCAAACCCAAGCTTTTTGAGGGATAGAAAAATAAACTTGTGTTCGAGAGAGTCAAGCTTTATATAAAAATCTACAGAAAGAATATGACTGTCATCATTAACTAAATCACTAGTCTAATAAATCTAAAACAAGTCGGATATTGTTTGCTATATGTTTTTTTTTTGTTGGCATAAATCCTGATTGAGTCTCATCACCGAACTCAGAACACACAGCCCTTGTGTCAAACTAGAAGGCAAAGTTTCTGATTGAATAGGCTATTCTCCAAGAACATCTCTAGCAGGAACGGTGCCAATTCTTTAGCAAAGCTTTTGTAAAACTCGAAGGCGGTTCCAGGAGATTTGTTATTAAGACCTTCAATTCCCTTAATTATTTCAGCGATAGAAGCTGCTCATCTTTGGATATTGATTTAACCCCCTTTAACCCATTTGTGCCCAAATTTTTCTGAATGGTTTCATAGGCATATTAATAGTGTCCTATGTGAACAAGTTCTGCATTTATTTTCCCCAGGTTTTTTTTTTTTTTTTGAAAAGCGTATTTGAATGTGCGGCAACTATAGTTGCCGGTGGGTAAATGTGTTGTATTCACCCCTTCAATGTCAAATGAGAACATTTGGCATCTAACTCAAAATAACTGCTTTCAACAGATCAATCTTTTATACATAATACATTTGTTTATGAATAAAGACGAAGAACATTCGATGCAAACTCAAAAAAGCTGCATCTATCTTATAATCTGTTGAATATGAAAATGCAACAAACAACAAATACATTTGTCTTAAAGTGGTGGAACATAGTGCAGAACAAAGTGCAGCCATTAAGTTGTCCTAATAGGGCATTGTGTATCAAAAAGTTAAATGAAAATAAATTAATATAATGACAAAAAAATTACATCTATATAACAAAATAAATAAATAGTCCCATAGTATTCAATGGCTGACTGTAGTAGGTGATTTCATATAATAATGTAAATGTAAACTCATTACTTGTCTGAATTTCCACATTATAGAGGAATCATAAGCTACTAGTCATAAAAAGAATGAGGGTCCTTGACCGATTAGATTGAAACGCATCCATTCCAAACTGGATGAAGGGTCCTCAATATTTTGGCCCTTACAAGACATAATATCATACAATATGGGATATTATAAAAGCAAAAAGCACTAAACAAGACCAAAAATCTTGATTTATTAAC
Source organism: Gobio gobio (assembly GCF_949357685.1). Lineage (NCBI taxonomy): Eukaryota > Metazoa > Chordata > Actinopteri > Cypriniformes > Gobionidae > Gobio > Gobio gobio. Next base: position 49,277,243 of record NC_137114.1, read on the forward strand.
CTGTTAACACAGTATACCCCATTTCCCCATAATATGTACTAACAAATCATTTGCCCAGCGGCAACTATGGTTGCCGCTTGGACTTTTGACTACGAATACACAAAAAACTATAGATCTCTTGTAAGAATTGTTTTGTTTGGATGATTCAAGAAACCTTCACGATTATGTATATTATGGTTGCCGCTTGGACTTTTGACTACGAATACACAAAAAACTATAGATCTCTTGTAAGAATTGTTTTGTTTGGATGATTCAAGAAACCTTCACGATTATGTAGATATATATATATATATATATATATATATATATATATATATATATATATATATATATATATATATATATATATATATATATATATATATATATATATATGTCAACAAAAAATACTTATTAGTAACATGAAAATAACCTTTCTTTGGGAGGATTTGCCTTTGTTATGCTTTCTGGAAGTAGGGGTTAGGAAGTTGGCTGTCTCATGTGACAGGAAGGAAGTTAATACTTTTTTTTCTCTTGAAATCCTTTATTTGGTTGTTTCCTTGCGTGTCATTGAGATATAAAACATGGACTATATCTAGAAAAATACCTACAAAAGGAAAATGACAACTATACACTACAGCAACTATTTGCCGGTGGGCTTAATTAGGCTAATGACTGAGAAAAAAGGAAGGCTGAATCCTTACAGTAATTGGATTTACAAAGTTATGAATAAAAATTTCAACAAAAAGAGGACATTTCCTTAGAATTATCTGTCAAAGTGCCATTAATTTAAAGCGAACCAATATAAAGATTCCTAGAGTTATGTTTCTCCATTCTAACATTTAAAAAAAAAGCAGAGCTTTGTTCTCCTTGTTCTAGCCATTTTCTCCTTGAGCTAACATAGGAGGGTACAATCGCTTGAATGGAGATGTGAATGTGTCTCCATGACGTTTAGGCTTTCAGGGTCATTCAGCGCCCCCTTGAGGAAGACAAGAGATTAAAACATTTCTTGCTCGATGCGACACCAGCAGACGCGGTACGGTAGATGTTTACGACAATATGAGGCTGCTTCACGGCGGAGAATCGCGTGAGTTTTATTTCTTTCTTCATAACTGTAATATGCTGGACGACAGAAAATTGATAAGACGTATCTAAATAAAAAATACTACAATATTCGATGGCTGAATGTCTGGATGACATTTGTTATGGCAAACATGTTTAGAAAACCAAAACAGCATATGTTCTATTGCAGGTTAATGTTCTTACTCTTAACAACATTCATCACATTAATATGAACAAGTTTAATTGTTTAAAGGAGACAAACAATGTATTTGTAGTTTTTGCTAAACAAAATCTGTATTTTTTTAAGCATGCACTTTTTTATATGTATTTCCAGTTTCTATTTGTTTTGTATTCGTGTGAGTGAAGTATGTTTTTAAATGTAGAATACACTGAGATTTAATGAAAGACAAGATCATTTGTTTCAGGGGTTCTGCGGGTATTTGGTTAATTTAAGACCTCTTTTAAGACCAAGTAAATATAATTTTAGAAAAAAATTGATGGGAAAACATTAATAATGGCCCGTAAATGTAAAGGAGAAACACAACAGGTTGTATTAGCAACACTTCAGACTTCGAAAATACCTCTTCCAACAGATATACATTACTTTTTAATCAATTTTACAAAGCAATAGTTTTTTGATCGCTCTTCTCCCAAACAACTAGAATATTGAAATGTTTTTCACTGTATGTCTTCTGATCACACAATGCAAAAGTGATGGTCTTCCTCAGTATTTTGTCTTGTTTTCCAACTACAAATGTCTAAAAATTCTTAAGTCAAGACGCATTTACTGGAGAAAAGGACAAAAAGAATTATGAAGTCTTGATTTCTGTAATATTGTTGAAAATTACATGAGTTTATGATTAAAACAAGATCAAATATCTGCCAATGGGCTTAGAAAAATCAAATTAATTCAAAAGGAAAATTGCATAACTCTTTGATACATTTGTTCTCATTTTAAGCATAAAGACTTCATTTTAAAATTAATTTGCATCTCAAGTAAATGTATCTCAGTTTAAAGACATTTAAACTGGAAAACAAAACAAAAATACAGAGGAATTTTTTTTTTTGCAATGCAATGCAACATTTAATGCCATGACTATGAGTTTAAGATGTTCAGCTCTGATTTAAGACCTTTTTAAGGCCTTAATTTGTGTAAGGGTGAATTTACTAAATAATTATTTACATAAATAATATAATACAGGAAATATTGTTATAGTTACACAAACATTTTATTTTCACAGATTTGGTCTCCAATCGGTGTTGTGCATGTCAAATATAATCAGTCATAATAAATGTCATTCCTATTTTTTGTTTCAGTATTTTGTTTTTTGATCCTTGTTTCGTTTAAAATACTGTTTCTAAATGTTATTTACATATAAAAACATTATGGTCTAATTCATGGTGAAGTTACGTATTTAATGAAAACTTATTTTTTACAGTTGATTATTGAGGCAAAAGTAGTTAGAATGAAGTATAAATTTAAATTCAGGGCATTTCAACACAACTTCTGCTCACGTATTTGACGGCTATTATTGGATTATTGATGGTAAACGTCATATTATGTGACTGTGCATTTCTTTACAGAGAGCTTACGACCTACTAGCTATATTCTGCCTTAAGAACAAATGGTGAAACCAAGTAAAGTACACTGTTAGTTACAAACTAGCTAGTAGTTATTTGGCCTCTAGTGTGAACTTTACGTTCCAATTTAAGAAAGATCTTACAAACGACTGGTGCAACCCTACCCTGGACCTTTGCATTACACAATGATCAAAATTCACACAGTTATCCAGAACTCTTCTCTCTCTTGATTTTATTTTCAATTATAGTTTTTTTTTTTTTTGTAGTTCTGATGGAGGTAAAAAAGGAAAGTCAAGAACTGAACGGAGTGGAGGAGTGTCAGAAACCTCAGAGTCTTTCAACTGGAGGAGAATCTTTTAATCGCTCACAGGCTGAAGATAATGTCTCAGGAAACAGAACTCAAAGAACACAAGACAAAAAGGCTTTCACACACCGTCACTGTGAAAAGAGTTTTGAACTAAAGAAACGTCATAAAATAATTCACCTTGTAGAAACACTTTTCACTTGCCCGCAATGTGGAAGGACTTTCGCACATAGAAGCAAACTTGAGGTACACTTAAGAGTTCACACTGGAGAGAAACCGTTCACCTGTCCTCAATGTGGAAAGAGTTTCAGGAGTAAAGGAGATCTTAACAGACACATGAGAATTCACACTGGAGAGAAACCGTACACCTGTCCTCAGTGTGGAAAGAGTTTCTTACTTAGAAACAGACTTAAGAGACACTTAAGAGTTCATGAGAACCTGTTCTCATGCCTTCATTGTGAAGAGAGTTTTGTAGTAAAGGAACATCTTCATAGTCACATAAGAATTCACCACGGAGAAACACTTTTCACTTGCCCGCAGTGTGGAAAGAGTTTCACACATAGAAGCCAACTTGAGGAACACATAAGAGTTCACACTGGAGAGAAACCGTTCACCTGCCCTCAATGTGGAAAGAGTTTTGCACAAAAAGGACAACTTGGCAAGCACATGAGAATTCATACTGGAGAGAAACCGTACTCATGCACTCAGTGTGGAAAGAGTTTCACTGGAGCATCATCTCTCAGTCAACATCTGCGCGTTCACTCTGGAGAAAGACCATTTAACTGTGATCAGTGTGGCAAGGATTTCATTACGTCATCACATCTAAAATCACACCTGAAAGTTCATTCAGATGAGAAGCCTCATGTGTGTTCTCTCTGTGGAAAGAGTTTTTCACGGCTGGACAGTTTCAAACAGCACCAGAAAACACATAATGAAGTGAAAGATTATGTGTGTTGTGACTGTGGGAAGGGATTTACTACATCTTTCAAGTTGAAATTGCACCAAAGAAAAATTCATACTGGAGAGAAGCCGTACTGTACTCAGTGTGGGAGGAGATTCACCCACCCAGGCAATCTAGCAACTCATATTAAAAAGTATTGTCCAAAGTTGCCATAATGATGAAAAGCATAGTGACTTTCCTGCTCCTCCACCAAAGGGTTTAGTGTGCAGTGGCATCAGCGGCACACTAGACTGAAACATTTTGACAAACAAATGTAGACTGCATAAAGTACCTGTATAAAAAGACTGAAAAAGTGATTTATGACAAAGAAATGTACATTGTTAAAAATTGTCCCGTTAAAAAACAGCAAGTAACTGGCAGCACGGTTGCCAGCAAGTTACTGTTAAATTAAAAGCGTCTTGCTGTTGTTGAAATTTAGTTTGTTACTGTTTTTGTAAATGCAGCATAAAGCTGTTATTTTCTACATTAACAGTAAATTACTGTCGAAAGCATTAACAGTTAATTAATGTTTTTTTGCACTTTTTAACTGTAAGCTACAAATATGTTATTATATTGAGAAATGGACTGCTAAGAAAAAGGTGGAATTATTTTTCTAGATATTTCTTTTATTTTGTTTTGCTTTAAAACCATGTTTTAATACAATGTACAAATATAGCCTTTGAAACAATAAAAAATTAACACAATGCAGTATAACTTCAAAATGTGCTTTATTAAAACTTTGAAAAACTTGAAAAAAGCCACTTTAAAACAATATTCTCAAAATTAGTGGCTGATGCAGTTGGAATGACTAAAACATTCAGAATAAAATGTTATTTAACTGAATAAATAAAACATTTATATAACATTAGAAGAAACTAAATGAGTGACTCCGAGAACTACTAAGTGAATAACAATTACTGAATGAAGAAAGTCAATGAAGAATGAAGTCAAAATTTAGGTATTCAAGAATGAACACCTGAAAAAATTGTGTGATTAGCACACTAAAAGCATGTTTTTGTTGTTTTTGAAGAGTATGTGTAAGGTGTGCGTGTGGTATGTTAGTGAATGAGTGGGTTCACTTATATTAAGTCCCACTCAAAGTCCATTAGCTTCTTAAGCAGACTGGCAACCCGAGTGTTGACTGATTTCTTCTTGTGGGCGACCTTCCCTGTCCGCTTTGATAGGACTTGTCCAACCTTGGTGCCTTTTTCAGTATTAATTCCAATGAAGCGCCTGAAAACAAATGTGTACATTCAGAATTGGTGTCGGTAAAAGTTTACATAACGAGAATGTGAACAGAAAATAATATATGAATCTAAGCATCTAACCTCTGAATGAATTACAATGTGGATGCAGCCTCAGCTTGATACTCCACATTGAAATTGTAGAAAGTTGAAAAAACAGCAGCAAGCCCAGACAGAAAACTTGGCTGGATGCCCTCACAGATTATTTGCTCCTCGAAACTAATCATCCATTTATGAATGCAGCTTCCTGGTTTTTCACCTTAAACATTACAAAGAATAAACAATGCCAGGTAGTCACATAACATTCATTTTCTACTGTCAGATTGCAAATCAATGCAAAGGAAACTGAAAATGTTTTACCTAGTCACAGGGCCCTGTTCTCTTAACATAAATGCATTTCAAAATGCTTATTGTGGACTGGTCTGGACAGATACTGAAGTCATTGTTGCAGCAATTTTTATGATTAATTTAACTCAATATTTTTGCTCAATATAGTTGAAGGGTTAAACAATTTAAATGTAGTAAGTGTATTAATTAGTCACCCTCACTTTCAAAGAGTTTTCATTTTCAAAACACAAATTAAGCTATTTTTAATATTCTTTCATAATTTCAGTTCATCCATTAAAATTCCAGACAAATTCAGGGTAAATGGAAACTGAAACGTGCTAGCCTGACAGACGAGAACAAACCTCATTGGTTCTCATGTCAAGCAAGCATGTTTGAGCTTATTTGCTCGCTCAGTGTTTATACATGAATAAACAAAATGAAATTCATACATTTACAATAACTTTATTAACTTTTTGAAAAAAAAATTTCCTTTTGGACTTTCAATTGATGAACAAAAATGCTGAAAGGATTGTATTAATGTATTCATTTGTTTTCCAAAGATGAATAAAAGTCTTAAGGGCTTGGAATGACATGAGTGTGGGTAAAAGACGGCAGAATAATTATTTTATGCGAACTGTCCCTTTCAGTGTTGTACAAAGGCATTTGGTTTGCTGAAAAAAAAAAACAAATCACCCTTAGTGTCTTATGTAAAAGACTATACATGCATACAGTTCTATACATACCAAGGAGTATCAGTCGAGGAGTTGCAGGTAGTTCAAGTGTCCTTTCTACATCAGCTGCAGTGGAAGATGCCTAAAACACAGTTACAATGATGAGGACATGGAGACAAAATACACAAACAAAAATTCATTTAATTTTTAAATTAGGAAATTAAGAAAGAGCATGTATATTTCAGTTGTTAGGACAATAATACCATGATAGAAAATAAACAACAACAAAACAAAATAAATCTTACATTTGCAAAAAGGATCAGCCCTTCCTGAGTCTCAGAGAAGGGAGCCATTAGAAGTTGGATGATGCAGAAGGAAAGCTCGAGGTCTGGCCGCAGAGAAATGACTGCCCTGATATCTGCATTGGTGGGTTTGTTGCTGAAGAACTCCACAATGGCTCTTCCACACTCTTCCATGGCAAGCTCAAGTGCACGCATAACTTTGATGTCAGTCAGAAGCTCAAAATGAGCATAAAGCCCTTTCTGAGTGAAAAGGTATGGCCACTGCTTTCTTAAATCAGCGATGGTGGGTGCTGGTAATATGTTTATTTGCTGCCGCTGGAGGCAAAAGGTTGTTTCCATAAGTTGCTTAACTTCTGCTTTTGCAACCCCATTTATTCCATCTCGGCAGTATATCTCCTCCAGCCGCTGACGTTTCTGCTCTACGGTTGCATCGGTCTCCTCTGGTGGAAGATCAGGCTGGAATCTGGTGCAGCCAAATGTATCAGTAGGCCCTCTCTTTAATCCATCACCAGAAGAACGGTGTTGGCGAAAGCTGGTGGTGCGGTTTGGATTTTCAATTCGGTTTTTAATTTGAATTAACAGCTAGGTATAACCATTTCCTAGTACCTGACCATTGTAACGGAGATCAGCAAAACTTTGAGGATAGTGGCGGATGATGTTTCTGCAGACTGTTACACATTGTCCGCGTGTTGGGTTTAGCTCATATTTCCTCATCTCATCTGCCAAAACTCTGACCATTTGTCGCCATGCTGCTGGTGAAGGTCTCTTGCCATCAGCCAATGCTGAACGAATGTCCATAGGCATTGCAGTCCAAGGAATCTGAAATGTATCTGGCCATGTTTTTTTTATTTGGGAGGATGGACTGCAGTCTTCGGAGCTACTGGATTCTTGATTTGAGAGTCCACTTGATGCACTGGAGCAAGGAAGGACTGAAGGCGAGCTGACTGTTAGTTTAGGGGAAGTAAGAATTTGTAGGTCCAAAGTGACAATCTCTGTCTCTGAAACAGGAAAAGCAGAGGTAACTAACATATAAGATAAACCAATTTTTAAATTATAATTCAAAAAAGAAAGAAAAAACATTGGTTCCCTCAAAGGCCTGTAAATAAATCATTAAGTGATGATTGGAAATATCTGTATTTTGCAGGTCACATGCTAAATTGAGCACAATGTAGTTGTCCATTAGTACAAAGACAACTGGTAAATATGCAGGAAGTCCTGGAAAATAATCAAATATACTTGTAAAACAATGCAAGTTAAAAATATGGTTCCTGTAATTAAAAGCTTTAAAAGGAGTAGTTAACTTTCTGAACAAATATTTAAAAATAATGTACTTATCCTTAGTTAGTCATCCAAGATGTTCATGCCTTTCTTTCTTCAGTCATAAATACATTTTATTTTTTTGAGGAAAACATTTCAGGAATGATCTCCATATAGTGGACTTCAAAGGTGCCCGTGAGTTTGAACGCACAAAATGCAGTTTCAATGCAGCTTCAAAGGGCTCTAAATGATCCAAGCCAAGGAATAAGGGTCTTATCTAGTGAAATGTTCATTTTCTAAAATAAAATACGAATTTATATACTTTTTAACCTATAATGCTATTCTTGTTTAGCTCTGCGTTGCGCATGCATACTCTGTGTAATCCCAGTTAATACAGTTAGGGTAGGTCAAAGAACTGCCATCTCATTTTCTCCTCCAACTTCAAAATCGTCCTACGTCGTTGTTTTCCAAAAAGGGCATTGGGTCAGTACTTCTGCAGAGATTTAGAAAATGAGATGGGAGTTCTCGTGGGCACCATTTGAAGTCCACTATATGGAGATAATTCCTGAAATGTTTTCCTTAAAAAACATAATTTCTTTATAACTGAAGAAAGAAAGGCATGAACATGTTGGATGACAAATGGGGGTAAATACAATATCTGCAAATGTTTGTTCTGGAAGTGACATACTAATTTAAAAATGGCCAGTCAGAGCAACTGTTTCAGAATTACAAAACAGTAAGATTTAAATCCGCATTACCTTTTTTAAATGCTTCCAGAAGCTTCCGTAGTTGAATGGCCGGTAGTAGGTCAGCAATATCTTCTTTAGTCACATATTTCAGGTCTTGTGTAGATTCCAGACCGGAGTTTAATAGCTTGTCTATCAATGCCTGCAGAGTGTCTTGAGAAATTGTTGGCAAATTTCTGAGGATGAGACCCCTCAGATCTTCATTCACAATGCTCATTGCACTACAAAGAGGGAAAATAATGGTGAAGAACAATTAGTGCCATGTCATGAATTGCATACTGAGGTAGAGGGTAATAATCCAGTAGGTCCTCCTGGTTCACACAGTAGTAACAGCTCTTGATTGGTGGGATGCAGTGAACACCTGCATCATGTAGACATAAAGCCTTATACTTTTCAGCATTTTTTTTGTATTTGGTTCCTTTTACAGTTACTTCATGACCAATCAAAGTATTTTCAGGTCCAAAATCATAATTTGCAACTGATGCCCTGATGCCATCATTGTAGTCACATGGAAAAAAACTCAGTTGCCTTCTCTACTATAATTGATGGTGGGAAGAGATTGCCAGCGCTAAGATATGCTTGGAAAAGCTGGTGTCTTTCTGCAAGGCTTGAGCACACATTTATAAAGTTACGCAGTTTTCTTGTGCACTGTTTAAAGTATGTGTGCTTGCTTTCGAACCTCATAGTCCACAAACGAATAAGTGGACCAAACTGAATGATGAGCTCTGGATAATGGCTCATATAATGATGCTTAGGTTAAAGCCGATGATGGGGAAAGACTTGTTTTCTGGAATGCAAGTATTCTTCAATAAGGACCCTTAAATAGCCTATCAGCAGAAATTGCTGGTGCACAAATCAATGCCACAATTTCTCTTAGTTGTAACACCAGTTGCCATATCTCATTGTCAGCAGGAGATGTAATCTTCTCTCCAATCAACACTGGTAACAGTCTTAGTAAGCACCAGTTCTGCATATCATGGTCACTCAGTCTATCCCTTCCTGGCTTCACCTCACAAGGTTTGTCATTTGCATCATTACCTAAATATCGGAATTGATCAATCATCCGATTTAATTCAGTGTAAGTGAACTGATGTCAACTGTGTTGGTTGATACACAATGCAAGATCAGAAGCAACAATGCCTTCAAACAAATCATGCCCAAAACACGGAGGCAACCCAGGTTGACATACATGAAACATAGACAGGCTGTTGAATAAGGAGTCAAATTTAATACCTCCACTATGAACAGAATGCTCCTCGAGGTTCTGAACATGCTCTTTGTATGACTCTGGTGTCCGAGTGTTAGCTTTGGACAAAGGATCTGCGTGAAACGCGTCTTTGTCAATTTCACAATATCGACAGAAGTACCTACTGGTACTGAAATTTACAAGAAAACCTCCAATGTTGTGTGAACCCAGGTTGACTCCACAAATGGCTTGCAAGATTCCTCAGCATACCTGTCCATCAGGTAGCACTATGCCATTAGTCTCAAGGTTTTGAAGGTCTTTCATCAAGCATCCCATGACCAATTCCTGACCAAAATACTTGAAATCTTGTTCTCTACACAAAAAAAAGTTGCATCTGGTCAATACGTGATTGGTTGTGTGGCAATAGGTCTGCAAGTGTGAGATACATAGCTAGTATTTTGTGTTTTTTCTTTCCAAACCTGGGGCCTCATTTATAAAACTTTGCGTAGGATTTGCGTCAGAAGTGGCGTACGGATGAAATATAGGACGTGCGTACGCACAGAAATATTCGGATTTATAAAACCGTGCGCACGCACATCCTACGCAGTTTTCCCTTAATAAATCACAATCAATTCTAAATGTAGCGCAGCTTTTGCGGCTTCATGTCACGCCCATAGTTGCCCATAAATAGTCCGTGAAACGCCCAAAAAAAAATATTCATCGATTGCGAAATCATGGCAAATACAGAGAGGAAATCAAAAAAACGTAACTTCACTCAATGTGAAGTAGAAATTATCGTTGGCGAGGTGGAAAAGAGGAGAAAAATATTTTTTGGAGGGCACAGTGTGGCCATTACTAATGCCAAAAAGGCACTTGAAGTGCAAAAGGTTGCAGACGCCGTAAATGCTGTAGCCTCACAACCTCGGACCGTGGCCGAAAAAAAAAGAAATGGTCGGACATCAAAGTCGAGGCAATAAAGCGTCTAGCGCTGCATCGCCAGAGTGTGTCTGCCACGGGTGGGGGAGACGGGACACCGGAGCGGACCCCTCTTGATGAGAGACTGGCGGCAATTATTGGGGAATCCCTATTAATCCCTATCCCTATTATCTACGTGTAAATGGGAAATAGTTCAGTGCAAATGTAATTTCTTGCAGCTTTCTGAGTGGTTGAGACATACGTCAGTTATTTTATCGAAAATAAAACAAACTAAAGGCATTTGCATGAATACCATGATTCCGTAGCTGATGAAGAATTTTTTACTATGAAAACAACTTTCCCCAGTGGACCATTAATACATCTATCTATCTATTTATCTATTTATCTATCTCCCTAATTATCTATCTATCTGTCTATCTAATTGCATCTATATCTGCTCCGCCAGACGGACACATTGACGAGAATATCAGTTTTGTACATTATTTCGTTCTGTTTACCATATTATATATGAGGATGAATTGCATAACATGTCAATATTTTTGCAGAACATATTTCACTTTTTTTTTTTTGCATTTCTGTTGTAATTTTCGTTTGATTTTGTTTGTTTTACACTGCAGATCGATCAAACGGGTGTTCGTGTAGGCTGTTAATTGTAATACTTGTTTTGTGAAGTCTTCAAGTTATTTATGAGAGACATAGCCTATTGCCATTTCTTTTACACAACGGTCTACAGTTTCACACACTTTCACGTGTTTCTTCCATCTGCCGACGGTGTCGCCATTTCTCATTTCATCCGTTTTTGTGCGTACGCCTGGGTCAGAGCTTGCGTGAAGGACCGCACATTTTCCCGTCAAGTTTGCTTTTTATAAATACCAATTATTGCGTAGAGAGCGGCGTACGCCTTCTTTTGTGCGTACGCAACGTTTATAAATGAGGCCCCAGGGGATTACAAAACTTCGAATGCATCTTGATAAAGTATCAAGCCTAAAGATGACCTCTCTGTCTGGGCCAAGTTTTTTGTGGTGTTTTCACCATCCCACACATCTTCAAAAATGTTCTTCAACTGGATACGGCTGTGTACTTCTCAGTACTGCTTCCACACAGACTCACAATGAAAAAGGGCCTCAATTGTCTTTTTTATAGGGACATACTGTAAAAAACACTCTTTGCCAGCTTCATTATGTCCTAGACAAATGGGCATAGGTTCAACATAATTAAAACTGTTCTTAAGCACTGTTTTCCTGCGCTGGTCTGTTTTTAGTGTGTGGCTATTACATGCTCGTAAGAGATCGTCTGCTTTCAGACTGTCCATGACATCATTAATGGAAGCCTCTGGAACCCAAAGTGCAACCAATTTCTCATTTAGTTTGAAAAGTAGATGTGACTGGTTGACATCATAAACTGACTGCATGTCTTCAATGATAGTCTGAATGACTGAAGAAGGAAGCAATAACTTAGCCTGTAATTTCAGATAAAAGAGAGCAAGATTCTTCAAAAATAGCATCTCATTTATATTTTCTGGACTAACCTCCAAATTCTCACTATTTCCAACTACACCAGTTTGTTCTTCCGTCATAGTATCACTGTCAATATTTTGAGAGCTTTCAGCTTCAGTCATAAGTGATGTGGCAACAATGGATTCACTAAGGTTTACATGTTGAATTTTTATGTTTCCTTGATACATGAGAGGTGTAGCGACTATGAGTCAGATAAAATAATAACTCAACGGGGAATTGAATTAAAATGAAAGAGACTCGAATGACACTATAATTTATAAATAATTCAGAATTAATGTTTACACCTTAACTTATTCGTCCGCCGATGTGTAAGAACTAAAAGGGGGCTCTGTTAAAGAGAAACATGTATATTTAGCTCAAATGAATGAATTAATGAATTCATAGGGAGTTTTGAGAGTCTATTTTACAGCCGAGCAAATGACTCTTCCAGCGTTCATTTGAACAGGCCGTAAATATCAACTCTGCAGCAGATATTAATATCCGAACAATAGTGAAACACTATTTAACAGCCAGGTAACTTAGATCGGCAGTTCAAGACATTAAATTGATAAGCACATAAGTTAACACAAGAACAGTTATCTTTGAATACAAACGGAACTTTATTGATTACTCTAACACATCAAACTAATATCTAACATAAACACACGCACTCGCACATTCACACATTGCAGAAAGGAAGAAGGTGAGGAAAGAATAAGTTCTAAGAGAGAGAAATTATGAAATCCTAAAGCCTTGTTTATACTCGCCGCGGCCGCAAGAGCGCGAGGGTGCGCGCGGCAAAAATGACGTCAACGCGGAGGGGGCGGTCTCGCGCGTTGGCTCCGCAAGACCCCATTTCGCCTGGCGGTGCGCAGCGCATTTTTTGTAACTCCGCGCGCACCTCCGCATCCGAAGATGTACGATTTTGAGGCGACTTTGTCCGAGCTGGTGCGTCAGTACCGGCACATTTATGACCATTCCATGAGGGATCATCGCGACAGCCAGATGGCACAGAATTCATGGAAGTTTGCATTGATGGCCATCCATCCGTCCAACCATCCATTCCTTTTGTGAATAGGACTTTGCATTAAGCACCCAGTTTGCACTTGTCTTAAGTAACTGCTTACATTTTCAAAATGAGCCTACACTTACTGAAATAGAACCTTTGATAAAATAAGGCATGTTTTATAAAAAGTAACTGTACAAAGAGGCTTAATTTAGTACATTAGTTTACAAGACACTTTCTGCAGCATTTATTGTGCTTGTTTAGTGTTAATTTCAGAATGTACAAACAAAATCAGAAATTAGTTGTCATCTTCAGTTAATGCACTGTGAACTAATATAGTTATATATATATATATATATATATATATATATATATATATATATATATATATATATATATATATATATATATATATATATATATATATATATATATATATATATATTAGTATAAAAACCATCTGCAAAATTTGGGGGAATGTACTTGTACTACGATCAACGAAACTGTGGTCGAGCCCAACTTGTAACTGTAGGCAACACATTTTTGGTTACTGCCAGACGCAAGAACACGTAGTGTGACGGCCAGTCTCTCTTGTAAAGTTACGGGGCTCATGTGGGTTCGTTTATGTTCCACGAACGGCTTGCGGGACGCCATGTTCACCTGTTCCGGTAAACTACTTCTTCGCTCGTGCTTTCGACGGATTTAAGAACAATTACTCCAAGTCGCCCCCTGTCGTTTCACAGAATACTACAACGGCGCGCGCGTCGACTATAAACGCCTCGTCCGTTTGGGGGAGGAGCGCGCTCAGTTTGCGGAGCTCGCGCTGCGGAGCCAGGCGCGAGTATAACAGGGCCTTAAGCAATATATGCATTTATGACACATGACCTGAAGAAACCATTGATCAGTAATTGAACCTCCTATCGTTTCTTAGGCAGGGTTATTACATTTGATCTAATGCACCAGTTCAGCTTGGAATCAAGAGGCATTACTTGCGTTTGTGTCTCGTGTGTCGTCTGACAAGGGGGTTCCCTTTTCCTGGCTGGACAGGGGTTTTCCCGGATCTTTGATTCGCTGAAGGTCTGGTCGTGTCTTGAATCAACGTCTCGGGAAGCCAATCACGTGGCGTGTTGGCGGCTGGATGAAGTCTTGTGGGCGTTGTTTGAAGTTGAAGCGCACTTTTGGAAACTCGTTGTTGAGAAACTTTTGCGGCGGAACTTAACAGAACCCGAGACTTAACGGAAAGAAAATAAACTTTAAGTAAAAGAAAGGAAAGTGAGAGAAAAGCAGATGGCCTGAATGAAATCGTTGTTTAACCCATTTTCTCCGTTCAGAACTCAACTCTGGTCAAACTGATAGGACTTAACTCATCTCTCAACGAACAGGCCTTGAACCGGCTCGAACTGCTGGCTCTGAACAGGCCGCGCACTAGCTGTGACGTGAGCTGGAACCTAACTAAACTGCTGTGAACCGAACTGCTGTGAACAGAACTAGATTCTTCGTTCGTGTTCTGAGATTAAACTCAAATATTTGCCCATCCCCTGGATGGGTTCTGGCCAATTAGGCTTCAGGGGTGACTGTGTCTCCACCCCTCCCATAAAATTGGATTATCTATAGTAATTTAGTTTCCTGCTCTTAAGCAGAGAGTAAATTTAGACCTAATTTCTTACTATAAGGACATGATCAATTCTATAAAGATTTCATACAGCTCATCTGTTGGATTATACCCATACGAACACACAAATATCAAACACAGTGCCTTTTCATCCACTCATTCAATAGTAATATAATTGCATGAATTGGGAGTAATATACATGCATAATAGTCACGTGTATCAGTTGTAACACACTAACAAGCTATGTCGAAGGCTATTTGAATGAAAGTCCAATAATCAGTGATTTGATGCACTCCATATGTAACAGTTTCTGTGAGTTTGCTTGGAGTTTTAGCTGTGTCACGTGGAGTTCATTTACCGGTCATTGAAAAGACAGAGATCTGGTTTGTTTCTTTGTCTTGTGATCACAACGAGTCCTCTGTCCTCTTTAACTAAGTTTTGAACGAAAGTCAATAGGAAGTCAGTTAATTATTATCAACAACTAGTAGCTCCGGGCAGAATGGAGCCTCCATCTCTCTTGTGATCGATGGTCGATTTCCTGGGGTCTGGAGCTGAATTGGGCTTTTTATGAAGGGGATGTTCATTTGATCGAATCATTTGGAAGATTCATTAAACTATGTTTCTGCGTCCACAATTCCTACAGACGCTACAGAGGTAAAGGTGGAGATCACTGAAAATGATTTATCACACTGCTTAAAGGGGCATGTCACTCTTCGTCCCTCTTTAATGTGCACTTTAAGATGGGAATAAAACTGAGTTAGTGTATCACTTTTAGCACTACACAAGTCAACATGGCACGCAAAGTCTACTGCAGGGTACAAATGTGATCTAGGCACCACCACACAATCATTGTGGTGTCTGTAAAGATGTGAATTCAAAGCTGCTAATTTTGCAAACTTCCTATTACAGTCCTGGATGCAAAAATGAAGAAACACGTTAGGGATATTGCTGTGAATCCTCATGTGCTTCACATAGGCCACTGGAGTACTGCATTGCTGCCCACATAACTGACTTGCAAACATGCTGACAAGTGAAAATGAAGACTGTCTCTTTTGACATGAAAAAAATTAGCTCAAAATCTCAACAACAAAAAAATATTCACTAAAATAAAATGTCCATTAGGCTACTGTAGACTACTGGGCAAAGTAACATTACAATACAAACCATCTACACAAAAAAAATTGAACAGGATTTTTTTATCCTTACTGAATATTGTAACGCATAACTTATTCTATCAAGCTAACTTGGATCTAAGCAATCCAAAATACAGCCAACACTAAAGAAACAAAACAGCAACACTAGTAAAGAAAAACTCCACTCAGAATACAGTTATGTACAAATTAGAACAAGCTTACCCAAATTTGCAAGCACGTTATCGAAATCAACGTTTTGTCTAATATAAAGTAGAGGTACATTAGGCAATAGATGAAAAGATCTCAAGCTAAAATGAGCAAATGAGATGACGATAATTACAGCGTGTTACAGATACAACAATATTACTTTGTTGCTATGATGTTAAAGGCTTACTTTGCAGTTTATAGTATACAATATTTGATTGAACTCACCGTGTAATCGGGACATATCTGAATCAGAAATCCAGCTCCACTCTATGACGCAGTTTGCACGTCGTTGACGGGTTTAGCACTGAAATGGACAATTGATGTAAAACAATTACATCTCAGCATCCACAATTATTAGTTATTTGCACAGTTATTTGCAACTAGAAACGTGTATCTTGTGTAAAAGAAGCAAGGCAAAGGTGCACTCACCGGTTAAATCACAGTGTAAAGACAGATGAAAATCCACGTGCTCGCTGACGTTTTCAGTTTCAAAAACACTGTTAAGTACTGTTTTCTTCCCTTCGTGTAATAAATACGGTAAAATGCTGTTAAATTTTGTCTACGTCATTTCACCAACCGAAAAAAAAACAGCAATACGCTGTTTTTTAAAATAACAGGATTATACTGTTACATTTTTGCTGTAAATTAACAGCAATTTTTAACAGTGTAGACTATATAAAGCTGTTCAACTACTTTCAAATCTTTTTGCAACACTTCAAGCTATAAGAACAGCTTCTGAAGTTATAAAGGGATAAGCGATAGTTCACCCAAAAATTAAAATTCTGTCATCATTTACTCTCCCTCAAGTTGTTCCAAATCGTCTAAGGTTACGTATGTAACCTCTGTTCCCTGAGAACAGGGAACGAGCGCTGCGTCTAGCTGACGCTATGGGGAACGCCCTCGGCGTGACTGGTGTCTGAAGCTACTATCGAATCACGGCAAAGTCTTTGACCGACGTCAGCCCATGACGTCATCAACGTGCGACCCGGAAGTATAAAAGGGCGCCGTGCCAACACATACACATCTTCTCGTCTGAAGGGACTGTATGGCAGATAGGCCCTGAAGCATGGCAACGCGACGCAGCGCTCGTTCCCTGTTCTCAGGGAACAGAGGTTACATACGTAACCTTAGACGTTCCCTTTCGAAAGGGAACTCTCGCTGCGTCTAGCTGACGCTATGGGGAACGATATACCAACGCCGCCATGCTGAGGGGAGTGTCTGCCCATTGGCAGTGACAACTGTCAACTCAAGTAATTCATAGAAAAACCTGAGCGATTCCCCCTCAGGTCCTGGGCTGACAGTGACAGCACTTCCTACGGTCATAGCCCAAGCTATACAACTAAACGGAACCCTAACGCACTGCGTGGAGTTCCATCTAGACAGCTTGAAGGCCCGGGACCACTACTTCCAAAGAAGGGGTCCCTTCAAGGGAATGTGGCTAGGGGACCCGAAGGAACCCCAGCCAGTCACTACTCGGGAAATGTTCTCCCGAGTGCCACCAGGGAGGCCTGACCTGGTGCCCTAAGTGTTATGGACACTTCGGTTTAGCCAACCCTGTCTGTTCAAACAGAGCCTCTGGATGGTGCCCAAGGGGCGTCCAAGCTAAGGGACTGAAACACAGGCAGTCTCACTTAGCCCGGAACTCAGAGACGGGTTATCCAAGAGAGCAACACTCAGCGTAGTGCTTTTCAACCCTTGCTATCGAGGGGAGTCTGCCTGCTCAAATCAAGGATCTACCAGGTGCTTGTGTTTCAAAGCAGTAGGGAGGCCGAAAGGGCCTTAATGACTGATCTAACAGGGAGGCCTCATGAGAGGCCTACGACCGTCTGACCAGGCTCAGGCGGCTGAGCACTCATAGACGACCCTCATAGAGGGGAGCAGCTGAGCCTGCCTGGCGAGTAACCTCCAGCTGTAAGCCCAACTACCACAATTTCTCACAGAGAACTGGTAATCAAAGTGCCTAGCTCAGGAACTTCAACTTCAAGGAGGCCCTGTGGGCCTACTACTTGATAGCGGGTATTCCAGGGAGGCCTATAGAGGCCTACTACCTAACCGCAAGCCATGCTGGAAACCCAAGCATCCAGGCTCGGGACTCCGTCCTCAGGGAGGCCTTAGTGAGGCCTACTACCTGACAGCAATACCGCCTGCTGAGGTTACCCTTGTTTTCTCAAGGAGGCCTATGGAGGCCTACTACTTGACAGTCAAGCTACGCAGGCTAGTCGGGCATCCTGTTTAAGGAACCCGTCCTCAAGGGAGGCCTATTTAAGGCCTACTACCTGATAACCAGCCTTTAGGGAGGCCTGGAGAGGCCTACTACCTGATTGCAATACGTGCTAAATGACTGGGTCCCAGGAACACCTCAGGGAGGCCTGATGGGGCCTACTAC
Source organism: Gobio gobio (assembly GCF_949357685.1). Classification (NCBI taxonomy): domain Eukaryota; kingdom Metazoa; phylum Chordata; class Actinopteri; order Cypriniformes; family Gobionidae; genus Gobio; species Gobio gobio. The sequence continues at coordinate 49,295,618 of NC_137114.1, forward strand.
CTCGTTCGAGTGACCACCATCTGGGACTCGACAGTCAAGCTACGCAGGCTTTTCGAGCATCCTGATTAAGGAACTCGCCCTCAAGGGAGGCCTATTAAGGCCTACTACCTGATAAGCAGCCTTCAGGGAGGCCTGGAGAGGCCTACTACCTGTTTGCAATACGTGCTAACTGTTTCAAATGACTGGGTCCCAGGAACACATTAGGGAGGCCTGATGGGGCCTACTACCTTGTTCGAGTGACCACAATCTGGGAGCTCACCCTCCGGGAGGCCTATTGAGGCCTACTACCCGACAGTCAAGCTACGCAGGCTTTTCGAGCATCCTGATTAAGGAACTCGCCCTCAAGGGAGGCCTATTAAGGCCTACTACCTGATAACCAGCCTTCAGGGAGGCCTGGAGAGGCCTGCTACCTGTTTGCAATGCGTGCTAACTGTATCAAATGACTGGATCCCAGGAACGCCTTAGGGAGGCCTGATGGGGCCTACTACCTCGTTCGAGTGACCACAACCTGGGAGCTCACCCTCAGGGAGGCCTATTGAGGCCTACTAGTCGACAGTCAAGCTACGCAGGCTATCCGAGCATCCTGATTAAGGAACTCGCTCTCAAGGGAGGCCTATTGAGGCCTACTACCAGATAATCAGCCTTTAGGGAGGCCTGGAGAGGCCTGCTACCTGTTTGCAATTCGTGCTTAACTGTTTTAGATGACTGGGTCCCAGGAACACCTTAGGGAGGCCTGATGGGGCCTACTACCTTAGAATTTAACAGCAGGTCTTCAGGGAGGCCTGATGAGGCCTACAACCTGCCTCTGGGAGTGACCACAATCTGGGAGCTCACCCTCAGAAAGGCCTAGTAAGGTCTTAGAGTTAACAGCAGGCCTTCAGGGAGGCCTGATGAGGCCTACAACCTGCCTCTGGTAGTGATCACAACCTGAGAGCTCACCCTCAGGGAGGCCTAATAAGGCCTTACAACTAACAGCGGGCCTTCAGGGAGGCCTGATGAGGCCTACAACCTGATAGCCGCCAGGCTAGCTGTCCCGATGCGCACATCGGTACATACCTCCAGTGAGGCCTGGTTGAGGCCTTCCAACTGAAAACGCGCCTTGTTCAAGAGGCCTACTGAGGCCTACAATTGACAGCCGACCTTCAGGAGAGCGTTTTTGCCCCTCTTTAACCTGATAGCCAGCTAAGCTAGCAGTACCTTGATGCCTCAGCATTGGCACCTGCCTTACTAGAGCCTCCGATCTAAGTGGTACATATTACCAACGGTGGCGGTGCCTCAGCAACGCGCCTCCTTCATCCACATCCCAACTGACGCCTCAGCGTTCAGTCGTTGATGAATACCCAACTCTATACAGGAAACCTGGGGTCTGTAAGAAATACATATTTTTAGTGTAATACACAAAAATGACCACTCTCACCTGCGGCATGCTGAGCGAAGACTCATTGTGCGGTTCTCACCACCATGTTCTACCGCCCTTGAATGCCTGAAAGGGGCGTTCTCACTGAGCAGGTCCGGGTGGGCCATCAGAACATAGTTCTACTCATCATGGGCCCGCCTCAGGCCTGATGTAAGAAGTGCCTGGGTAAAAAATCATTAAAAGACATTAAAAAGGAAAAAGGAGAGGGCTAGGATGTAACCGCCCTCAAGGGAAGTGATCCATCACCAACGGCGAGAGCGCTGGTCCTGGATCACCTCCCTCAGATCCTTTTTCCCCCCCGGGAATCCCATCTCCTCTGTGCCCTGCTCCTCCACGGAGGGGGGGGGCACGAGAGGAGACGCTAGCTCTCTGGTCCTGCCTACGGTCCTCAGACCGTGAAGGACCAGGTCCCGCCTGCCTGGGTGGGGGCGCGGATCTCAGCGGTATGCATGTCTTAAATGCCGCTGAACGCGCCTTCGCCTCCCTGAACTTTCCAACCCCCGCCTCAACGGAGGTGCCGAAAAGTTCAGTCGGCGAAACCGGCGAATCGAGGAGAAAGCCTTTCTCTTTCTCCCCGATATCAGCCAGGCTCAGCCACAGATGCCTCTCCGTGACCACCATAGCCGCCATAGAGCGGCCGATGGCAGCAGCAGTCTGCTTGGTGGCCCGGAGAGCAAGATCTGTGGTGCGGCGCAGCTCAGCAACCGCCTCAGGGGACAGCCCGGCCCCCTGGTCGAGATCCTCCAGCAGGTCCGCCTGGTACGCCTGAAACACCGCCATGGTGTGAAAAGCAGCACCAGCCTGACCCGCTGCCGTGTATGCCCCTGCCATTAAAGCACAGTTTGAGCTCTCAGTGTTGATGCCCACGAAATGCGAGAAAAGTCTGCAAACTTTCCTCGCCAGTCGGTAGCCTCAACACATATCCATATTCCCCTATCCCCTCGACATCAGCGAAGTTAAACGCTGATGCTGATGAATATTGGGTCGAATATGGATTCTTCCATGCCCTCTCGATCTCTGTAAGAAGATCAAGAAGGAATGGAAGGCTCATCTGAGCTGATGGTTTATGGCCAAGGAGAAAACGATTGTGCAATCTACCACGAGCGATCTCTCCTCTAACGCGCCAACATGGCAGCCGCAGCCTGCCTGCAGTACGTTCCATAACATTCATCAGCTCAGCATACACGGTCAGGGTGGCTGAGAGGATTCATACCACTCTCACCAGCCATCCCTAAGAGCACTTGCTGTTTAGTCTCGTTAACCGCCAGATCGTCGCGACGATCGGCGAGCTGCATCTGAGAACCCATGATGTATGCCAACGCTCAGCCTCAGCTTGAACGGGACAGCATCATCCAGTCCCAGATGCCAAACTTTCTTCCCTCAGGAAAAAAGCCAGACTAGAGTGGAGCGATCTCAGATTGAAAACCGCTCACACTCACACACAAACAACTTCAAATGAACTTGACTGTGCATGCTCTTGATCCCAGGCAGTAAATACACACTCGTGTGTATTAATAATTGAATTTGTTTTACCTTAACTCGTATAGCAGTTCAAACAGACAGTCCCTGAAGACGAGAAAGATGTGTATGTGTTGGCACGGCGCCCTTTTATACTTCCGGGTCGCACGTTGATGACGTCATGGGCTGACGTCGGTCAAAGACTTTGCCGTGATTCGATAGTAGCTTCAGACACCAGTCACGCCGAGGGCGTTCCCCATAGCGTCAGCTAGACGCAGCGAGAGTTCCCTTTCGAAAGGGAACTGTATATATTTCTTAGTTCTGTTGAACACAAATGGAGATATTTTGAAGAATTTGGGAAACTGAACAGTTCTGGGGCATCAATGACCGTAGTATTTGTTTTCCCTAAATTGGAAAATGGCCTTGTTACAAACTTTCTTCAAAATATATTCCTTTGTGTTCAATTAGTGTATTAATTAAACCACTTTTGAACAGATCAAATTACACTAAATACTACTGATGAAAACACCAAAGCAACATGTTTATTGTTTTTTGTCTATTAGATATTATTGTATTTTTTTACATGTTTGAAATAAAGCCATTTACTCATTCATAGTTTACATAAGCTTTTAAATAATATGAAAAGCATTAGTATGAAATAATAACTATAACATTATTGTAACAGTTCTGTTCTGTATTGTCCCGTTTTAACTCTGTTTTTCTGTGTTTCCTGTCAGTAGCCAATAGCCAGGTTTCCATCCAAGGATTTTTTGTGTGAAAAAAGGTTTATCGCATCAAAATGTTTACAGATAAAGCTGATGCATATGCCAATTATGGATCTTTTTTGCAAATGTCGACGCAATCTTTTTCCTTTTAACTTTAGCATTTCAATTATATAGCCAAGTTTCCATCCACTTTTTCCACAGTTACACAGCACGCAATTTGCTGTCTCCAGTCTGTTTCCGTCCAATTGGCCCTTTACTAATAAAATGGTGTGCATAAAGACGTCATCCCTAAAAAACACATTAGCCAGGGCTATGTGTTTAATACTGCAAAATACGCTCAATGTTACATTCACTGCCATTGCCGTCCAGAATAAAAGAAAACATCCCAATCGAGTGAAGGAATTTATTGTGATCCAACTTTTGCCTCGCATTTCAGGATGAAAAGACAAACATGTCTTCTATTTTATCTTCAAGTGTTGTGCATAAGTCAACCGAGCTGCAGCACAAAACAACTTTACTTGGACCCATTGTGCGAGCTGTCTCTTTAATCCCGCGTGTGGTTTACATGTTGCTGCTGTTTGGGCTGACATTTTTGACACACCCACCAGCAGCCCAATCAGCACCAACATGTATATAAACCATGGTGTTAAAGAGACAGCTCGCACAATGGGTCCAAGTAAAGTTGTTTACAAATGTGTCCGCTGCATCTCGGTATACGCAACAATTGAAGATATTAGAATACATGTTTGTCTTTTCATCCTGAAATGCGAGGCAAATGTTGGATCACAATTAATTAGGAACCACAGTTTCCACAAATCCCGTCACTCTTATTCTGGACAGCAAGGGCAGTACCTGTAATATCAAGCATGTTTTGCAGTATTAAACACATATTTATATCGATTTCATCAGGCTCCGAAAATTATTTAAAAAGAATTGTTTACAAATGTGTCCGCTGCAGCTCGGTATTTTATAGTAAAAATATAGCATATCAACATAATGATGTAGTTGTTTATATTTTTAGCTTCATTGCAAGGCAAGTTTATTTATATACCAAATTTCATACACAATGGTAATTAAGTGCTTTACATAAAAATGAGAAAGAAAATACAAGGTATTAAAGTAAGAACTTTAATACCATAACTTAAAAAGTATATGGTATTAAATGTTGCGTTAAAAATGATTTAAATTAGAATTGATTACCAGGAGATAAAAAAGTTAATTAAATGGGATGGGGATGTTCTCTTTTATTCTGGACGGCAAGGGCAGTGATTGCATATATTTTGCATGTATTTATATCGATTTCATCAGGCTCCGAAAATTATTCAAAAAGAACACAAAGAATGGCCTTCTCAGCTGCCATAGTTGCAACTCTTGCGTCATAAGAACAGGGTGTTCAACGCATCACCATTGCCGTTTAAAAAACATTTTGCAATGTTTTGTCGGGGCTGAACGCAGCCCTGGTTTCCATCCAAGGATTTTTTTGCAAATCAAAATTTTGACCGATATGGAAATGGCAATTATTGATAATTTTTTGCAAATGTTCACAAACTTCCGTTTAAATTTAGCATATAAATTCTGTGTCGATACTTCAAATGTTGCGGAAATTTTTTTCGGAAACATTTTTTGTCGGGAAAGAAGACTTTAACGTAGAAAACCGCCAGTAGTTAGCGACAAGCAACTAGATTAATGAGTGAATTGAATCCTTCATTCAACCGATTCGTTCACTTCCAAACGGTTCAAGGTACAAATGACAGTTTCAGTGCAGCTTCAAAGGGCTTTAAACGATACCAGACGATGAATAAGGGTCTTATCTAGCGAAACGATCAGTTTTTGCGAGAAACCGAGCAGTATTTATGCAATTATTTTACCTCTTAAAAGGAGAAACGCGATCGTCTCTGAGCTCCGCCATAACTTCTGGCATGTAAGGTCAAATTTGATCGTGGTCATAGATATATCGATAGTAGATGCCTCATTCTACTGATCCATGCAGTCACTAATGAGGCATCTACGTATACATCTATGACCACGGTCAAATTTGACCTTACTTGCCGGAAGTTATGGCGGAGCTCAGAGACGATCGCGTTTCTCCTGTTAAGAGGTAAAATAATAGCATAAATACTAATCTGATCGTTTCACTAGATAAGACGCTTATTCATCGTCTGGTATCGTTTAAAGCCCTTTGAAGCTACACTGAAACTGTCATTTGGACCTTGAACCGTTTGGAACCCACTGAAGTCCATTATATGGAGGAAACCCCTGGACTGTTTTCATCCTAAAGCTTAATTTCTTTTCGACTGCAGAAAGAAAGACATGGACATCTTGGATGACATGGGGGTGAGTAAATTATCAGCAAAAGTTTATTTAAAAGTGAATTAATCCTTTAAAGTAAATAGCCCCTGACAGTACTTCAGAGAATACACCATATCAGTACATTATCTGCATTGTTCAAACATTAACATATATTAACTCTTTCCTTCAAGCAAATATGTTTCAATTAGTGCCCACTTCTGTCGAAAAATGTCAGATTTTAACTGCAAGTCTGCAGTCATTTTCTCAAATAAATATACATGTATAACTGTTTCAGTCTATTTGTTCATTCTATCACAGTGGGTTTGTGTACCTTCATCCAGTTCACAGATTATCTTCCTAGCTGCCATTAACAATATATGCAATACAAATACAAATAACTGGGATTTACTGAACAGATCTGAGGGGAAATCATCAAGTAGAACAATTCTGGTGCATTGGAATATGTCTTTCTAACACTTTATTAATTTCCCCTTTTTAACCCCCTGCCAATACACTTGTATTTTGGGGCTTTCCCAGAATATATGTACATAGTCCCCCACCATTCCACAATCTCTCCAGCATTGTGATAATGGCGAAGTTCTGTCAAATTTGGCAACCACCAGTGGAACCCTGAAGAATCTCATTTTCATTTTCCAATCAAATTCCTTACACATTTGGCTGTTGATACCCTTATGACAGCCAACACATATATTTATCCACATCTCATCTTCTATTACAGTATTTAACTCTAGTTCCCAGTTTCTTTTGATATGAAACATGTCATCAGATTGATCCTGCTTTAACTTTCCATAAATATGTGCTATATGATTTTTAGTAGGTAGATCACGCTCAATAATATTGATAAAATATTTTTCAACACTTGTTGGAGATCTTTTAATTACGTCCCAATGTTTATGAATTGTGATATAATGTTGTAATCGTAAATATCTAAAGAAATCATTAGATCTCAGTGGTTGTTAGATCTCAGTATGGTTTTTCTATCAAAAATTTGATTAATTATATTTAAACCATTCTCTTCCCATCTACTAAAGGCACTATCCCATATAGAAGGGAGAAAATCTGGGTTACCCAAACTTCTTATGCTATTTGTTCCATATCTGCTATTAATAAATACAGTCTGATCCGGTTTGACCAATTTTTTAATATGCTTCTGAATTCTGTTTGCTGTTATTGAAGTAAAAATTTTCATATCCTGACATAGTAGGCTTATTGGTGTATAAAGCCGTACATTGTCTAGGGTCTTTTCCAGTTTTATGAATTACAGTAATTATTGCGTCAGACCATGAATGTGGGGGGTCTTCATTATGTAGCACATAGTTATATTTGTTTTCCAGTTTCCTGATTTTATTCTCTATCTCATTTTGTTTGGCTAATCTCAATTTTTTATTCCTGGATGTTATTTCTATTATTACTTCTTGTCACTGCTTTGGCTCCCTCCCACAAAATAGATGGGGTAACCAGTTCATTATTATTAATATCAGTTATTAATATCAAGTATTCAATCAGTTGTTGTCTTATTTCTTCTTTCGCCTTAAAATCATTTATTACTGAGACATTTAATCTCCAGAATTTAAATTGTTTATCTTGTCCTAAAACTGAAGTTTTAGCCTAACTGGAGCATGATCTGATATAGTTATGGGATCTTACATTCTTTGACATGATGTAAATCTACTCTAGATGTTGAAAAGTAGTCTATTCCAGAATAACTACCATGTACATGTGACATAAAGGTAAAATCCTTCTCTTTAGGATGCAAGTGTTGCCAAATATCTGTTAAACCTAAATTCTCTCATTATTCCTAAGAGCTTTTACTTTTTTTGACTGTAAGGAGCGCAATAGAGTTATCATTACAAATACATTATTATAAATGTTGTATGTGCTAGTCACCAGTATATTCCAGTAATACAGAAAAACAAAAAACACGTTAGCTGTCAAGGGCAAATAATTAACGTAAACAAAAACAACAACAGAAACTATGTACATGAACAAGACTTCCCCACATCCATTTGTCAAGTTCGAGTCAAGTTCTTGTCTCGTAGGCGCGCGTCGGATCCACATCCACCTTTACCTTGCACTGACCATCTTGCCTTCAATATTTCTCTTACTTGTCGGCCTCATTCATCCACTCGAACTTTAATTCCCAGGTCCCGCAGCAGTGGTACAGCATCCATCAGGGTAGGAAAAGTTTTTACTCCGGTCTCCAGGTAGATCCTTACACACTGGGCTCGCACATCCTTCATCTTGAGCTGTTTCAATACATCTCGTACCTGCGCTCTTTTCCTCTGCAGCTCAGGCGAGTAATCATTGTCAAAAAAGATCCATTTCACGTTGTACAGGACCTGTTTCTGTGACCAGGCTTGTCGTAAGATTGCGCCCTTAACCGCATAGTCCAGGAATCTCACTATTATCGATCTCAGAGGTGCAGCGGGGTCTTTTGGTTTGCCTGCAAGGGCCCTGTTTGCTCTTTCGATCTTTATATCCATGTCCTGAGGTAGCTGTAGAACAGTGGTGAGCAGACCCATAACAAATCCTGCTGTATTTTCCCCTTCGCAGCCCTCTGGAACTTGATATATCCGCCTCACGTTCCAGTATATATATCGTAGCGCTCATTCGTGTCTCATCCCAGTCTCCTCAGCAGCGCTGATCTGTTCCTCCGTCTCCCCGATTCTGCTCTGCAAACCATTTATTTGGCATTTTAAGTCCTCAACCAAGGTCTCCAATTTTGTCAGTGATATTTGTTTGTTTATGCCCCTCTTGATTTTCTTTTCTTAACGATTTCAGTTCTTCCGTCACTTCAGTAAGTTCGGGAACATGCGGGCTAGCTTTAGTAGGCCTAGGTGATCTTTTCTTATCGTCTCTTTCTCTTTAATTTTCCTTCTCTTTTTGTGTCACGTTGCTGTACTCATTCTGAAAAACTCAGAATATATCTGAATTGGTTATGTAAATCGGGATATATTGCAACAATCCGACGGAGCTTAACTTTCACGCGTTTGCCATCTCTCTGACGCTACCGGAAGTCCGTCTACATTTTTTTGTCAAACTTTTTCAGTCTAGCGTGCCGCTGATGCCACTGCACACTAAATCCTTTGCAGGAGGAGCAGGAAAGTCACTATTTCTTCATTGTCAACTTTGGACAATACTTTTTAATATGAGTTGCTAGTTTGCCTGGGAGGATGAATCTCTTCCCACACTGAGTACAGTACAGCTTCTCTGCATTATGAACTCTACTTTGGTGCCGTTTCAGAAGACAAGATGTAATAAAGCTCTTCCCACACTCAAAACACACATAATCTCTCACTTCATTGTGTGTTTGCTGGTGCAGTTTTAAACATTCCAGCCTTGAAAAACTCTTTCCACAGAGAGAACACACATGAGGCTTCTCATCTGAATGAACTTTCAGGTGTGATTTTAGATGTGATGACAAAATGAAATCCTTGCCACACTGATCACAGTTAAATGGTCTTTCTCCAGAGTGAATGCGCAGATGTTGACTGAGAGATGATGGGTCACTGAAACTCTTTCCACACTGAGTGCATGAGTACGGTTTCTCTCCAGTGTGAATTCTCATGTGTCTGTTAAGATCTCCATTTCTTGTGAAACTCTTTCCACATTGAGGGCAGGTGTACAGTTTCTCTCCAGTGTGAAGTCTTAAGTGTACCTCAAGTTGTCTTCTATGCGTGAAACTCCCTTTTTTACACTGCGGGCAAGTGAAATGTCTATCTCCGTGGTGAATTCTTATGTGACTATGAAGGTGTTCCTTTACCTCAAAACTCTCTTCACAATGAAGGCATGAGAACAGGTTCTCATGAACTCTTAAGTGTCTCTTAAGGCTGCTATTAAGCATGAAACGCTTCCCACACTGCGGGCAAGTGAAAAGTGTTTCTCCGTGGTGAATTCTTATGTGTTTATGAAGGTGTTCCTTTACTTCAAAACTCTTTTCACAATGAAGGCATGAAAACAAGTTCTCATGAACTCTTAAGTGTTTCTTAAGTATTCTACTAAACATGAAACTCTTTCCACACTGAGGACAGGTGTACGGTTTCTCTCCAGTGTGAGCTCTCATGTGCTGGGTAAGGTCTCCTTTTTTACTGAAACACTTTCCACATTGAGGGCAGGTGAACGGTTTCTCTCCAGTGTGAACTCTTATGTGTTCCTTAAGTTTGCTTCTACGTGTGAAACTCTTTTCACACTGCGGGCAAGTGAAAAGTGTTTCTGAAGGGTGAATTCTTTTATGACGTTTCTTTACTTCAAAACTCTTTTCACAGTGACGGTGTGTGAAAGCCTTTTTGGCTTTTGTTCTTCGAGTTCTGTTTCCTGAGACATTATCTTCAGCCTGTGAGCGATTAAGAGATTCTCCTCCAGTTGAAAGACTCTGAGGTTTCTGACACTCCTCCACTCCGTTCAGTTCTTGACTTTCCTCTTTCACCTCCATCAGATCTAAAAAAAAAATATGATTGAAAATCAAATCAAGAGACAGAAGAGTTTTGGATAACTGTGTTAATTATGATCAGTAATTTATTCATGGTCAGTAATTATTTTGTAAATTCACCCTTACACAAATAAAGGCCTTAAACTTGTCTTAAATAAGAGCAGAACATCTTAAATTCCTAAAGTAATTGCATTAACCCTTTCATGCATAGGTCACTACAGTGAACCGCTATTCAAAAAGCATTTTCTTGCATATGCATGGGTTTTGATGGCATAGTTGCACATCAACCTCTACAGTGGACCCGTGTGCACCATCCTATACATTGCCACCAAGTGGCAAGCTGTTGTATTTTCCATTTTTTCCCCTTTCAAACCAAGATGGCCAATGGCCAGTCAGAAATTCCAAATTGCTCCAGAATAACTAGACATTCCTTCTATCATAGAAGACTCTTGCAGGTAACCGAAAAAGTAGCATCAACAGTCAAACCACAGTAAAATTTTCCAAATATTGATTTTAGGGAGAAAATTCTGATTTATCATCTGTTCACTACAGTGGACATCATGCATCAATAGCTATATTTCAGCTACAATTCATGCTATTATTGTTTTTGAAAATACTTAATCTGCAGTAACTTTTTTGACTGTAAATAAATGTATGTGTTATTTGCATTAACATCATAAAGTAATGTGATTACATAATACATGTTACCTATAATGTGTTACTTTACTCCTTACATCAAAAAGTAGTCTGATTAAATAATGCAGGTTACTTGTAATGAGTTACTTAACTCCTTGCATCATTAAGTAATCTGATTACATAATGCATGTTATTTGTAATGAGTTACTTTACTCCTTGCATCATGAAGTAATCTGATTACATAATGCATGTTACTTGCAATGAGTTACTTTACTCCTTGCATCAAAAATTAATCTGATTACATAATGCATGTTACTTGTAATGAGTTACTTTACTCCTTGCATCAAAAAGTAATCTGATTACATAATGCATGTTACTTGTAATGAGTTACTTCACTCCTTGCATCATGAAGTAATCTGATTACATAATGCATGTTACTTGTAATGAGTTACTTTACTCCTTACATTAAAAAGTAATCTGATTACATAATGCATGTTACTTGTAATGAGTTACTTTACTCCTTGCATCAAAAAGTAATCTGATTACATAAAGCATGTTACTTGTAATGAGTTACTTTACTCCTTACATTAAAAAGTAATCTGATTACATAATGCATGTTACTTGTAATGAGTTACTTTACTCCTTGCATCATGAAGTAATCTGATTACATAATGCATGTTACTTGTAATGCATTACCCCTAACACTGCTCATTTCAGATGAGATGGAAAATACCTGATTGCTAGGTTTTCTTCGAGGAGAGCTATGGTAGAAATGTGTGCATCTTGAACATAATCAGAATGATCAGCTAATAAGGGTAAATCATACACAGGAGGGAGCATCTGAGTTGGGTTTCCACAGCCCTAGTTTCCGCAGTTGACAGGTTGTAGAGATCTCTGATGGAATCACGTCGTCATGTTCTGATATCAAAGATACGCTAAGTTCAACTTTTATGAAGTTCAATTGTGTTTTTATATATTTGATAGTTTTCACATGATTTTATAAAATTGTATTGATTGGATTGTTAAATACACACAATATTGCTGTGATATTACTGTATTATGTTTAATACAGTATCTCTTCAGTTTAAACCATAAACACATGCTGTCTCTAGTGGACATCTGAAAATCTCTTTGAAAAATATGTGTAAAAAAATAAAATACATTTCAGGGTATCTGCAGGCTTCACCAAGTCAAATTTAAGACTTTTTAAGACCTTTTCAAGACCATTATTAATTAAATTTAAGACCTATATCACGCAATAAAAAAAATAAAAAAAAACGTACAAAAGGAAATGCAGAATCATAAAATAACTTGCAAAGCAAATTAATTTATTCAAATTGAACAAAGTATTAGTAAACTTGCACTTCCTCATGGCTCAATCCCACCAGGATTAATATACAAACACTACCGGTCAAAAGTTTGAGAACAGTAAGATTTTTAAATGTTTTTACAGAAGTCTCTTCTTCTCACCAAGGCTGCATTTATGTTATAAAAAATACAAAAAAGCTGTAATATTGTGACAGTTCTGTTGTGAACTGATTTCTATGTGAATATATAGTAAAGTGTCATTTATTCCTGTGATCAAAGCTGAATTTATCATCATTATTCCAGTCTTCAGTGTCACATGATCCTTCACTAATCATTCTCATATGAGGATCTGATGATCAACAAACATTTATGATTATTATCAGTGTTGAACACAGTTGTGAGTAATTTTTTTTTTAGGATTCTTTGATGGATAGAAAGTTCTAAAGAACAGCCTTTATCTGAAATAGAAAGTAAAAAAATGATTTCTGAAGGATTATGTGACTCTAAAGTCTGGAGTAATGATGCAGAAAACTCAGCTTTGAATCACCGAAATAAACTGCATTTTAAAATATATTGAAACATAAAATAGTTATTTTAAATTGTAAAAAAAAAAAACAAAAAAAAAAAAATCACAATAATAGTGTTTTTGCTGTATTTTGGATCAAATAAATGCAGCCTTGGTGAGCAGAAGAGACTTCTTTAAAACGCCTTCTTTTCACGCCTTGAACCGGACGATAACATATTGCAGTTTCCGGTAACACCAGAGAAACAGCCCCCCTCACCAGACATGTTATTCCGCTCTACAGCATCCCCGCCTCTGAGCTTCACAGAGAAAATGGATTTTGTTTATACTGGAAACAGACAATCATACTCGATCGCTGCGAGCCCCCAGATATCAACCAAAAAGCGTCAAGGCCCACAACCACCAAAGACTGTGGGTCCAGCTCGCTCTGCCCCTCCTCCTGTGAGATTTCTTCGGTCACAACGCCATGGCACACACCCTCCTCCATCTGCACCAAAAACAACTGATACCAGCTCTCAGTGACGTGTTCTGGGTCCTCGCAACGTCAACAGCAATCTTATCAAATGTTTACAAAACAAGCGTGAGCCCAGTGTGCCTTTATCTTTCTCTATTTCTGTTCTGTTACGTGATAGAAAGTCCAAGGCTTTCTCAGGCCGCATGGCAAACCCATCTAATCTGCTGCCTGTTAATTGTCAAACTAAGATTACTGTGGGGGAAAAAATTAAAATTAATACTGTTAAGTTAGTACTCTTAAACATCCGTTCACTTAATAACAAATCATTTCTGGTCAACGACTTAATATCCACAAACAACCTAGATTTTTTGCTTCTAAATGAAACGTGGCTAGAAGACAGCTACAGTGCAACAGTCCTCAATGAAACAGCCCCTCCTAACTTTACTTTTATGAGTGTCTGCAGACCAGTCAGAAGGGGCGGGGGGGTCGCAGCTCTATTTAAAGATGTTTATCAATGTAAGCAAGTATCATTTGGTGACTATTTGTCTCTAGAATATCTGGGCATTGTGCTAAAAGGTGCACCACGCATCCTGCTTATCATTATTTATAGGCCTCCGAAATATTCTCCGGCCTTTATTGATGACTTTACAGAGCTGTTATCAGCAATCTCATCTGAGTATGACTGTTTTGCTATTGCTGGGGATTTTAACATTCACATTGACAATGCTGAATCCAGTACAACAAAAGATCTCATGACTGTTCTTAACACTTTTGATTTGACACAACATGTACACGGACCCACACATGATCGTGGACACACTCTAGATTTACTTATCAGTAAGGGGCTAAACATTTCATCAATAGTTATTAAGGATGTAGCACTGTCTGATCATTTCTGTATTTTCTTTGATATATCAATCTCTCCTGCCATTGAAACTAGATCTGTCTCTATCAAAAAGAGATGCTTAAATGAGAACACTAGTGTGCTGTTTATGAAGGCTATATCTCTAACACCAAGCATATCTGCAGACTCTGTTGATTTTCTCCTTGACTCTTTTAACTCAAAAGTTAAGGGTGTAATTGATGATATTGCTCCTGTAAAAGCCAGGAAAAAGAGTGGCAAACAAAAAGCACCTTGGAGAAACTCAACAGCAGTGCAGTTAATGAAAAGACAATGCAGGAAATCGGAACGCATGTGGCGAAAGACAAAACTTGTAGTCCATTATAAGATCTATAAAGACAGTCTTCGTGCTTTCAATGTGGAACTAGGCAAAGCTAGACAGACCTTCTTTTCAAATATTATAAACAGAAACAGAAACAACACGCGCACTCTTTTTGCTACTGTAGAGAGACTAACAAACCCCCCGAGTCACATTCCCAGTGAAATGCTCTCAGACAGCAAATGTAGTGAGTTTGCTTTCTTCTTCTCAGAGAAAATCAATAATATCAGAAATGCGATCAGCACATCCTTGAGTTGCTCTGAGGTGAATCAGATCAGACCACAGCCTCAGAAAGTTACTATGACTGATTTCGAAGCAATTGATGGTAAAATTTTAGAAGAAACAGTACAGCACCTTAAAACATTAACCTGCGCCCTTGACACACTCCCCACTTCTTTTTTCAAAAGTGTGTTTAACTGTTAAGAAGCAGATCTCCTAGAAGTGGTAAACGCCTCACTTCTTTCTGGGACTTTTCCAAACTCCCTAAAAACCGCAGTAGTTAAGCCTCTCCTGAAAAAGAGAAATCTGGATAACTCCATATTGAGCAACTACAGACCAATCTCAAATCTCCCCTTCATAGGCAAGATCATTGAAAAAGTTGTTTTCAGTCAGCTGAACAAATTCTGAGTGGACATCCATGACATGCGGAGTCCCACAAGGGTCAATTCTTGCACCACTCCTTTTCAATCTGTATATGCTGCCACTCAGCCAAATAATGAAAAATAACAAAATGGCTTACCACAGCTATGCTGACGACACCCAGATCTACTTAGCCCTATCGCCTAATGACTACAGCCCCATTGACTCTCTATGTAAATGCATTGATGAAGTTAACAGTTGGATGTGCCAAAACTTTCTTCAGTTAAACAAAGACAAAACTGAAATTACTACATTTGGAAACAAAGATGAAATTCTCAAGGTGAATGCATATCTTGAGGCTAAAGGCCTGAAATCAAAAAATCAAGTCAGGAATCTTGGTGTGATTTTGGAGTCAGACCTGAGTTTCAATAGTCATGTCAAAGCAATAACTAGTGTGTGTTGTGTGTGTATACATTTTTTGTGAGATCAAAATTACTGATTTTGTGGTGGTCATTTTCAGAAATGTGCATGTTTTTTTTTTCCATAATTAGGATACCACATTTACCATATCATTATGTTAGATGCACAATAGTCATACGGCAATAAACCAAACAAAATGCGAGAATGTTGACAATAGGACAAATAAATACAACTTAAATATAATGATACAAACAGTGCTTAAAGTTTAGGTAGGCTACTGTTTGATTTTCCCCGTTGTTTGATTAATATTAACGACATCTACAGGAGGGGGTATAGGCTAGGCTATATTGGATTGCTTTCACTTTAAGAACTGCAGAAATGAGTCTAGATTCGGTACACTCGCGCGAGCGCTGACAGGCGGCAAACGCGTGCACAGAATCCCCGGCCAGTCTGACATCTGTCCGTGTGTCAGTAGCGAATGAATTCGGGGTTTACATCGCTTTTTAAACTCTTTTTTTACTGATATCATACTTTTATATGGTCATTATGCAAGATGACAGGTAAGAAAGATTCGCCTTCGCTTTCACGATCGCAGAACTGGAAGAACTGTCAGCTGAAGAATAAAATCCGTTTGATGTATCTGTGGTGCAATCGGAAAGAGACTAGCGCCAATAACACGAAAGCTGATTGGCTGCTATATAAGACGCATGTTGGTCTCACTAGCGAAAAAACGAACTACAACACACACACACACACACACACACACACACACACTCACTCTCTCTCTCTCTCTCTAAAACGCTGCAGGAGCATTTCAATGAGCAAGAGGTAGCGTTACATGGACGTAGGAATATTAAGACCCGTTTAAAATTATTTAAGACCTATAACTCAATACTTCAGCGAATTTAAGACTTTTTAAGGCCTTAAAATGTTGATTTTGAATTTAAAGACATTGACTTTTTAAGATCCCGCAGGTACCCTGATTTCAAATCTTGTTTTTCGTGCCCTAACCCCCAATTTCCACCGGCTGCGTTACGGCTCCGTCACGGCGGCGGAGTCAATAGGTTTCCATTAAAGTCAATGAGTGTATTTCCACTGAATGCGTTACAGCTGCGTTCCGACTCCGGCGATCCGCAGCCCTCCGCATCAAATACGCAGAGCTTCTATTTTTGCCGGATGCCGGAGCGCTCCGCAGCACTACAGGGCAGAGTACGCAGGACAGGAAGTCGAGTGACAAAACAGAACAGCCAGAAACAAAATAAAAGATCCGTTTAATTTTCAAAATAAAATACACCGCGCTCATATTTCCCTACACTACACCTTGAAAACGTCATAATGGGCGGAGACAGGCTTGTTCGATGGATGAAGAAATGCTGATTATTGAGGTACAGAATCAACCCATCATCTATGACCCCTCACATCCTTTTTATAAGGACAACATTAAAAAGGATGGAAAACTGTTCCTGGTTTGGTAGTTCTGTTTATAGAAACTACATATCGCGCGATCACACCAGAATTCGCGAGATTACATGGGGCCTCGTGACGTCAGCTGTCAGTCATGACCGCAGCTGTTCCGCAACAAATCCGGACCTGGTGGGTATTGACGGACGACGGAACACGGAGCTGTCACGCAGCGGAGCCGTTCCGCAGCCGTAACGCAGCCGGTGGAAATTGGGGGTAAGAGCAATAAAAACTAGGGCTGGGAAAATTAACGCGTTAACGCGGGCCATTAATTTTTTCAGTTTAACGCATTAAAAATATTTAAAGGGGTGAAGAATTGAGAAATCAACTTTCCTTTGAGCCTTTGGTATATAAAAGTTCATTGTGATATAAGAATATCCTGCAAGTTTCAGAGCTGAAAACGTCCTTGTTAGTCAAAGAAAAGCTTTTATAGACACCAGGCCCAGAAAATGAGAGATCTTAGAATATGTCGACCACTGACCTAGTAGGACGCAGAAGCACCGCCTCAAGCCGCCCACCGGCGATGCGGAATCGATTGTAAACAAGATAGAGGTCGAGACTGGATTTGCAGACATATTGAGATTAAAACACAATGCTGTGCCTTCTATATTGGATCCGACAGGAACGGTGCAACACACTTATGTGAGTTTTATATGTGTTAGTATTGCATTGTTACAGATCGTTTGATATTTATTGATTGCATACCTTAGCACGCTGTCACAGGCTGGAGAAGGTGTTATTGGTTAATTCGTGATCAGACTCCGACTTGTAACCAGTGGCGGCTGGTCAATAGAGGGCGCTGGGGCACCACCCCCATCAAAATTCCAGAAATATACATGTAAACAAAAATTATATAAAAGTGAAATAAAAATAAAATAGTTTACTCATACAATGTGCTGGCTGTTAGTAAGAGCCTCAGCATTTAATAAAAACTGGCTTTGATGGGTTAACTATTTTATATGTTCTTCAATATGTTTCATGCAGTTTCATGCGTGAGGGACGCCGGACAAATGGACGTCTATCTGAGTCTAAAAATATATGGGCAGCATGTGACCTGAAGCTGGTCTCTAATTGGTTCTTAAAGATCCTCCTCCGGACACAGGTCGCTGCGTCCCTGGCGAATCAGAATTGGATGCGTGTTATTTTATCCAATCTGATTGGTTCTCGTC
Organism: Gobio gobio; assembly: GCF_949357685.1. Lineage (NCBI taxonomy): Eukaryota > Metazoa > Chordata > Actinopteri > Cypriniformes > Gobionidae > Gobio > Gobio gobio. Next base: position 49,313,727 of record NC_137114.1, read on the forward strand.
ACCTATCATTCAACTTTACACTCTTGGCCACTAAAGCGAAAGTGCGCCGGCGACATCATCATTCCGACTCCGCCAAAACCTTATTAGGATGATCAGGGCAGCAGTTAAACCAAATTCTTTCACAAGGCGTTCGTTGGAAGAAAACAAAATGATAAAGGATCCCGAACCGGACCAACGTGATTTACAAATCCAGCAGCAGGCCAGTGAGAGGACGCAGCTGCACTCGGAGCTTCACCTGCGCTTGTCATGAGAAACGTAAGTGGCTGGATGGATGTGTTGTTAGCAATGCCCTTTATTGCTTTCCCTGTCTTTTATTTCTAAGTGTCGGTACTGAAGTTTTGTGGACGGGGGTAAGAGTCCTCAAATATCTGACTGAACAATGCAAACGTCATGACACTACTGAGATGACTGACTTTAATCAGAGAGTCATTGAGAAATTTGCTGGCCAGAAAGAAAGGAGAGCAAAATGCATGTTCAAGTAGTCAACATGCTAGTCTGTTGTTGCTATTCTCTTTTGTTTTTCCTTTCCTCATTCAATTATATGTGGGAAATGAATGTGTAAAAAGATAAAGTGAAGACACTGTTTTGCATCTGTTTCAGAGAGCCTCAAAACCAAGGCAGAAAGTAGCCTATTACTTATTCATTATGATGTTTTTGAATGTAAAAACCACGCGAACGTCATAAGTTGACCTCAGACAACAGTATATATTCAAAAAAGGCAGTTCATGACAGCTTTAACGCAATTAACGCAGTGTCTGTTTTTAAATCCATTTTTGCCCAGCGTTACATTATATGATCACGCTCTTATTCATGTAAATGATTTTCAACAATCGACAAGACACAAGAGAAAGTCCTGTCAATGTCCTGTCTGTGTGGGTGTGCGTCTGTCAGCTCATTGGGACACCCTGAGACACACACACTCGACGCACAGACGGACTCGCGTCAGTCTCGTCCACACATCGAGTTCTCTTTTGCTCTTGAAAAACAATAACAACAACACAGAGAATTTTGCCAAAACGGTAGTTTTGTCGAGTATTCTCATATTAGCAGTCTTAAATGGGTTAAATAACGTCTTAAATGAACTTGTGAGCAAATGAGATGCGCGTGACAGCGCGTCAGATCCGCATCATGTTTGGCAGCGGCTGATCTTTAATGACAGACATCATCAGTGCTGCTGTTACTTTATGTTCATCAACGGGAACAGAGACAATTGTAGCTTTAATGATGATTAATCTATATTTATTGTATTATTTATGCAGTTAAGAAAGGTGTTTGATAACTATTACATTTCTGTATATGTCTAGCAGGGAAGGCCATGGGTAAATATAACATTTATTATAATGAGTTTAGAAGATTAAGTTTCACTTAAATTAAAAGTTGAGCTGGTCTTCATTCATAAAAAGATACCATTACAACACATATTTAAAAATGCTGTCTTTAAATTGTTTCTACATAAATTTGGAGAGTAACTGAAATTATTACAATATCAAAATTGTAAAAACTTACGATTAATCATGATTAATTACAGACAAAATGTGATTAATTAGTTAATTTTTTTAATCGATTCCTAGCACTAATAAAAACACATAGGGAAAAAATGCTGACTGACTGAGGTTATCATAGTTCATGCATTAAAGGGTTAAATGTTGCATGCATTGCAATTTTTGTCCTGTTTTGCAATAAAACATATAAACATCTTTAAACTGAGATACATTTACTTGAGATGCAAATTTAAGTAAAGTCTTGGACAAAATTAAGTGAGTTTATGCTTGAAACGAGAACAAATGTGTCAGAGTTGTGAAATTTGCCTTTTGAGTTAAGTTAATCTTTCTAAGCTTATTGGCAGATAGGCTATTTGATCTTGTTTTATTCATAAACTAACGTAATTTTGAACAATTTCCCAGAAATCAAGACTTCCTGTCATTTTGTTTCTCCAGTCAATGCATCTTGATTTAAGAATCTTTAGACATTTGTAATTGGAAAACAAGACAAAATACTGAGGAAGACCATCACTTTTGCATTGTGTGATCGAAAGATATACAGTGAAAAACATTTCAATATTCTAGTTGTTTGGGAGAAGAGCGATCAAGCTACTTGCTTTGTAAATGGATTAAAAAGTAATGTAGGAAGAGGTATTTTCAAACTCTGAAGTGTTGCTAATACAACTCATTGTGTTTCTACTTTACATTTACATTTAGAGATCATATTGATGTTGTTTTTCCTTCATTTTTCCCCTAAAAATATCGTTACTTGGTCTTAAATTAACTTCATAAAACCTGCAGAACCCCTGAAACAAATTCTCTTGTCTTTCATTAAATCTCATTTTATTCTACAAACAAATATACTTCACTCACATGAATATAAACCAAAACAAATAGAAACTGGAAATGGTGAATAAAAAATTGCATGCTTAAATACAAAATTTAAATACCAATTTTATTTCACAAAAAACAACAAATACGTTGTTTGTCTCCTTTAAACGATAACCTCAGCTTGTTCATTATACATTAATATGATGAATGTGGGAACACAGATTCCCCTGCAATAGAAAATGCTACTGGGCTCTTTGCTTTTCTAAACATGTTTGCCGTTACAAATAAATCATCCAAGCATATATCCATCGCATATCTTAGTTTTTTTTAATGAAGATACGTCTTATCAATTTTCTGTCGCCCTGCATTATACAAACAAAGAAATAAAACTCACACGATACTCCGCCGTGAAGCAGCCTCTTACTGTCGTAAACATCTACCGTACCACGTCTGCTGGTGTCGCATCGAGCAGGAAATGTGTTACTCGCTTGTCTTCCTCAAGGGGGCGCTGAATGACTCTGAAAGCCTAAACGTCATGGAGACGAATTCACATCTCTATTCAAGCAGATTTAATTGGGAAAAAAATGTATGTGGATTTTGTGAGAAAGAAATTGAAACAGTAAAACATATTTCCTTTCAATGTGAATATGCACATGAGTTCTGGCTTTCATTTCAGAGTTGGATACAATCTAAAGATATACATATCGCTATACCCTTTACATTCTCAATTAAAGTTTGAGTGTTTCTGAATGGTAAAAACTTAGATTTTGTGATAAACAATCTGATTGTTTTAGGTAAACACTTTATCCACATATTTTTTAAAGATTAAACCCTATTCAATGGATGGAACGATTTGAAGCTATTTACAAAATCTCTTCAATGTATATGATGGGCAAGACCCTCACCCCTTTTTATTGAAGTGCACATTCCCACTGTCCACTGCGTTGTCTAACAGGTTCACTCGACGGCTGCCATGTCATAAAAAAGTAGCTACAATATGCCTTTGAGATAATGTGGAATTGAATAAAAATAAGTACTTATATAAAGACTTGGACTTAAAATGGAGTAAATATATAAATGTAAAAAATATACATTATATATATATATATATATATATATATATATATATATATATATATATATATATATATATATATATATATAAACCCAACAAAATCAACTTTTCTGCCTCCATTTCTCATTTTAAAGTCCCCTCACAAATGTCCACTGTCAATCAGCTGCTATAGGCCATTTAATAGAATCACATCAGAAGTACTGTAGTTAAATTAGACATGCTAAATAAACTCGTAATTATAGACAGCAGCCCTCAGATGGGGTGGGTCCTGACCCCAGCGATTAACGCCTATGCCTGTACCAATCTTTTTTATGGATCTAAACTTTTGCATACAGAGCAAATAAGCTGCCCTGCACGTGTCCACCAAACCCATGGGCTTCAGATCATGCAGTCCGTGATCTTAATATGTCCTAATTTAGTAAGTGTTGTGCAAGTTACTTCCAAACTGTAATACATTATAGATTACTTGTTATTGTTATTTAAAAGTGATTTGTTACCTTATTACTGTCTCAGAATGCGTTACATTACTCCTGTATTACTTTTGAGTTACTTTCACCAAAATAACTACAGAAGTAGAACTTACCATTCTAAAATGACAAAATGTAGGTTACTACAGAGCAGAAGGTGATATGATGTAGCATAATGACTGTGGGCTATCCAGGCTACTATAGCATATAATTGACAAAGTGAAGGCTCAAGACAATGCAAAAAAGGATGAATCACAAACGATCCAAGTCTGTTAAAAGTATGGTAGAGGTAAAGTGATTATCTGGTAATATCTGGGAATAGCTTGGGTCTATTCATATTAGACACAACATAACTGTATGTAAATTCTAGTGTCATGACAAGATGCACATTTGTTCTTTTCTTATTGTTGTCATTATTTTATTCTCTTTGAATTCATGAGGTTCACTGCACAACACAAAGTGCAAGAGATGTTTTTTTTATTGCTATTTCGCGACGTCAATAATTATTTCTGTTTTAGACAAAGGTTGGATTTTTACGTTCTTGTTGTCCTTATCTCTGACAAACTCGAAGTAATGCGCATACGTCCATCTCGTGAATCTGCCATCTTCATCCATTAAGCCTTGTTAAAACTTTAGTTTGGCTCCGCAGCGCAAGCCTTCGTTTGCAGAGGTGTTCATACTCGATGCGCTCACCATTGTGCTATTCTTTGAAACGACAGAGCCTTTAAGGGGTTGAGGGGCTGACGGTATATCGATTTCGATTTCAGTATTAATTCATAGCCTACTGTACATATAAGGAAATAAGGATATGTACGTTATTAACATTTTAAAATTTCACATTTAAAGAAATCTAGTGTTTGAACATATCTAAATATTTATTAAAATGCAAAACTTTGAGCAACTAGATTAGATACATTGATTAAAGAGCCATATAGGCACCTGTCACGTGTAAACTAAGGAAAACTGAAGTGAGGACTCAATTGCAGGTGAAGGAGGATTTATTATAAAGCAAAACAAACAAAACAAAAGCCCACGCGTGGGGGTGGGGGGGATATTTAGGGGGGTGGGAACTAGACAGAGACAGGAAAATAACAAACCACCACATGTGCTACACGAGACAGGCATGTGACATTACCCCCTCCTTAAGGAGCGGCTACCAGACGCTCCACTAGGGATGGAGGGACAGACCAGGGAGGAACAGACCAGGGAGGGACAGGGGAAACAAAGAGTTCAGGCGGCCCGGGCGGCATGCAGAGTTCAGGCGGCACGCAGAGTTCAGGCGGCCAGGACAGTGCGGGCAGAGGCAGGAGCCTGGGTGGCACGTCCGGCACAGCAGCGACCACCGGAACATGATCCACCACCGGAACACAATCCACCACTGGAATTGGGACCACCGGAACACAGTCCACCGGAACTGGGACCACGGGACCACGATCCAACCGGAACATGATCCACCACCGGAACTGGGACCACCGGAACTGGGACCACCGGAACTGGGATCACAGGAACCACCTCCAGAGCTTTGGAGAAAGACCACCGGAGCACGATCCACCGGAACACGATCCACCGGAACTGGGACCACCGGAACACGGTCCACCGGAACTGGGACCACAGGAACACGGTCCACCGTAGCAGGGACCACCGGAGCAGTCGTGGAGGGAGCCTTTCGCCTCCTCCTATTGAGAGCTCCATGAAGCATGTGACCGAGCGCGCCACCGGGAGATGAGAGAGCATGTCGCAACTCTGTTTTTCAACACTCTGGCTTTAAAGGGTAACTAAACCCCTGCTCAGAGCTTAACTCCACCCACTGGCAATTTTCAAAAAATGCTGGAAAAGTGGGCAGAGCCCGGCGGACACAGAGGGGACGAACCGAGGGCGGGGCTGAGCGGAGGGTGTGCACCTGAGACACGCAGGGACGGGTTGACTGACAGCTGTCTGACTCGCGAGTCGCAAAGATGGAGAATGACTGGAGTGACGCCAGCTTTGCAACAGAGCGGTCATTTCTCTTACCTTCACCTGAAGTGGAGGAGGGTGGATTGTCTGTAACAGACACAAACCCGGAGCCTTATCAATGCGAGCCGCTGCTCAAACTGCGTTAAATCCCGATGCCGACGATGCTAGTGAAGCAGCCGCGCAAGAGAACTGACCTAATCTATCTGCGTCCGCGGCAACCACTTACGTGTCAGGGTTTGAAAGCGCGTCTCATGTATGAAAATTATCTGTACACATGACGGGCGGCAATAATATCGCAAGAAAAGCCTGACGTGTACTGACAACTGCATTATTTAACCGTATTTTCTTCAATACAATGTTAAAGCAAGTGTCAAGTGAGTTTCATTCATAATGTTTACTTCATGTAACATGACAGTTCATACTGGAGTGAAGCCGTTCTCATCGTGTGATTGGGGGAAACATTTCTGAGGGCGTGGTGAGCTCGTGCTAGGGGCGCGGATAGAGAGCCGTTGGAGGTACCATCCTACGTCACGATGTACCACAACGTCCAATAGGAAAATTCAACTGCAGTAGCCACCGTTCAACCTTAAGAGGGCAGCACTTTGGCGGTTTTACACCATATTTTATAGAATTAAAACACTTTATACTCAAATGTCAAAACATTTACTCGAATCAATGAACAGCATTAATAAAGCCCCAGTATTACAGATCATTAACTAAAAAAAGTTGGTTTAGGGTTTAGTTACCCTTTAACTGTTATGCCATATTAGCGCCAAAACGCTATTTATTGTTTGAATTTCGCATTAAAACTTAAAAAAGATCTGATCTGGACCAGATTTTACAGAGTGGAAGTGGACCTCTTCGCCTCTTATCGTACAGTGCAATGTCCCCTCTACTTCTCTCTCAGTCACCCAGTCCTGCTGGGTCTGGTTGCGATGGCTCATACATGGGCCAGAATGCGCCATGGCCTGTATGTCTTTCCTCCAGTCACTCTGCTCCCATGAGTTCTAGCCAGAGTTTGCCAACAAGGGTCTTGTCTCTTATTGATAGCAGCGCGTTGGCCGAACAGAGTTTGATTCTCAGATATAATGTCTCTCCTCAATGGCTCGCCGTGGGCGATTCTGGAGAGGAGGGACCTTCTGTCTCAGGCGGGGGGTACAATATTTCATTCTAGGCCAAACCTGTGGAACCTTCATGTTTGGCCCCTGATGGGCACCAACTGAGGGACACTGGGCTGTCGCCTGACGTTATTGAGACTGTTCTAAGTGCTAGGGCTCCTTCCACTAGAAGAATTTATGCCAATAAATGGGGTGTCTTTGAAAGGTGGTGTACATCACATAATGCAGACCCAGTCAATTGCCAGGTTGCTTCAGTTCTTGATTTTCTGCAGGAAAAGCAGGCACATGCCCTGCCACTCTCAGGGTTTATGTGGCCGTTCTTTCGGCTTGCCACGCCTTGATTGACGGGGTGCTGCTTGGGAGACATCCTCTGCTCACTCACTTCATTCATGGGGCCAGACGATTGATGCCCCCCTGTAAGAACCAAGATCCCTTCATGGGACTTAGTTATAGTCCTCGAGGGTCTGGTTGAGACCCCCTTTGAACCTGTAGAGTCAGCATCTAGCCACGTTTCCACCGCAGGAACTTTCCCCAGAAACTAGGAACTTTGGGGTGGTACTCTGTGTGTTTCGACTGCAGGAACCGGGGTCTAAATGAAGTTCCGGGTAAATATTTCCCCCTCCAAACGGCCCTGCTCCCGGGGTAGTACTTTTTCAAAGTTCGGGAACTTTCGGGGGTGGGACTTGGGCGCTGAACATGCGGATTTGTTGAACTCACGCAGTATTTTATTTCAACCGGCATTTTTAAAAGTCTTTTGCGAGGTTCGTTCTGCGTTCAGTAAATATCAGTCTTGCTCTTTCTGTCCGATGGCACGCGTTCGTCTCAGCCATCTCACGGTCAATGTCCGTAATAATAGCTGATAACATACGTTGTCTTATTTTACATCTAGCTTTACGAGCTTTCAGAATACGCTTTAGTATCAGTGCTCGTCTCCTTTCCGCCGTTTTGTTAATGACCTCTTTATTAAAACAATACATAACTACCAAAAGCAGCGCTGCTTGCATCTCCTCATTATTGTTGCAGACCAGAGTTGGACAAAGTACACAACTCTATTACTTGAGTAAAAGTAACTAGTAAAAGTACTATTGGTTAAATATTACTCCATTACAAGTGAAAGTTGTAAAGATAGATTTTGACTTAAGTAAAAGTACAGAAGTACTTGCTTTTAAAAGTACTTAAGTATCAAAAGTAAAAGTATACGCATTATTTTATTATTGTTGCATTGTTGTATGAATGCACGCTGTTCCATCATGGTAGGTTAAGCTCCATCTGACATGCTAGCATACCTTGAACTCATTTAAATACTTGCTTAAAAGTTACAAAGCTCTTATCAAAGTCAAAATCATACTAGAAAAGAAAGGTTTCTACATTGTGTTTATTTGACAGGATTATGTAAAAAACATTTCTGAAAGGACTTTAGTTAACATTATTAGCCCAACTAAGTTTTTGCATGCTAACTATCATCATTGTCGAACGTTACCTATGCGTTAGCACTGTGTCCACAAGGCTATGGCAACTTGGTGGGTAAATCTATAAAAATCATTTGACCAACCATATTTCATTCAAGTGTTAATTTTGACAGCAAATTTTTATTTAGTTTTAGTCATCGTCTTTTGATTATAACATTTTAGGCATCTGAATTGTTTTAGTTTTAGTCTAGATTTAATTGACTATAATAAGATTTTAGTACTTTAAATAGACTAAAATTCAGCACTTGTGGTCTGGCGTCTGAGAGGCAGCTTTCTGTGTGCACTTTCGTTTCGTTGCACTTTTTCAGACTTTTCCACGTCTGCTCTTCTGAATTTTAACTTTTAAGTATGACCATGGTTGCGCGCACTGCATCTGGGAATTGCCGCCTTCTATTTTGCCATCAATTGATTAGTGTTCAAAAAATACTTGGAAATCATTGAACTTCATGTGATCCTACAAGAGTGATTACTGATAGGCTGTCTGCTAAAAAAAAAAAAAAAAAAACTAATCACGTTTTAAAGAAGAAAACAAATCATCCACTGTCTTTCAAAGCGGCTACGACTTTCTACTTCGAGGGCCTTGATAGAAATGTAGTTGAGTAAAAAGTACGATATTTGTCTTTCAAATGTAGTGAAGTAAAAGTCATAAGTTTCCAGAAAAAATACTACTCAAGGAAAGTACAGATACTCAAAAAGTGTACTTAAGTACAGTACTCAAGTAAATGTACTTAGTTACTGTCCACCTCTGTTGCAGACAGTGTCGCGCAAAAATTATTATTGTCCGTCGCTGACTGGGAGGAGCAGCAGCCGCACACAGTCCTACATCACCGGACTAATTTGCCTAATCTTCCCGGTATTTTAGACCGCAGTGGAGGCTTGGTGAAAGTAATTTTTGCATTCTCATCCTGACCACCTGCCTAAGGTTCTTTTCTCGACTGTACATCACTCTTGAAACCTTCTGCCCTCCGCCATTCGAAAACGCTGGATCAGGAGAAACGTCATTGACTGTGTCCAGTCCTTGCTCTTCAGGCCTACATCCACCGCACTAGCCAGTGGCGTAAGTCAGAGCAACTATTTGTTTGTCATGGGGGCAGTAAGAGAGGTTCTGCCGCCACCAAACAAACCATGTCACATTGGGTCAGGGATGCTATTGTTCTTGCCTATGAGGCGTGCGGTCAAGCTTCGGCAATAGGTTTAAGGGCTCACTCCACCAGGGGTGGTCGTCTCCTCTACTGCATTAGCAAGAGGTGCCCCCTTACAAAGTGTTTGTGATGTGGTAGGCTGGTCCTCTCCGCACACATTCATAAGATTTTATAGTTTGGATGCTCATGCCACTCCAGGTTCTCACGTCCTTGATTCAACATCACAAGATAATGTCTGAGGCTTTCTTGCATTCTTGTGCACACCTACACAACCGTAGTGTTGCTTTCGTCAACGAAAAGTATGACTAAATATCAATATAAATAAATGCTGGTCATGTGACGATGACTATAATTAAATGTTAAATGCAATATTGTTGACGAATAAAAACGAGACTAAAAGTGGTTAACAAAATAAAAACTATTCTAATATGTCTCCATTTTTGTTGACGAAATGAGACGAGACAAAATGTTATAACTTTATTTAGTCTTGTTTAGTCAGGTTATTATTATTATTTTGCAATATTTCTGTGCGTCTCATTCAGGGGCTGCGTCAGGTCGCACTGCGCAGACGCAGGCAACGTCACTCTCTTCAAGCCCCACTCACAGCATTATTTAGAAGATGTAGCTGCGGTGAGTTAACGACAGGGCATTTGCACCTGTCGTTTACAATGGTCATTTATAGGTAATTTACAGGGTCTAGTCAGTGATTTTATTGTCGTCTTAATTCAGAATATCAGAATATCAGTGTTTTTCTCCCACCACCCGAATTACCTAACTTACTGTTTGACAAACACCAAGGTTGTGTGGTGCCGTCTGAATCCACATCTATGAGTTTTCAATAATATATCACTTCAGAATTCACTGTTTATATCCTTTTTGGCCACTACAGAGCACCGTACGGTAGTGCTTCGCTGTCATTTGGATGCATTTTAAAGATCTGAAGACTAGACTTTTATTACTGAAATGCTGGCAAGTATTTACAAGAGCAAGATATTTAATCACCGCTCAAAAAGAAAAAAGAAAAGCACGTAAACATTTGAAATGTGCCGTTATAACGGCAGCAATTATATATGTTAAAATAACCGCAGCATTATGTTTACCTCATAAGCGAATAAGTGGCTGTATTCACTTTTTTCCGCTCATTTCCATGTGGAATAAAATTACATCTTAATTTTAAACAGATTTAAATAATAATTAGGATATTATTTTCCTGTTATTAAATTAAATATGCATTTATTCTTATTACATTTGGAAAAACTTCATTACATTGAAGTGGAAAATAAAACGGGTGTTGTGGAAAAAGATGGGGAGAAATGTGGCCACAAAATCACAGGAAAAAACACCACAAACCTTAAGAGACATCTCAATGTTTTTATTTATTTTATTTAAATGTATGTGTGTGTACTTCTAACATGTTTGGTTGGTAAAATAAATATGTTGTACATTCATTTGACAGACATTTCGTCGACTAAAATGGATCATTCTGACTAAAATAAGACTAAAATGATCAGACTTTTAGTCGACTAAAACTTGACTAGACTAAAAAGAGTATGAACATGACTAAAACTAATACAAACTAAAATGACAGCTTGACACAAAGAGTAGACAAAACTAAAATTAAAACAGGCCTCCAAAAACAACACTACACAACCGTAAGGGGTCCAGACACCATCATGCATGGTGGCGTGGGTATTCTCGTTCCCAATAGCGCTAAAAGCTAGCACAGCATTTTCCCTTTCAAAAGCCCGAACAGCTTTTGAAAGGGAACGGTTCGGGTTACTTGACTGTAACCCTGTTCCTTGATAAAGCGGAACGAGATGCTGCACTGCGTTGCGGTGCCGATGATGCCCCAGGACTGCTCTTCAAACAAAAAAGACCTGAGGTGAAACAGCTGGAGCTCATCTATTTATAGTCTAGTCTTAAAAGCTAGCACAGCATTTCGATCTGCTTTATCAGGGAACAGGGTTACAGTCAAGTAACCCGAACCGTTTTCTCATTTTATCTGTAGTATTATTTTTGGGTGAACTACCTTTAAGATCCCTTTATAGTTTTAGAAGCAGTTCTTTAAGTAGCTTGATGTGTTGCAAAATTTTTATACAGGTACTTTATGCAGTCTACATTTGTTTGTCAAAATGTTTCAGTCTAGCGTGCCGCTGATGCTACTGCACACTAAACCCTTTGGTGGAGGAGCAGGAAAGTCACTATGCATTTCATCATGTCAACTTTGGACAATACTTTTTAATATGAGTCGCTAGATTGCCTGGGTGGGTGAATCTCCTCCCACACTGAGTACAGTACGGCTTCTCTCCAGTATGAACTCTTCTTTGGTGCAATTTTAGCTGGAAAGATCTAGTAAAGCTCTTCCCACACTCACAACACACATTATCTTTCACTTTATTATGTGTTTTCTGGTGCAGTTTGAAACCGTCCAGCCTTGAAAAACTCTTTCCACAGAGAGAACACACATGAGGCTTCTCATCTGAATGAACTTTCAGGTGTGTTTTTAGATGTGATGACAAAATGAAATCTTTACCACACTGATCACAGTTGAAAGGTCTTTCTCCAGAGTGAACGCGCAGATGTTGACTGAGAGTTGATGAGTCACTGAAACTCTTTTCACACTGAGTGCATGAGTACGGTTTCTCTCCAGTGTGAATTCTCATGTGTCTGTTAAGGTCTCCTTTTCTCCTGAAACTCTTTCCACATTGAGGGCAGGTGAACGGTTTCTCTCCAGTGTGAATTCTTAAGTGTACCTCAAGTTGGCTTCTATTTGTGAAACTCTCCTTTTTACAATGCGGGCAAGTGAAAAGTGTTTCTCCGTGGTGAATCCTTATGTGACTCTGAAGGTGTTCCTTTACTTCAAAACTCTCTTCACAATGAAGGCATGATAATAGGTTCTCATGAACTCTTAAGTGTCTCGAAAGGCTTCTACTACACATGTAACTCTTTCCACACTGCAGGCAAGGGAAAAGTGTTTCTCCGTGGTGAATTCTTATGTGTTTATGAAGGTGTTCCTTTACTTCAAAACTCTTTTCACAATGAAGGCATGAGAACAGGTTCTCATGAACTCTTAAGTGTTTCTTAAGTCTTTTACTGAACATGAAACTCTTTCCACACTGAGGACAGGTGTACGGTTTCTCTCCAGTGTGAATTCTCATGTGCTGGTTAAGGTTTTCTTTTTTACTGAAACTCTTTCCACATTGAGGGCAGGTGAACGGTTTCTCTCCAGTGTGAACTCTTATGTGTTCCTTAAGTTTGCTTCTATGTGTGAAACTCTTTCCACACTGCGGGCAAGTGAAAAGTGTTTCTCTGTGGTGAATTCTTATGTGACTATGAAGGTGTTCCTTTATTTCAAAACTCTGTTCACAATGAAGGCATGAGAATAGGTTCTCATGAACTCTTAAGTGTCTCTTAAGAGTGTTAATAATCATGAAACTCTTTCCACACTGAGGACAGGTGTACGGTTTCTCTCCAGTGTGAGCTCTTAAGTGTCTCTTAAGGCTGTTAATAAACATGAAACTCTTTCCACACTGAGGACAGGTGTACGGTTTCTCTCCAGTGTGAGCTCTCATGTGCTGGGTAAGGTCTCCTTTTTTACTGAAACTCTTTTCACATTGAGGACAGGTATACGGTTTCTCTCCAGTGTGAATTCTTAAGTGTATCTCAAGTTTGCTTCTATGTGCGAAAGTCTTTCCACACTGCGGGCAAGTGAAAAGTGTTTCTACAGGGTGAATTATTTTATGACGTTTCTTTACTTTAAAACTCTTTTCACAGTGACGGTGTGTGAAAGACTTTTTGTCTTGTGTTCTTTGAGTTCTGTTTCCTGAGACATTATCTTCAGTCTGTGAGCGATTAAGAGATTCTCCTCCAGTTGAAAGACTCAGAGGTTTCTGACACTCCTCCACTCCGTTCAGTTCTTGACTTTCCTCTTTCACCTCCATCAGATCTACAAAAAAAAATACATATGATTGAAAATCAAATTGAGAGACAGAATTTACATTTTGTAAATTCACCCTTACACAAATAAAGTCCTTATAATTGTCTTAAATAAGAGCAGAACATCTTAAATTCCTAAAGTAATTGCATTAACCCTTTCATGCATAGGTCACTACAGTGAACCGCTATTCAAAAATTATTTTCTTGCATATGCATGGGTTTTGATGGCATAGTTGCACATCAACCTCTACAGTGGACCCGTGTGCATCATCCTATACATTGCCAACAAGTGGCAAGCTGTTGTATATCCATTTTTTCCCCTTTCAAACCAAGATGGCCAATGACCAGTCAGAAATGCCAAGTTGCTCCAGAATAACTAGACATTCCTTCTATCATAGAAGACTCTTGCAAGTAACCAAAAAAAGTTGCATCAAGAGTCAAACCACAGTAAAATGTTATTTTAGTTTTAAAACCAAAGTATTGATTTTAGGGAGAAAATTCTGATTACAGTTTTTTACAATCGCTATGACAATTTTTTCAATACTTTTAACAAATTTCCTAAACTCTTTACACAGTTAGCACATCATCTGTCTGTGTAGGCTATACAATTAACACATTTATTGTTGCTTTTACACAAAATGTATATAGTTAACACAAATTTAAAATGCTTAAACTTTTTTTACACACAAGCTCAACCAACACCAAAACAATGGATTTTTACTGCCAAATTTACCAATGCTTTAACACTGTTTGTCAGATCAGATAACACCTTGTTCTAAACCTTAACCTTATAGGCTAAAGTCAAGGTAAACAGCTGTTTTTATTGAGAATTGAAACACAAATATATCCCCTGTATTTTATTCCATTGGTACTGATAAACATCTGATTGAATTTGTGCAAATATATAAATCACAGCTGATTCCCATCTAGGAATTGTTCAGGTGTTGATGTTCTTTCAATCACATGACCATATGGTATACAGTAAAAGAGGAAATCTTTGGGTTGATCTTGTGTGAAAAAGGAATGTTTTGGGAAAATTTAAATCATGACCATGAGATTCAATTTTACATTAAATGTTCATTAAAATGCATACATTCATACAGAAACAGTGTATCTGGGTAAAAGGTAACATTAACTAGGGGAAAGGTTACAGGCAACTTTTTGGAGATGAACATATATGGTACCTATGTCATAAACATGTATGTTCGTGAGAGCTAAAGACATGAATCTTGGAAGTTAACCCGTAAAGGTGAAGATAGTTTAGATATAGAGAATTGATGTATTCGAGCTAAGTGGTTCTTGACACAGCCATAGATGAAGGATTACGGGAGGAGTTGTAAATTGTTTGGGAAATGTGGATATAAGCAGGACCGTGTTGTGTCTCTAATTCAGACACGCTCTGCTGACATTCTGTATGTCTGTTGACTGTGGCTCTTTCCTTGCAAGGGAATAAAATCTTTATAAAGGCAATTTGGAGAAGTTTTGTCTCTTATTCAGAATTAATAGATTGAATTTTAATTTTGCCGTCACAGGAACAATATAGAGCAACACAAAGAAAGTAAGAAAAGTGCCTTCACGAGGGAGAGGAAGATGAGTACCAGGACAAGGGAGAATATTGGGACAAGGGCAAAGGAGAGGGAGAGGAATGGGACAAGGGCAAGGGAGACATTGAGGAGTTAGAAAGCATGGTGGCGCTCAAAGAAGGGCCAGAATTTTAGGGTGGCTGATGAAATAAGAGCTACTATAATAAACCATGTCAAACACCACAGGCTATCATACAAAGAGACTGGTGAACGAGTCAAGTCAAATCTCAGCCGGGAGACAGTGGCATCCATTATCCTGAATTTCCGAGAAACCAACAGTTAGGGCTTCTCCTAATGCAAAGTGTAAATACTTTTACCATATATTACAGTGACTGTATGCCTCAGGTCCCTAACTGTATTTTGTCTATCTAAGGATTCAACGTCTACCTCCCTCAGGGGGCAGAGGAAAGCTCCTAAATGAAGAACAGGAACTTGATATTGTCAACATGGTGATTGCTGATAATGAAATAAAACTGAAGGGCATTCTATAAAGCTACTGTGAGATGGGTCATTCATTTTTTGTATTGAATTGCTGCAGCAAAAGAAACAAAATGCATGCATTTACTAAACCCAACAAAACAAAAATGTGGCGAGTCTTCAAAAGACACACAATCTATGATCAATAAAATACTGTCTATTGTATAAGGGCAGACCGAACACACAAAATAATGCAGATTCTGTAATTCCATCTAGTGTTAGCCAGAGATGTATAGTAACGAAGTAGAACTACTTCACTACTGTACTACAAAAAGGCAGTATCTGTACTTTACTAGAGTATTATTTTTTTCTCCTACTTCCACTTTTACTTCAGTACATATTTTCGATGAGTTTAATACTTTTACTCCGATATTTTTTTATGTGCTGCATCGTTACTCGTTACAATTATAAAAATGTTACGAATCATTCCATTCCAAACCCACATTACCGCGCATGAGAGCGCGCGCGAGAGTGCGAGAGGGAGAGACAGAGCGCGAGAGAGAGAGCGCGAGAGAGAGAGCGCGATATAGAGCCCCGCGCGCGCATTCACTGTCTTTAAAACAACACGAGCGTCTTGCGCTCAAATTGCTCTCTATTTGTTTACATAGTTAATGTGCACTGTGAAGTAACATATACAAACAACGAACAGCTGTATTTTTATTAACTAAGATTAACAAAGATTAATAAATACAGTAACAAATGTATTGATCATGGTAAGTTCATGTTACTTATTAGTCTAATACATTAACTAATGTAATGTTTGTTATATCCTTAGTAAGAAGGGATGAAAGGCATTCTTAATTAAGGAATTCTTTAATGAACAATAGAAGTAGCAAAATAGAACAGCGCAGACAGCAGCTGATGCAATAACTCAGACTCTCTTATTTTCTGTTTTCAATCTCACATATCACAACCCTCTATTGCCACCTACTGGCCAATATGCACAGAAGAACACAACATATTCCCCCATCACTTAAAGCAAACTGTCTACCCAGATATTTAAGAACAAAAGGAAACAGAATAACAAAGTTACAAAATTACCAAAGCATTAACTTGGTTATGTAACATAATTACTTGACTCAATCAGACTAAAGAACAAAATAAGTTTCACGACAACCACAAGAATGTAGTATTCATATTAAAATCAACAA
Organism: Gobio gobio; assembly: GCF_949357685.1. Taxonomy (NCBI): domain Eukaryota; kingdom Metazoa; phylum Chordata; class Actinopteri; order Cypriniformes; family Gobionidae; genus Gobio; species Gobio gobio. The sequence goes on from NC_137114.1 coordinate 49,330,410, forward strand.
CAAGGTGACTTAATGAATTACTCATCCTTTATATTCACGCAATGCAAGCGACTAAGTAACACAGTCTTCCAGCCAACGAGGAGGACGTCTCACACGGGAAGAACCCCTTTGAAAAGCTTCAGGAGCCTGAGGCGCCGGAGGAGGAGGTAACTGAAATGACAAGTCCACAGCATCCATATCAGTAGCCTCTGATACAGGTGCAACAGAACGAGCCAGGTGAGAAGCATGCCAGTTCTTCCCGTCTGATAACAGGTAAGTACACGCACCCAGTTTACGCACAATTTGACGTGGGTTGGTAAATCTTGGATGCGCTTTCGGAACGTGAGTTGGAATGCACACACGCACCCAATCTCCCACTTTGAAATCCGGAGTGCGAGCCACACGTCTGGAGTCAGTGTAAGCTTTCATTTTCTGTTGTTTCAAAGAAACTCGCTGAAGAAGCGAAGGAGCATCCTGACGTGTGGTGAGAAGAGGAAGAACATTAAGACGCGTTCGCATCCTTCTGCCATGAAGCAACTCAAACGGGGATAGTCCTGTGGCAGAATGCGGTGTGGCACGATACACTTGGAGAAATTCCGTGACGGTAGATTTCCACGGTTTTGTTCCCAGAACAGCAGACTGAATGCAGCTTTTCAGCACGCGATGAAAACGTTCCACAGCTCCATTCGCGGCTGGATGGTAGACCGAAGTACGTATGTGTTGAATGTTTCTCTCTTTTAGGAATGTAGCAAATTCCGCTGACGTGAATTGGGTTCCATTATCAGACACGATAGAACATGGGTTGCCATATCTACTAAACACAGATGACAAGAAGGCGATAACATTTTGAGTTGTGATGGAAGCGGTGAAAGCGACTTCAGGCCACTTACTGTGATAATCAACTAATGTCAGCGCATAACGACAGTCCCACACAGCGGTTTCAAATGGACCCACCACATCTACAGCTACCTTGTCCCACGGTACAGACGGAAAAGGCACTGGCTGCAGCGGAGCAGCAGAGGTGTTGCCAGTTTTGTCAGAGGACAGACACATTTGACAGGTTTGTATGTGCTCTTTAACCAGACAATCTATGCCTGGCCACCAGTACAGTTCACGAAGGCGTTGTTTTGTGCGCACAATTCCCTGGTGGCCTTCATGAGCTAACTTCACCATCGTGTGCCTTAGCGCAACAGGCACAACCAGACGTGATCCTCTGAACACATAATCGTGCTGCACACTCAATTCGTCACATAGTTTGAAGTATGGACGTAGAATATTATCCACAGAAGTTGAAGAGGAAGGCCAACCGCGAGCTATTTGTGTGCGTAATGCACTCAGTTCCGAGCACGTCGCGGAGGCAGAAGCAAACTCAGCAGGTGACAGAGCTGACAGTGCAGGAGACATAAACGCCACAAACTCGGGTTCAGCGTCCATGCAGTCTTCATCCGAAGCAGGCAAAGGCAGACGAGAAAGACAGTCGGCAGTGCAATTTTGAGCCCCAGGCCGGTAAATCACATCATAGTTAAAGCACAGTAACCGTGCTGCCCAGCGCGCAATGCGCATTCCGGCACGGTCAGTACCTTTGGATGAGAGGAGCACAGTTAATGCCTGGTGGTCCGTCCGCAGGAGGAATTTACGACCCCACAAGTAAGTTCGCCACTTTTCAACTGCCCAGACACACGCAAGTGCTTCCTTTTCAATGGTCGAGTACTTGCGTTCAGCAGGCGACAATGTCCGGGATGCAAAAGCAACGACGCGCTCAGTCTTATTCTCGTGAACTTGAGCAAGAACAGCGCCCAGACCATAGTCAGAGGCATCTGTAGATACCACTGTAGGCAAATCGGGGTCGAACAATGAAAGTGCAGGACTGTCAATGAGCAACTTTTTTACAGCATCAAAGCATTGCTGAGCTTCCTCCGACCAGACGAAATCTGAGCCCTGCCTGATGCACGCACGCAGAGGTTCAACTACCGTGGCAAAGTTAGGAATAAACTTATTGTACCAGGATAGGAGACCGATGAAAGAGCGAAGTTGAGGTGCATCTTTTGGAGCGGGTGCATGAAGAATGGCAGAAAGGTGATCCTCATCAGGTTGAATTCCTTGCGCATTCACCAGATGGCCCAGGAAACGCAGACTGGTTTTGTTGAACTGACATTTCGATTGATTCAGTTTCAGTCCAGCATCCTGTAAGCGCTGAACAACGGCTTTGAGCGTGTGATCATGTTCAGTTTGCGTACGTCCCCAGAGAATGATATCATCAAGGTAATTGGCAACATTCGGAAGTCCCTGCAAAACTGTTACCAACATTCTCTGAAAAGCAGAAGGTGCTGAAGCAAGTCCGTACGGTACGCGGCAAAATCTGAAAAGTCCTTCGTGAGTAATGAAGGCGGTCAGATCGCGGCTCTCCTCATGTAAGGGCAACTGAAAATAAGCACTCTCCAAATCGATAGTGGAAAATATAGTTGCTCCCCTTAACAAAGACAGCAGTTCCTCAATGTGTGGCAATGGGTAGCTATCCGTAATTACAGCCTTGTTGGGTTCTCTCAGGTCCACGCACATTCGAATGGCACCCGACTTTTTCTGTACTACTACTATCGGGGAGACCCACGGCGAAGCGTCCACTCTCTCTATAATGTCAGACTCGAGAAGGCGATGAATTTCCTCACTGACTGCAGCTCTAACAGACAACGGTAAGCGGCGGAGTTTCTGCCGCACAGGAGCAACAGCTGGAGAAGTCTTTACTCTGTGCACAAAGCCTTTTGCACATCCCAATGCAGCTGAAGGCGTCAACGCAGACAATCGCAGCACAGGTGTTGATGACTGCGCTGGCAAAATTTAATTGCCTTCAAAACGAAGATGTAAGCCATTAATAAGATCCATCCCAAGCAGAGCTGTGCCAGATTCCACCACAAAGAATGACGTGGAGCAGGTAACGTCATCCATAGATACAGTGGCAGGTAAGCAGCCAAGTACAGGAATCGGAGCACGAGAATACGTCACCAGTTTCAATGAAGGAGGCAGCAGAGCATCTTTCTGGAAGTGTGTATCATACACAATTTTAGGCAGTATAGAAACAGATGACCCAGAATCCACGGTAAGCTCGATAGGCACAGACGTAGTTGCGGTCGCAATGAGAGCAGTGCATTGAATTTTGTCAGTTAGTGAGTCATGCATATAAAGGATCTGAACTTCAGGCAAGTCAATTTCACGCACTGAGCAAGCTTGTCCTGAACGACACACCCGCGAATAATGTCCCATTTTTTGACAGTTATTACACTGTGCCGATGCAGCAGGACAACTACGATCATTCGCGAGGTGTTTCTTAGATCCACAACGATAGCATTCACGGGAGGACGAAGCAGGTGCAGTAGTTGACGAAGGCTTTGAAGAACGCATTGGAGACGGTGGCTTTAAAGGTGGTCTACGACGGAAACGTCCAGCTGCAGGTGGAGGCTTTCCATGTATCACTTGCACAGGAACTGAACGAGTATTCGATAATAATTTGGCTTGTTCACCAGCAGCTTCTGTTTGGGTGGCTATAGTAATGGCTTTTTCTAGAGTCAATTCAGATTCCAAAAGCAGTCTCTCACGAATCCGATGACTGGACACATTCTCCACGAGCTGATCACGCAACATGTCATCCAAAGTAGCTGCAAAGTCACAAGTAACTGCTAAATCCCGTAGAGCAGCTACGTACTGAATTATAGTTTCTCCTGGTGCCTGAACACGTTTCCTGAAAGCATGGCGCTCAGCTACTATGTTCCGTCGAGGGGTAAAATGCTCTTTCAAGGCAGCAATCGCATCTTCCATCGTATTACCTTGATTCGGCAAGGAATAGAACAGTCTTTGTCCTTCAGTCCCCAGACAATGTAGCAGTAGTGCTCGTTTGCGCTCAACTGGCCATGCATCTCCAGAAGCTCCAACAACAAGCAAATAATTCTGGAACATCCGTAGCCACGTGTCGAAAGGAATAGTTGGTTCACCAGGACATGGCAAAAATGGCGTGGAAAAAGTAGAAACAGCTGCCATCTCCAAAAAAAAGAAAAGTACCTCGTCGCCAATTTGTTATATCCTTAGTAAGAAGGGATGAAAGGCATTCTTAATTAAGGAATTCTTTAATGAACAATAGAAGTAGCAAAATAGAACAGCGCAGACAGCAGCTGATGCAATAACTCAGACTCTCTTATTTTCTGTTTTCAATCTCACATATCACAACCCTCTATTGCCACCTACTGGCCAATATGCACAGAAGAACACAACAATGTTAACAAATCAAACCATATTGTAAAGTGTTACAAACAAATCATTTACTCAGAACACCTCTTGAAATGAGAATATAAGTGTGCTTACCCCATTTTTTTTTAGTAAGAGTGGTTATAGTAAGATTTAATCTTAGTGAACTACAGTATTTTCAGGTTATTTATATGACAATATGTAGAAAAATTACCTACCAACATTGTGATTGTCCTTAGCTTAATCATTTGAAATAATAAAAACAATATGATGTTCAAACTTTTGACTACTTTCTTTAATAACTACATAACATAATACTTGTACTTTTACTTTCAGTACTTGAGTAGTACATTTTAAAATAAACTACTTGCAATACTTAAGTACAAAAAATGTTGAATACTTTAGTACTTCTACTTAAGTGTGGTGCTTAAAGAGCACTTCAACTTCTACTCAAGTCACTTTTTTGATAAGGAACTTGTACTTTTACTCAAGTCTGTGTCTCTAGTACTTTATACATCTCTGAGTGTTAGTGTTTTTATGACATTGTACTATGATTGACTAAATGTTCCTGTTGGAAGAGAACATGTGTTAGGGTTTTGGAGACATAATGTATTGTGTTAGTGTATTATTGTATTTTGAATATTAGTTTTGGAGTTTAGTTTACAATGTGTGATTTTGAGCATGAAATTATTCGTTTTGGCAATTGTGTGATGTAGGTGTGTTGGTGCGTTAAGAGTTTAGGAAATTTTTTAAAAGTATTGAAAAAATTGTCATAGCGATTGTAAAAAACTGTAAACCATAAAAACATGCTGTCCACTCTAGTGGACATCTGAAAATCTCTGAAAATCTTGTTTTTCATCTTTAAACTGAGATACATTTACTTGAGATGTAAATTTAAGTAAAGTATTGGACAAAATTAAGTGAGTTTATGCTTGAAACGAGAACAAATGTGTCAAAAGAGTTGTGATATTTGCCTTTTGAATTGAGTACATTTTTCTAAGCCCATTGGCAGATATTTGATCTTGTTTTAATCATAAACCCACGTAAATTTTTAACACTTTCACAGAAATCAAGACTTCATATTTTTGTTATTTTGTTTCTCCAGTCAATGCATCTTGATTTAAGAATCTTTAGACATTTGTAGTTGGAAAACAAGACAAAATACTGAGGAAGACCATCACTTTTGCATTTTGTGATCGAAAGATATACAAGTGAAAAATAATTCAATATTCTAGTTCTTGGGAGAAGAGCGATCAAGCTACTTTTGCTTTGTAAAATGGATTAAAAAGTAATGTATCTCTGTTGGAAGAGGTATTTTCAAACTCTGAAGTGTTGCTAATACAACTCATTGTGTTTCTACTTTACATTTACATTTAGAGATCATATTGATGTTGATGTTGTTTTTTTCCCCCTAAAGTTATTGTTACTTGGTCTTAAATTAACTTCATAAACCTGCAGAACCCCTGAAACAAATGATATTGTCTTTCATTAAATCTCATTTTATTCTACAAACAAATATACTTCACTCACATGAATATAAACCAAAACAAATAAAAACTTAAAAAAAAACAACAAATACATTGTTTGTCTCCTTTAAATGTTTACCTCATCTTGTTCATTATACATTAATAATGATGAATGTGGGAACACAGATTCCCCTGCAATAGAAAATGCTAGAGCTCTTTTGGTTTTCTAAAAATGTTTGCCGTTACAAATAAATCATCCAAGCATACATCCATCGCATATCTTAGTTTTTTTTTATGAAGATACGTCTTATCAATTTTCTGTCATCCTGCATTATACAAACAAAGAAAGAAAAAAAAACTCACACGATACTCCGCCGTGAAGCAGCTCTTACTGTCGTAAACATCTACCGTACCACGTCTGCTGGTGTCGCATCGAGCAGGAAATGTGTTACTCGCTTGTCTTCCTCAAGGGGGCGCTGAATGACTCTGAAAGCCTAAACGTCATGGAGACGAATTCACATCTCTATTCAAGCAGATTTAATTGGGAAAACAATTAATGTGGATTTTGTGAGAAAGAAATTGAAACAGTAAAACATATTTCCTTTCAATGTGAATATGCACAGGAGTTGTGGCTTTCATTTCAGAGTTGGATACAATCTTAAGATATATCGCTATACCCTTTACAATTTGATCTCAATTAAAGTTGGGGTGTTTCTGAATGATACAAACTTAGAATTTGTGATAAACAATCTGATTGTTTTAGGTAAACACTTTATCCACATATTTTTTAAAGATTAAACCCCATTTCAATGGATGGAACGATTTGAAGCTATTTACAAAATCTCTTCAATGTATATGATGGGCAGAAAAGACCCTCACCCCTTTTTAATGAAGTGCACATTCCCACTGTCCACTGCGTTGTCTAACAGGTTCACTCGACGGCTGCCATGTCATTAAAAAGTAGCTACAATATGCCTTTGAGATAATGTGGAATTGAATAAAAATAAGTACTTATATAAAGACTTGGACTTAAACACATAGCAAATGTATAAATGTAAAAAAAAAATATTGCAACAGTTACATTCAACAGAATAAATTGTATTATAAAGAAATAATTAAGTTGCTGACTATATACATTGGATTCTATATTTTTAATCATATTTTACCTGTTATGGTCCGGTCTCCCTTTGAAGCATGTCAAAATCCAATAAAAACTCATTAAAAATTAAAAATGAACTTTTCTGCCTCCATTTCTCATTTTAAAATCCCATCACAAACATCAGCTGCTATAGGCCATTTAATGGAATCACATCAGAATTACTGTAGTTAAATTACAAAGAAATGTATTACTTTACTTTGTGAAGCAAAAGTAATTAAATTGCAGTAATTAATGTATTTGTTAGTAGCCTAATTTATTACACATAATGCTGATTAATTGCGGTGTAAATCCATTCATGCTGCGTCTGAGTTGCATTAAGTGTATATACAAAGATGGATTTTGATGATACTGATTTTATTTGGTTGGTAATAGCCATTCAGTGTCTTTTTATTACGCTTGAATTGATGAATTAAGAATTAGAGATGAGTGTCACAATACAAAATGCGGAAGCAAAGATGCAAGTTACTCTTTAATAAAGTCAGAAAGACAACACAGTTCAGGGCCTCGGGTGGGCTGGTGGCGCAGGGACAAGACGGTCAGCGTGATGGTGAAGTGAGGTGACGGTGAATCCAGTGCAGGTGAACATCCAGACGAGACAATCCACGAAGACACCGAACAGGAACTGGGAATGAACACAACTGCAGATAGGAACACGGTGGACACACACTGAGGACACCAAGCAACGATCTGACAAAGAGAGGAGAGCAAGATGAGTATTTATAGGTGAGTGAATTGGCAACAGCTGGTGCGGGAAATTGAATTCAGCTGACGCGCTGATGATCCAAATGAGCGGAAATTTCCACTCACACACACCCACGCACACACTAAACAACAAATACACGAGACATGAAGAAACCAGTGAATTCATGAACCGTGACAACGAGGACACAAATATGACAATACATTTAAAGCTGCAGTCCGTAACTTTTTGCTATAGCCAAAAAGTCTTTCACACACCGTCACTGTGAAAAGAGTTTTGAAGTAAGGAAACATCATAAAATAATTCACCCTCTAGAAACGCTTTTCACTTGCCCGCAGTGTGGAAAGACTCTCGCACATAGAAGCCAACTTGAGATACACTTAAGAGTTCACACTGGAGAGAAACCGTAAACCTGCTCTCAATGTGGAAAGAGTTTCATACTTAGAAACAGACTAAAGAGACACTTAAGAGTTCATGAGAACCTGTACTCATGCTTTCATTGCGAAAAGAGTTTTAAAGTAAAGGAACACCTTCATAGTCACATAAGAATTCACCAGTGTTGTGCCAGTTCACAGCTTTTCTGAACTAGTTCAAGTTCAGTTCATACATGCTCAAAGTGAACAGTTCACGTTCAAAGTTCACAATTTTAATTCTGAACTAGTTCAAAGTTCAGTTCATTTAACTTTTTTCGTGAGATATTCAAATAAATACTTTTTTTCACACTACGAGCTAGAAATCACTATACGTTCTTTGAAGCTGCTCATTGTAGTAGACATTTGCTCATGACACTGCAATTGTCGGTGTCCGTCTCCGTGCCATCACTTCCACTAGCCATTTTTTTTTAAATTGCAGCGCTTTCTCTCACTCTCGTCTTTGGTCTGTCTCTCTCTCTCTCTCTCTCTCTCGCTCCTCTAGCCCTCCGCGCTCTCGTCGTTGCCTGCTACGCGGCGTTGCTATGCCTACCCCGCTCTGCTGCAATTCATCACGGGTAACGTTGTGCGGAAGCCAGTATGCTATTCAATTCTCAGCCGGACACTACGTTGCCCGCAATGCATTGCGCACACAATGTCAAAACCATTTCTGTCTGGTGATACATGATTTAAGCGGCACCAGCGAGAATACAGGAGGGAGGAACTTTCTCTCGTTGCGTTTCAAAAGAGAAAACAGATGTCACTCAGTTTTCAATGGAAAACAAATTCCAACGTTCATTTACAGTGATGTCTGCCGTTCATGACACATAATGTGAACTAATTCACGTTCAAGTTCTTTATTAAAAAATGTGTTGCGTTCAGTTCAACGTTCACGAAAAAATGAGCGTGTTCAATGAACGCGTTCTTTTGAACTCTGTAGCGACTATGAGTCAGATAAAATAATAACTCAACGGGGAACTGAATTAAAATGAAAGACTCGAATGACACTATGTAGTATAAATAATTCAGAATTAATGTTTACACCTTAACTTATTCGTCCGCCGATATGTAAGGACTTAAAGGGGGCTCTGTTAAAGGGAAACATGTATATTTAGCTCAAATGAATGAATTTAATGAATTCATAGGGAATTTTGAGAGTCTATTTTACAGCCGAGCAAATGACTCGTCCAGCGTTCATTTGAACGGGCCGTAAATATCAACTCTGCAGCGGATATTAATATCCGAACAATAGTGAAACACTATTTAACAGCCAGGTAACTTAGATCGGCAGTTCAAGACATTAAATTGATAAGCACATAACACAAGAACAGTTATCTTTGAATACAAACGGAACTTTATTGACTAATCTAACACATCAAACTAATATCTAACATAAACACACACACTCGCACATTCACACGTTGCAGAAAGGAAGAAGGTGAGGAAAGAATAAGTTCTAAGAGAGAGAAATTATGAAATCCTAAGCAATCTATGCATTTATGAAACATGACCTGAAGAAACCATTGATCAGTAATTTAACCTCCTATCGTTTCTTAGGCAGGGTTATTACATTTGATCTAATGCACCAGTTCAGCTTGGAATCAAAAAGGCGTTACTTGCGTTTGGGTTTCGCGTGTCGTCTGACAAAGGGGGATTCCCTTCTCCTGGCTGTACAGGGATTTTCCCGGATCTTTGATTCGCTGAAGGTCTGGTCGACGTCTGGGGAGGCCGAACACGTGGGGTGTTGGCGGCTGGATGAAAGTCTTGTGGGCGTTGTTTGAAGTTGGAGCGCGCTGTTAGAAACTCGTTGTTGAGAGACTTTTACGGCGAAACTTTAACAGACCCGAGACTTAGCGGAAATAAAATAAACTTTAAGTAAAAGAAAGGAAAGTGAGAGAAAAGCAGATGGCCTGAATGAAATCGTTGTTAACCCATTTTCTCTGATGTTGGTCTGTCACGATCGTCAGATCGTCTCCTGGGAACTCCGTTCCGAACTCTCTCTGGTCATACTGCTAGGACTGAGCTCATCTCTGAACTGCGAACAGGCCGCGAACCAGCTCGAACCGAACTGGAACCGAACTTGAGCTGAACTCTGCACTGCTTCTGGTCTGAACTGTACAGAACTGTAGAGAACAGAACTGTGAACAGAACTGAGAACTGAACTTGAGAACAGAACTGAACTTTTCGTTCGTGTTCTGAGACTAAACTCAAACATTTGCCCATCCCCTGGATGGGTTCTGGCCAATTAGGCTTCAGGGGTGACTGTGTCTCCACCCCTCCCACAAAATTAGGTTATCTCTAGAATTTAGTTTCCTGCTCTTAAGCAGAGAGTAAATTTAGACCTAATTTCTTACTATAAGGACATGATCAATTCTATAAAGATTTCATTCAGCTCATCTGTTGGATTATACCCATACGAACGCACCGGTACCAAACACGATGCTTTTTCATCTACTCATTCAATAGTTACATAATTGCATGAATTGTGAGTAATATACATGCATGATAGTCATGTGTATTAGTTGTAAACACACTAACAAGTTATGTCGAAGGCTATTTGAATGAAAGTCCAATAATCAGTTATTTGATGTACTCCATAAGCTAACAGTTTCTGTGAGCTTACTCTGAGTTTTAGCTGTCACGTGGAGTTCATTTGCTGGTCATGCAAAGACAGAGGTCTGGTTGTTTCTTTGTCTTGTGACAACCACAAGCCTTTTGTCCTCTTTTAACTGAGTTTGGTGGCGAGTCCATAGGAAGTCAGAACTAGTAGCTCCGGGCAGAAACAAACCCCCCATCTCACTCGTGATGATGATGATTTCCTGGAGCTGCATTGTGCTTTGTTGAAAAGGATGTTAATTTGATCGAATCATTGGAAGATTAACTCATCTATATGTCTGCGTCCATAATTGCTACAACTCGTTCACGCACAACACTGGAATTCACCCTGTAGAAATGCTTTTCACTTGCCCGCAGTGTGGAAAGAGTTTCACACATAAAAGCAAACTTGAGGTACACGTAAGAGTTCACACTGGAGAGAAACCTTACAAGTGCTCATACTGTGTCAAGAGTTTCAGTCTGTCTGGATCTCTGAAATCACACAAGCGAGTTCATACTGGAGAGAAGCCGTACCACTGTACTCAGTGTGGACAGAGATTTTAAAGTTCATCAAACCTTCACTTTCACAAGAAAAAATGTTGCAAGTGAACTAGATAGACTTAAGATTTGAAGCTTGACCAGTCAACAACTCTTACAGTGTAAATAAAGTAATTGTTGTTGTTTTTTTCTGTCAGGATGGATTGTGTTTTAAGCAGGTCTTTCTTGAATTAGATACATTAATTTATTCACAGTCATTTAATTATAGGGTTGGGAACCAAAAATCAATTCCAATTCTGATCTATTTAAAGGGGTACTTCACCGCTGGGAAGGTGAATTTGTATTTAAATTGGGTCATTTATGTAGTAGAAATGTGAAATTATTTTAGAAGTTGGTGGCTTCTAGACTGAAAAAAGCTAGAAAATGTATTTTTGGCTCATGTGGATGAAAGACAATGTAATAATTTCACTTTTGGGCCCAAACAAGGGACGCCAATTATGTAGTGATTTTACCTTCGTCCAGCCAAGGACGTTAAGTAAGGTAGTGATTGGTACTCACGTCACCGCGGACGTTGTGATTTTTGGATCACACGTCACTTAAGGTGTGGTTATGAGTACATCAGATGACCACCTCCCCCCTCTCTTAGTTTGGGACACTAGTCAAGGTCTTTTACCTTGGCCCTATGAGAACACTCCACACAGGAGGCTGTTCAATCATTTTAGATTGAAAGTAAAGTGGGGAGAGTTGATCAGCTGATTTATCTGAAAGATTGGTGAGATTTCTAACTTGTAGAGCCTTTTCTGTATTATCAGCACAAGTAAGACACAATTGTAATAAAATAGATTTTATTAACAAAAGATAAACAAGAATAACTAACACAACTACTAAGTGAATACAATGAATGAAAAAGGAATAAAGTGCATAAGATACATAAAATACATGTGATTAAGTTGAGTGTGGCTATGGAAGAGTTGTGTTATCTTATGGAAAGATAAACTGTTGTTTCTCTGAAACTAAGGTGAATAACCTTATTATGCATCAAACAAATAACGAAAGATTTTTTTTGTTATTAACTAGCATCAGTTAAATTACCTCTAATGTAAATGAGAAAATCATATACTGATCATATACAATAATGCCAAGGTCTCTGGAAAGAGGTTTGGTTAAGTGATATTTACGTTCCACTTGGTTGAGGAAGCAGTCCGATGGAGGTGACTTCTTCCACTGGTTGTACTGGGTGACAATGCAGTGGGAAAGGAGCTGGAATCCGTTTCAACAGTCTTGAACATGAAGAGCTGTGGGATGCTGATCTCCTGGAGCACCAAAGGGTCCTAAAATCTGGAACACGCAGATGAGGCCCTGAAGTAGGTGCAGAAGGTCCTTAATCTGGAACACACAGACGAAGGAACCTCGAAGTGAAGGTTTGCTCTCCTGAGCTCAACCTTGTTGCAAATGTCTCTGTGTGTCTTCTGACTCTGTGGGTCAAACACTCAGGACTTGGTCAATCCCCTTTTGTCTCTCTGGCATGGAGACTCTGGATGTGCTGTAGTCATCTCACTGGACTAAAATTCTGAACGGAGTGATTGTTAATGTCTCTTTCCTCACAGGCTGGAGGCTCAGAACGTGGTCGTATCTGTTGCTGCCTCACAAGCTGTAGATTCAGATCCTTGGATCTTTTGTTGTCTCTCTCGATGAATCAGAGGCTCAGAACTTGGTTGCTCTGTCACAGTCTCATCCTCGCAGGAGAAACGCAGAACTTGGTGAACTGTTTGTCTCTCTCAAGGAGAAACTCAGAACATTACGGTGTATCTGTTATGTCTCTCTTGAAGGGAGACTCAGAACAAGGTGTGTCTGTTGAAAGGGTACCTTTATCCTTTTCTAAATAGGAGGAGATTGCAATTTGGCGCTTCTCCATTCCAGTGTTGCGATTGGCTGCTGGTATCAAAGGGGGCACACCGTGTGGCCCACCCTCCTTTCTCCTGTGGAACTCATTTGCATACTGTACACAGTTAGAAGTCTTTAAAGTGTCTTTAAAATTTACCAATGCATTTCTCACTTTCCAAACCACCATCAGAATACCCTTGGCAATATTCTAAACAAATAGAAACCAAACATGATGGGAAAAGATCGAACTGTTCATTCATTTGTTCATTAACAGCTGATTCTGTGTAAGATGTGGCATTACAAATAGCTGTCACTGAGAATACTTATTTCTCTGAATAAGTATGAAATAAATGTGTGTAGTTAACATCAGTCTTAAGATTTCCAAACATGGTTACGAATGGATTGGGATTGATCATTGTGGTCTTTCTTTCACCCACTACTGCTGAGGTCCTGTGGAATTTTTATGGCAGTCATAGACCAGGACACTAGGGATGTGGGTGAAGGGCAGAAACTGCATTTGGACCAATGAGATGTCTTGTCCTTCCTGGGCTTGGTACAAGAGCTGGTCTTTTTGGCCTCTAAGAGGTGTCTGGATGTTGTCATAGCATCTTATCTGATGGCGTTGGACAGTTTGTTTGTCTCCGTCTACCAAGATCCAATCAAAATGTAGCAAACCTTTGTCCACTGTTATGGACAGAGAGTGGTCCGGCCATAAACCAGGCCCTGGAATGTGCTGTCCACTACAACAACCACTCCCAGAATGCACTTGCTCCGCTGCCCTACTAACAAGCCACGCCTACCGGTTACATCACTTTCCCACCGCAGCACTGCCCCCACTTTCGTTTTAATTTTATAGTAATAAAATCATTTAGTTCAGTTAGAGAACAGACACTACTATTAAAAACTGAGCGTGTCGCCGTACGAGAGTCGCAGCACAAACGCAGCAGGAGTCAGATTTAATTCATCACGAGAGCAAAGAGCTGAGCTAAGCACGGCATTCATTCACAGCTGCACAGTCAAACACAGTGTGTGTCCAGTCTGGCACGTTTTCAGTTCATGCCTATGGAAGCTCAACTTTCATAAGAATTCATTGAAAGCACTCTTTTTGCTCTGCACCGCTCCGTTATGAATGCACGTGCGGCCGTCTGTGTCTTACATTCTGTGAGCGAGATCCCACCCCTATGGGCGGGTTGAAAACATGAGGAACTAACTCCTACTACTGACTGTAGTCTCTAGCCTCTGGCCAAAAAAAGCCTCTGATGACGAAAAATTTTGATATTTGCATCATCTGAGCTTTTTCCTGACGTAAAATACATAAATCTCAGGGGGACATGAAGGGGGGAAGCACAATCATTTGAATATACTACTGTGTTTCTACTGATACAAAGCTTAATGCTAAATCACTGAAGTAAACCTTTAATGAACACTCACATTGAGCTTAAACATTCTTTTTTAAAAAGGAGATGCGCTTGCCCTTTAAAAATACATTTAAATAGATTTGTTTGAAATAGTTTTAAGTTGTTCGGGGTGAAATTGCAAGCACAATAAACGTCATAAAAATCATAAAGAAAGGGGCTAATCTCCCATAGACTAAATTTGTGGGTGTTTTCAAACTGATGGGTGTTTATAAACCATGCAATGAAAATGATCCCCTTCAACCGACCCGACCCCACCCCTAAACTCTACCCACACTGTGAAGTGGGCAAATCAGGTAATGCAGTGAAAAACGCCCTCTGTTTATGGCCTCGCCTACTGTAATCTACTAACTCCTATTACTATCCTGCAGAGACCTATTCTTGCTTTAATGTGCGTGACAGACAGATCGCTGTAGCGCCGCTTCAGTTCAAGAGAAGCAGCAGCATGACACGCACATGAACTGACAATCTCTTTACTAGTTGCAGCACATAGTAAACATGAATGAACATCTGAAGGTATGTTAAAAGATACAGAACAATTTACCGTAATCCATATCATGTCACATGTAATCGGTCAATCAGTGTTTCAACCCCGGAAAGACATAAACAATGTCAAGTGACATTACATTTACCTCAGAAAAGCCACTCAATGTCCAAAAACCTGTTAGTCAGCTAGAAAAATGAACTTAAGAGAGGAGCATTTTGCTGAAAATATGCAGTCACCATTTAAATGTCTACATAAAAAGGAGTAGATAGTCATTAAAAATGTACGCCGTTATTATAAAAACTTCTTTGTGTGTAATTTAAATGCAAGTCCTATAAAAAATCTATTAATTTTAACCTTTAATATGGCAGTGATTTACCAACTGGTTGTTTATATTATGTCAGTAATCATTTAATAAATTCATCCTAACAAATTAAGGCCATAAAAAGGTCTTAAATCAATCTTTCTCAGTATGTGTCCTGTTTTATAATACAAATATGTAAACATCTTTAAACAGACATACTTGAGGTGAACATTTAAAATGAAGTGAGTTTATGCATCAAACAAGAACAAATATCAGTTGTTTTAATCATAAACTCCCTTAATTTTGATCAATTTCACAGAGATCAAGAATTCCTTGTAATTTTGTATCTCCATTGATTTAAGGATCTTTAGACATTTGCAGTTGGAAAACAAGACAATATACTGAAGAAGAACATCACTTTTGTGCAGTGTGATCAGAAGATATAGTAAAAGATATTTCCATATTTTAGCTGTTGGGAGCAGAGATATTGAAATGCTATTTTTGCTTTGTAAAATTAATTAAATGGTAACGTATATCTGGGAGTGGTATTTTCAAACTTGAAGTGCTGCTAATAACTCATTGTCCACAGAGTCTGAATTTAAATCTAGGTTAAAAAACTACCCTTTCCTTCAGGCTTACAACTGGGCTGTGTTCAGCCCCGACAAAACGTTGCAAAACGTTTTTTAAACAGAAACGGTGATGCGTTGAACACCCTGTTCTGATGACGCAGGAGTTGCAACTATGGCAGCAGAGAAGATCATTCTTTGTGTTCTTTTTGAAGAATTTTCGGAGCCTGATGATATAAAACACCTTTAATACTACAAAATACGCTCGATACAATCATTGCCCTTGCCGTCCAGAATAAAAGAGAACATCCCCATCCCATTTAATTAACTTTTTTATTTCCTGGTAATCAATTCTAATTTAAATAATTTCATTTCTAGTTCTTACTTTTTTAATGCCTAGTATTTTCTTTCTCATTTTTATAAATACAATTTTAACAGAGTGGAGGTGACTAGCCTGTCTAATATTTATTATGATAGCGTATTAATCGCTTCATACCAGTGCAGCGATGTGATTTTTAGAATGTGCGGCCCCTTTAAGAAGTCATGACGTCATGACATCGCGCACCGACTGAGCATGCGCAGAAGAGAGAAGCGCGACCAGCAGAATATTAACTCATTAAATACCACGAAAAAACAACGATTGCGGACGGTAAGAGATGTTCCTAATCTACATAGTTTTACACTAATCAGCTCTGGTGTTTAAGGGCTTAAAGATGGAGTTTATTAAAGAGGAGATTGAAGACATGAGTGATCCAGATCCATCCAGAATAAAACATGAATATACTGAGGAACAAACAAGTGGGTCTCCATTCTTGATTCTTCCCTATGATTATTTTTGTAGATGTGAAATGATAAGCAGTATATGGATGATAAATGATACAGAAATTTATTTACATGATCATAACATTATATCTACCTTTTTTCCTGACGCGCCTATTGCGTTTTATGGGTGGCACTTCCGGTTTGAGGAAGTTCCTCTTAAAAAGACAGTTTGAATGAATGAACTGTAAAATTGTATTCATGTGTCAGGAGTAACACTTTAATGTGACATGTTATAACAATAATATCAATGGCTCTTTTCAGTTGCTGAATTCTTTGTTTTCCGCTGTAACAGTATGTAAACATGAGTGGTGTGCTGTGGTGTTTTAAAACAGGCAGTTAAAGTCCTCACATTTTTGTAATATATCAAATGTAAATGTGATATCCCTGTTACACTTAATTGTTTAGTGGTTAAATAAAAAGTACATAAAAAGAGAGACCAAATACATTAGATTTTGAAGTTTTAAACTATGAAATGTTATATTCATTAATAAGTATAAATTTAATCAAGTTAGTGTTTTAGGCCTTTTAACATGTATTCCAAAATAATAAAGAAAAGCTGGTAACAATTTAAACAATACTTTTAATTTGTTAACTAATGTTCAGCTTTTCTTTTTAATTCCTTGGAGGGCAAAGCAGCCATAGAGCTGCAGCACAAGCCTGTACATTCTCCATCCTAAAAACTAAAATAGGTGAACAAGATGCAAGTTTTGGGCACTTGTGATCCATATATAGCACCTGCTGCAGTATTTCAATCACTGAAAACAGCGGGACATTTTTAAAACGCTTAACGTGAAAACACTATAGGGTGAGCTGCACCAATAAGGATTAAATTAAGCAAAGTTTAACCCTAATCAAGGATTTTTTGATATGGGTTTTATTTTAAATCCAGTTGTGTTGCACCACTTAATTTTAAACAGAACTATGTAGACCATAAGACTGTTAGAATGTAAAGAAAGTAACAAATTACAAATACTCTTGTTACTGTAATTGAATTGTTTTTTCTCAGGAATTGTACTTTATTAAGTAGTTTAAAAACCATGTACTTTTACTTGAGTACATTTTAAGTGCTGTATCGGTACTTTTACTGCACTCTTTCCCTAAACCTGCCGTCGCTACATTAAATCAGGTTTATTTTTTTAATTGCAAGCAAAAATAATTTTTGGTGAAAATTGTGAGTTACTCGATTCTGATTTCTGAAGTGTATTCTTTTTTTTAGAGAAAACATCCATTTACATTAAAACGGTACAATGAATGCGTCTTGAAAGAAAGAACTCTGTTTTTTTTTTTACGGAAAATTGTTAATGTACAACGTTTTGCAACCTTTTTTAATTAACCGCAAGAAAACCTCTACAGAATGGTTGTCATAAATGTTACCAGATTATTGGTTCCTTTCTCAAATATTACATGGCTGTATTTTTACTTACTTATTAATTAGTCTTCCCATTAACGACATCCTTGTATTCATTCAGGCCGATTCCAGAATACGCACCAAAAAAAACAAAAGGTGGGATTTTTTTACACAAACCAATTATATCCAATGGAGCACGATGAAGCCATTGCCTCCTCTCGCGTGACTTTTCCCCATTAATTTCAATTGCATCCCACAAAATTCACCGCCCGCTTTAGCGGGTAAGTTATAAATCAATGGGGATGGAGGAGGCACGCCTCCCGCTGTAACTTCACCTGCAAGTGTAGCTGTTGGACACTGTTAATTTATAAAAACGAGTGACTTTTACACTGTTTAATGTCACATATTGTAATATTTGCAAATATTATTTACATAGATTATTTTCTCATCCAGTTTATATTGAGGTGACACTGCCTCTCTTGCCCCTGGTATGCCCCTGGTAAACATATGCTGCACATTTGTGGTCTGCTCTCCCAATTAAATTTACGTTATATCCCAAGAAACGGTTCACCAATGTTCCTTCCTTGGAGCACTTTTGATAGAGACTGACCACTGCAGACCAGGAACACCCCACAAGAGCTGCAGTTTTGGAGATGCTCTGACCCAGTCGTAGCCATCACAATCTGGCCCTTGTTAAACTCGCTCAAATCCTTACGCTTGCCCATTTTTCCTGCTTCTAACACATCAACTTTGAGGACAAAATGTTCACTTGCTGCCTAATATATCCCACCCACTAACAGGTACCGGGATGAAGAAATAACCAGTGTTATTCACTTCACCTGTTAGTGGTCATAATGCAATGCCTGATCGGTGTATATTAATGCGTTCGTAATATTCAAAATACTCAAGCTTTTGGGTTGATTCATGGTCTGTTGTGGTTATTTGTTAATGCTTTTACACTGACAAATTTACTTTTAATATTCGATGGTTGAAGGGTGAGTAGAATAATGTTGCATTGTACACAGTTTTTGCAAATGCTTATTGCATTTATAGAGCAAACCTTTCGCTGATTGTTTACAGTTTCACAGAAGTTACATGCATAATAAATGCGAGACGTCAAAAAGGTGGATAGCAGTTGTAATAATCTCTCATCTCTATTTATTTAGATTGGATGGAAGTGGAACAGCAGAGACATGGACTGTATGAGGTGGAGGAATGTCACAACTTCAAAACCCGAACAAAAGCCAAAAAGAAGCATGCATGCACTCAGTGTGGAAAGAGTTTCACACGAAAAGGAGACCTTAACAAACACATTAGAATTCACACTGGAGAGAAACCGTATACATGCCCTCAATGTGGAAGGAGTTTCAATCGTTCAACAGCTCTCAGTAAACATCTGCTCTGTCACACTGGAGAAAAACCATTTAACTGTGATCAGTGTGGTAAAAAATGTATTACATCATCAGATCTAAAAAGACACCAGAGAGTTCATTCAGATGAGAAGCCTCATGTGTGTTCTCACTGTGGAAAGAGTTTTTCAAGGCTGGATCATTGTAAACAGCACCAGAAAACACATGATGAAGTGAAAGATCATGTGTGTTGTGACTGTGGGAAGAGCTTTACTAGAGCTGACCAACTGAGACAGCACCAAAGAATTCACACTGGAGAAAGACCTTTCAAGTGCTCATATTGTGACCAGAGTTTCTTTCATTCTGGAAACCAGAAAGAACATGAGAGACTTCATACTGGAGAGAAGCCGTACTACTGTACTTCATGTGGGAAGAGTTTCAAACACAAAAAAAGTATTCTCTATCATAAAAATAGTTGTAAGATGTTACAGTTATCCGTTAAAGAGGAGATTGAAGACACGAGTGATCCAGAACCATCCAGGATAAAACATGAAGAGACTCTGGGTCCATTCTTGATTCATCTTCATTAGTCAGGAACGTCACAGAAGAATGAGCATCCGCGCATCTCCGCCATTAAGGGGATTTAAAGTTAAAGGGATAGTTCGCCCAAAATTAAATTTCTGTCATTAATTACTTACCCTCTTGTCGTTCCAAACCCGGAAGACTTTCGTTCATCTTTGTAAAACAAGTGAAGATCTATTTGATGAAATCTGAGAGATTTCTTTGGCGCTTTAAAAAGTTAATAAAGAGATCGTAAAACAAATCCATATGAATTGAGTGGTTTAGCCCTAATGTTCTGAAGAGACTTGATTGCTTTTTATGATGAACAGATTGAATTTAGGCTTTTACGCACATATAAACATTGATCAGCGAACCGAAATAGAAGCTCAACTGAACGCAAGAACAAACCTCTTGCTGAAGCTCAAAAGTGCTGTGTAACACGAGAATGAACCTCATTGGTTCTTGAGGAAGCTCAAACGTGCTGCGTAACACGAGAATGAACCTCATTGGTTCTTGAGGAAGCTCAAATGTGCTGCGTAACACGAGAATGAACCTCATTGGTTCTTGAGGAAGCTCAAATGTGCTGCGTAACACGAGAATGAACCTCATTGGTTCTTGAGGAAGCTCAAATGTGCTGTGTAACACGAGAATGAACCTCATTGGTTCTTGCTGAAGCTCAAACGTGCTGTGTAACACGAGAATGAACCTCATTGGTTCTTGCTGAAGCTCAAACGTGCTGTGTAACACAAGAATGAACCTCTTTGGTTCTTGAGGAAGCTCAAATGTGCTGCGTAACACGAGAATGAACCTCATTGGTTCTTGAGGAAGCTCAAACGTGCTGCGTAACACGAGAATGAACCTCATTGGTTCTTGCTGAAGCTCAAACGTGCTGCGTAACACGAGAATGAACCTCATTGGTTCTTGCTGAAGCTCAAACGTGCTGCATAACACGAGAATGAACCTCATTGGTTCTTGCTGAAGCTCAAACGTGCTGTGTAACCAAGAGACAACGGGCAGCACATTTGAGCTTCAGCAAGAGATTTGTTCTGGCTTTCGGTTGATCTTCTGTTTATGCTCGCTGATCAATGTTTATATGTCTGTAAACGACTAATATATTAATCATATAAAGCGATCAAGTCTCTTCAGAACATTTGGATTAAACCACTCAATTCATATGTTTTTTTTTTACTATCTCTTTATGAACTTTTTGAAGCGTCAAAGTTGCAGTGGCATAGGCTGTCTATGAAGGGACAAATATCTCTGATTTCACCAAAAAAAAAAAATTTGTGTTCCAAAGATGAAGGAAAGTCTTACGGGTTTGGAAGGACATCCACTAAAATCCACAAAAAATGTGTCCGATAAATATTTTTTTTTCATAAATCTGTTAATCAACCTCAGTCCTGATCAAAACTACTAAATGTTTTAAAAGTTCCTGCGGTGGAAACGCGGCTTAAGTCACCTGTACATATCACATGATAATTCAACTTCCCGTGAGTTGAATCAAGAGGGACAGGTGGTGAAAACATATGGTTCTTACCATTGATTCATATGCTTTTAAAAACTGTAAGTAATATTTTTCATTAAATGGACAACGAAGCATTGAAACGGATACCGCTGTTTGGACATTGTTTTTTATTTCTTTGTTTATTCCAAACTATGAGTTTCCACCTTGCCCTGGATTATAGGAAAATCACTACAGATGCAATCAATTGAAAAATTCACTGAAGAAAATAATTTGTCTGTCGCTCTGCTCACACATGCAATACAGCAATAATAATTATTATACTCTTAACAGAGATCAGTAAACTACGGCAGTACTTCATGTTTTATGATTCTGATTGGTCGAGGCATAGATAAACTTAGAAAGTATCACACATGGACTTCTGGCTCATAGCATATCTCCATTGGTATCCTGTAAGAAAGACACACACACACACACACACACACGTTGGGTTTTCATGTTTTATGGGGACTTTCCATAGGCGTAATGGTTTTTATACCGTACAAACCGTATTTTCTATCCCCCTACACTGCCCCTAAACCTACCCATCACATGAGACATTCTGCTTTTTTACATTGTCAAAAAACATCACTTAGTCTGATTTATAAGATGTTTTCCTCATGGGGACCAAAAAATGTCCCCACAAGGATGAGGATTTCGGATATTGCCATCTTTGTGGGGACATTTTGTCCCCATACCGTATGGAATACCAGTACACATACACACACACACAGCTTCCTCAAGGTTGAAGTCTTCAAAGCTCTAGCTAGAGCAGGAAATATTTCCAAAACATAGTGATAAGATGTACTTTCTCAAAGTCAGAGGCTTCAACAAAATTCTTTTTGTCTACTATGGTGATGAAGACGAAGAGTAAATGCTTTAATGGTGAAGTGTTCACACAGACAAGCAGAGCCGGCCCAAGGCATAAGCGAACTAAGCGGCTGCTTAGGGCCCCCTTCGCCACCAGGTGGCCCTCAAGAGCATATGAAATTATTTGCTGAATGTTGCTTTATTGAATTCGCGAAATGGCCTTTTTTTCAGACCAAACAAACTGAGCGAACCGAACTACAAGTGTGAACATATTCTACGTTTTTAACCGAGATTTATCCTTCAATAATTAAAATGATTTGATTGAATGTTTTATGAGATTAAAGCCTCATGCGTCTTCTGCCTTGAACGTGCAGTTTCTCCATTTTCCTATGTCCTTATGAGTAACACAGAACTTGTTTTTTACTCTCCCTGCAGACTATGGCAGACCAGGTCACACAGGTCAACACTGGCCCTTGTCTTGTCTAATTGTATTTTAGCGAAAAGCGATTTTCTCTGACACCATACATGTCCCAGTTTTAAGTCTAGTTGTCCTGTAACTAGCCCATTTTTCAGATATCCAAAATGTTTGCATGTTTCATCATGCCAACTCCCTCTCTTACGTCTTTAAAAATGACTGACATTGTTTGAATGATCAAATCTAGCACTTTTCATAATTTGGACATATGATAATTGATAATTTATATTGGTCTCAGCATATGTAAACTGGACAGAGGATCTTTCTGTCCTTGGTTGAAGCTGTGTTCTGTGTTTGAACATATGGTTTTGTTTATGTAGGAACCATTTCCATATAAGGAATAAGGCTCTATAGGATTGAATGGGAGACAGGAAAATTGTCTCTGCTTTGTCATTCATTAGCCTACTCATTCAATTGCCAATAAAGAGGACTGAGATGAGGCACGCTTCAGGGGCACAAATCTTAACTATAATATTTTGTGATTATCATTTTAATCTGGCTAATTTTCTAATTGTTTGTCGTAAATCAACATCTCAGGATGTTTTGGTTATGAAACACCATGGATTTCAGACATTTGTAACTCTACCAAATAAAATTATTTTGTTATTTTGTTTATTTTACTCAATCTAATATCACAGCTATATTTAACTATTCAAAATATTTCTTGGTTCATCTCAGGTGATGTTATGTCCTTTTTTTTCTCTTTAAAAAAAGTTTAGAAATCCTGGGTTACACAAACATGAACTTGCATATTTCAGATGTTATTTTATATAGTCAATATATACAGCCTTACTCTGTACATCAAATATGCTCACAACATTTCAGAGTAATAAAAGTAATTAAGTATATATTTTGTCTCTTATCTTTGATGTGGAATGACAGTATCTCACAGTGATCACAGTTCACACCTGCAGGGAAGATGGAGTTTATTAAAGAGGAGATTGAAGACATGAGTGATCCAGAACCATCCAGAATAAAACATGAGGATAATGAGGAACAAACAGGTGGGTGTCCATTCTTCATTATTGACTGTTGAAAAACATTAAAGGGGGGAGGGGGGGGGGGTGAAACACTCAGTTTCAGTCAATATCACGACCGTGAACCTTAATCGCTGGAACCAGTCCATCTTCAAGACTCTTACTCGCATCATACACACTTCACCCCCATCCAACCGTCTGCCTCCCCTTTCCTCCTTCCTATCTCCCTTACTATTCCCAACAAAAAATACCATCACGTGACCACGTGTACTGTGTGTACTATGTATGTAATGTTTGCATGTATGCTTAGCAATCTACATTTCTTTATTTATGTAGAGCGTGTGGCGGCGCTTTAAATAGCTGTGGCGCGAAGGCTTGCTCCAAACTTCATTTCGTTGCATTGTACTTGTACATGTGTAATGACAATAAACTTGAATCTCATCTCATCTCATTTCATCTTTCAGCATTAGATGAGCTACAAATCCGGCATCGAACTGGGCCTTGCTTATAAAACCATCGTAGCTGAAATGCAGGGAACAAACAAAACACTTGTACAACTCGGTTGCTGCTCCGGAAAAACAAACTCAATCCACTGTCCCATTAACGCTGGGTTCTTTGGAAAGCTGTACAGGTTGTCTTGCCCTGACAACCAAAAACACACTTCTTTGGTGACATTGTTGATGTTGTGAAGTCCTATGACTGCAGCGCAGCCGAGCAACTTTGTCTATGTTTAGCATGGGAATCCAACTCTTTAACTGTGTAAAAAGCTCAGTATGCATGAAACAGCATTTCAACCCCCCCCCCTTCCCCTTTAAGGTAGTTCACCAGATCAAATGGCTGTGAAAAAAACGAGTACTATAATTATAATAGGGCTGCCCCTGACTAAAGAGTTTTGTAGTGGACTAGCAGTTGTTCATTTAAACCAAGTGTCAACTTATTGTATGTTAATGATATTAAAGAGTTAGTTCACACAAAAAAGAAAATTAGCCTATGATTTACTCATCCTCAAGTCATCCTAGGTGTGTAGGACATTCTTCTTTCAGACGAATAAAATCGGAGTTATATTAAAAAGGTCCTGGCTCTTCCAAGGTTTATAATGTCAGTGAATTGTTGCCTCGTTTATGAAGTCCATAAAGGTCTATCTATCCATCATATAACTGCTCCACACGTCTCCGGGGGGTTAATAAAGGCCTTCTGAAGCGAAGTGGTGCATTTGTGTAAGAAAAATATCCATATTTAGACTAAAATAACTAACTTCCGGCTGATTACCGTATGCATCGATTTACAGTGAAAGAGTAAATTGAGAATTTTAAAAGAGAAATGGCAGAGGATTTTTATATAAGAGAAGAGGGGCTTGAGTTTGTTGCCCAGCACTATCCACGAGAGGCGTCAAAGCTTGTGATGCTCCTGTACACCGTGTCAGGGGTTACTCTTTTGCCGTAAGTCGTCTTGCATACGGCTTTCCGCTGGAAGTTAGTTATTTTGGTTTATAAAGTTTTGAATATGGATATTTTTCTTACACAAATGCGCCACTTCACTTAAGAAGGCCTTTATTAACCCGCCGGAGCCATGTGGAGCTGTTAAATGATGGATAGATTCACTTTTATGGACTTCATAAACGAGGCAACAATTCACTGACATTATAAAGCTTGGATTAGCCAGGACTTTTTTAATATATCTCTGAATGTCAAATACACCTAGGATGACTTGAGGGTGAGTAAATCATGGGCTAATTTTCATTTTTGGGTGAACTAAACCCTTTAACTTTTCAACAGAGCTTATCAAAATTTCAATTTCTGCCACACTGGAATTAAATCAAACCGTCTCCATTGACTTTGTATAGCTTGTAGGGACCTCCTTGTCATTTTTGACTTATAACAAAAAACAGAACAATGTCTAAAAGCTGATATGTGACAAGGTGTACAGCAAACAAGCTGAAAAACACAGAACCAAAAACCCAGAAGTTTTTATAAGCTGTTGACCCGAAAAACGAGCGTTTAAGGACAAAAAAGTGGATACAGGCCGTTGAGACAGAGCACAACATGTTATATTACTCTGAGAACTACACCCACTAGAGGGGAACGTAATCAGAGAGGAAATATGAAATATAAAACTGACATTTGGATATTTGACTTAACAGTGACAAAATGTTTACTGCACATGTAGGCATACTGAGGCATACTGAGTGTCAGGATCCCAAAAGTGTACCAGGTTCTTCCTGCTGAAGCTTCACGTCTTATTGCCCTGTATCCACTTTTATCTCCTTAAACGCTCGTTTAAACGGTCGACAGCTTATAAAAACTTATTTGTGTGTTTTTTAGCTTGTTTGCTGTACATATGTCACATCAGCTTTTAGCCATTGTTCTGTTTTTTTGTTATAAGTCCGAAATGACAAGGAGGCAGCCTCACGCAATGCGAAGTCAATGGAGAGCGTTGGATTGAACTAGAAAGACTTGTTTGTAGTCAGATTGAGGAACTAAAAGTGGTGTTTGAAGCTCGAGAAAAAAAATTCTCAATAACAACCTGTGGATTTTTTGAATGAGTCATTATGAAGTTGTCAATGTTTTTTTTTAATCATTATTATTAATATTTGACTGACATAATTTAACCATTTTATTAAGATTTGTGTAATTTAGTTTTTATATTATATAACTCGTTACTCTTGCAATGCTTGCTATTGTTTAATCCAATATGATTGTGAGTTTGCAAGGGATGTTTGTCTTCATGGATAAGAAATAAGACTGTGTTTCCCAACCATGTTTCTGGAGAAACACCAACACTACACTGATTCAACTCAGCAGCTCCAAGATCAGAGCGGTCCGATCAATGAGACATCCAAAGTGTGACTGTTGGTGTGCCTCCAGGAACAGGGAAACACTGTCTCCATTTCAGACTTTTCACATACATCTATGAAATACTTGTTTGCATACAAACGATTAAGTAATTATTTGTATCTTTCCTAAATCGGCTTGAATACTGCTTAAACGTCATTTCCTTATTTACTAATGTTTACTATATTGTGTTCTGATTGTAAAGAGTCTGTGGCTGTAGTTAGAAAATAATAGAAGCTGTAAAATGTTAAATAATAAACAAACTGAAAAATAAAGGTTTCTTGGTTTTCAGATCATTTAAGATGCCATTAAAACTGCTGCAGTAAATTGTAAATAGGAGCACAGAGGATGCCGTTTCCATGGCACTGCACTCTGTGCTCACCCATCTGGACCATAAGAACACGTATGCACGCATGCTGTTTGTTGACTTCAGCTCAGCATTCAACACTGTCATCCCATCCAAGTTAATAGCCAAACTTGGAGACCTGGGCATCAACACTTCAATGTGTAACTGGATTTTGGACTTCCTAACTGACAGACCCCAGAATGTTCGTTCAGGATTCACCTGCTCCACATCCATCACACTCAACACTGGTGTACCACAGGGCTGTGTGCTAAGTCCGTTTCTCTACTCCCTCTTCACCGCCGACTGCAAGCCTGTGTATGGATCTAATTCCATCGTCAAGTTTGCGGACGACACTACGGTGATTGGGCTCATCAGCAACAACGATGAGACTGCCTATAGGGAGGAGATCCAGCACCTGGCCACATGGTGCGCTGATAATAACCTGCTCCTCAACACCACCAAAAGGAAGGAGCTCATCGTGGACTTCAGGAAGGAGTCAAGAGGCACACACGACACCATCCACATCAATGGAATGGCTGTTGAACGTGTCTCCAGTTTCAAGTTCCTGGGGGACATGTCGTGGACGACCAACACCTCCAGCCTGGTCAAGAAGGCTCACCAGCGCCTCTTCTTCCTGAGGACACTGAGGAAGAATCAGCTCTCCTCGGCTATCCTGGTGAACTTCTACCGCTGTGCAATAGAAAGCATCCTGACCAACTGTGTGGCAGTGTGGTATGGGAGCTGCTCTGTTGCGGAGCGCAAGGCACTGCAGCGGGTGGTGAAAACTGCCCAGCGCATCACAGGGACTCCACTACCTGCCATCGAGCACATCCAGAGGAAACGCTGCCTGCATCGAGCTCGCAGCATCCTCAAGGACTCCTCTCACCCAGCCCACAGACTGTTTTCTCTCCTGCCCTCCGGCAGGCGTTTCAGGATCCACCGGACCAGGACCAGCAGACTAAAGAACAGTTTTTTCCTCAGAGCTGTCTCTTTATTGAACTCAAACCCCCGTTGATCCACTTCCCTCATAAACTGATAACTCTCCTACCTCACATCTTCCTTCACTTTGTTATTTGCACTACCGACTGTTTATCACAGTAACAACTGTTTACATATGCATCTTACACTGCCATATCTTAACTGGATTATGCTCATTTGCACTGCCGACTGTATTTATAGTACCAATGTTTACATTTGCATTTTGCACTGTACTTCTAACTGTAATATGCAACCACTTTCCACTGCACTTTACACTTTTTTTTATTTTATTATTTATTTATTTTTTATTTTATTTTTTCCGGATAGCTCTGTCCATAATTTATTGCACTACCCTAATCCACTGCTATTCCTCATATTAGCCTAACATATTATTGTATACCTCTATCTGTAAAATTCTGTTTATAGTAATAGCCATCTGTATATTGTATTCATAGTACATATTCACCTGTAAATTCTGTTTATAGTAATAGCCATCTGTATATTTATTCACTGTACATATTCACCTGTAAATTCAGTTCTGTTTATAGTAATAGCGTCTCTCTATTTATACATATTTATACATATTCAGTACATATCCATGTCCTGCACTTACGCATCCATTGTATATCCTGCACTTGCTGCTATTGCACTTCTGGTTAGACCTAAACTGCATTTCGTTGCCTTGTACTTGTACTTGTGTAATGACAATAAAGTTGAATCTAATCTAATCTAAAATATTTATGTTTTGTAATTTGTTTTGTATCAAGCAAGATCAATGACGAAACATTTATTATGTGAATCACCAGATTCTCGTTTAATTATGTTTAACGTCTACATAAAACATTCAATGTAAAAAAAAAAATGAATACAAATAAATGGCTGACATATTTATGAATTGCTTCAAACATTTTAAATACATGATCACTGGCTGTTTGGCTTAGTTTATTTGCATTATTTCCAAACGTATTGGGACACCCCTCTCAATCAATACATGTATGTGTTTCAATCACTTCCATGGCCACAGGTGTATAAAAGCAAGCACATATGCATGCAGACGCCGCTTACAAAGGAGCTCGTTGAATTCAAGAGTGGTACCGTATATTTGAACTGTCTTTCTCGGGTTGAACCCGGCGACTGACGCACTGCGCATGCGCTTATAGGTTCGCAATACACAAACATAAACTAATATGCGAATTGTATTGTAAAGTTTATTCATATGGAGCTTTCAGCAATTCAATACGAAAATTAGTGCATGTAGCCCTACTACACATCCAGTAGGTGTCAGTAATACACTAAAGAGGTTTCTAGTTTGCCATAAATCCAAAAGAACAAGAGCTTTCTCAAAAGAGCTAGACCAGTGCGGATCGTTTTGAAGACTTTCAGTTTAAGTATTTGTTAATATTAAGGCAGTTACGATCGTGTGAGAGTTTGAATGAAGGACAGTTGTATTTTCGCTGGATGCTGGAAACAGTCTTCGTTGTCACACGTGAGAGATTACAGAGACATGAACCATCTCGATAGATGAGGTATTTTGTACCCGGTATAATATAACCATTTAAAATGCTTCCTTCTGCTATACGCTATATTTTGCCTAAACTTAAAAGCAATTGGTATAGACGTTCGTTCTGCTGTAAGGCTTTTACATTTGTTTTGTGTCTGAATGTTGTGTTTGCTGTTTGTGTATGATACATGTATATTTTATGCCAGTTGGGCTTTTAATACACTTTGAACCTAGAGTTTTAGTGTTGATATTTAATAAACTTCAATTCTTCTTTCTAGGTTTCTAATGTAATTTCTAATGTAAGTTAAAAAAAGAGTTAGGCCTATATTAAAAAATGTCCTGGCTCTTTCAAGCTTTATAATGGCAGTGAAAAGCTGAAGTACAAAGTGCGTCCAAGAAGCAAATCGATGGGTTTTTGTTTATATCCAAATATCCATATTTAACACATTATAAAGTAAAATATCTAGCTTCTGAGGGATGCCTTCCGTATTCAACTTGCAAAAAAGCGCAACTGGCGCCGATGACGTCGGATGTAGCGTAAACGTTTTGAACTGTGAGAGGCGTTACACTTTCTGTGTAAGTTGAATACGGAAGGTGGTCCGTCGGAAGCTAGATATTTTACTTTACAAAGTTTTAACTATGGCATCTGAAAATAAAATAAAAAAATAACATCTGAAATAGTTTGAATAACATACATAGATGTTATTTTATATAGTAATAATACACAGCCTTACTCTGTGCAAATTAGGGCTGCAAATTAGGCATCATCGATGACGTCGACTACGAAAATACATCGACGCGTCACATTATTTACATTCTAGAATAGAATAGATTTAGAATAATGGCAGCTTCTGCTCCCGGGCATAGTGAAAATGATCATTTATCATATAAAGCCAGGCCGTGACATTCAAAAGTGTGGGAGTACTTTAAACAGAAGCCGAATAAAACTGCTTTGTTCGCTCTGTAACGCCGGGTTCACACTGCCAGTGTTTGTCTCTCGCACCTGAACCGTGGCGTGTGTATTGCAAATACAGACGAATATTGTCCATTCGGTCACATTTTCCGGTGTTCTTCTCCGACTTCAGTACGTCTCGTGCTTTTATTTATTATGGGCAGCATATATCTGCTACAAATGCGACCGGGTTCCCCTCTGTCCCAAACACATGCATATACAACATGCTGTATATAGGTAGTTTACATGATTAAAGTAACATTAAAGTTAAGATATGCCTCTAGTTTTAATCATTTAAATGTGTTTTTGACGTTTGGGCAAAAACTTCTGGCAGCTTTAGTCGTTGTTTATGCACATATCTTCAAAATAGACGACTAGTTATACATTAACACTATCTGAAAGCTCCTGTATGTGAACCTTTTGCAGATAAATACAAGTGCATTTTCGTTTAGGCCTACTATTGACGCAAATCAATAAGTAAATCATACTCAACTATTATAGTAAACAACATTTCCTAATTAGGCCTACTCTGTATACATTTTATGATGAATAGTATCATTAGTTATACTTAATGTTTAAAATGCCTCTTGTGTTCATATATTTCATTATAAAATGGCATAAGTACACTACCCTTCCTGAAATACAATTAATATTGTCATCATTCGTTGATTTCATGTTAAAATAATATACAAATTCACTACCCTCTTTGAAATACAATAATCAGTAAAAAAAGAATCATCAGATTAATCTGGAAAAATAATCGTTAGATTAGTCGACTAATCAATAATAATAATAATAATAATAATAATCGCTAGATTAGTCGACAGAAAAAAAGAATCGTTAGTTGCAGCTCTAGTGCAAATATATTCATATAATTTCAGAGTAATAAAGGTAATTGGATATATATTTAGTCCCTTGTTTTTGATTTTTCCAGGTCTGGTCCTGTATCTCACAGTGATCACAGTTCACGCCTGCAGTGAAGCCCCTCCCACAACAATTCACCAATAAATACTGGGAATATCCACATCATCCTACAAGAGAAGGACAAACTCCAGGTGTAGCAGCTGAAATCTGTGTGACTGTTAAAGATGGAGTTTATTAAAGAGGAGATTGAAGACATGAGTTATCCAGATCCATCCAGAATAAAACATGAAGATACTGAGGAACAAATAGGTTGGTGTCCAATCTTGATTCTTCATTGTTGACTGTTGAGAAAACCTTAAGGTAACTGATTCTAACTACTTAATGTTTATTTTAGACCAGCTGGAAGTGAAGGAACAACGACAAGAACTGAATGAAGTTAAGGAGGAACATGACTTCAAAGCTCAAAAGAGTTTTTCATGGTCGAACAGTTTAACACGGCAACAGAAAACACATGATGAAGTGAGAGATCATGTGTGTTGTGACTGTGGGAAGAGCTTTACTACATCTGGCCAACTGAAACAGCACCAAAGAATTCACACTGGAGAAAAACCTTACAAGTGCTCATATTGTCACAAGAGTTTCACTCAGTCTGGATCCTTGAAATTACATGAGAGACTTCATACTGGAGAGAAGCCGTACCGCTGTACTCAGTGTGAGAAGAGTTTCACATGTAAATCCAATCTCAAGTATCATCATCTGCGCATTCACTCTGGAGAAAAGCCATTTAACTGTGATCAGTGTGGTAAAAACTTTAAAATGTCGTCAAATCTAAAAAAACACCTGATAGTTCATACAAACAAGAGGCCTTATGCGTGTTCATTTTGTGGAGAGACTTATTCGCGGCTGGAACATTGTAAACGGCACCAGAAAACACACACCGGTGAGAAAAACCATGTGTGTTTGGAGTGTGGGAAGAGTTTTATTACATCTGACCATCTGAAAAATCACCAAAGAATTCATACTGGAGAAAAACCTTACAAGTGCTCAGTTTGTGACAAGAGTTTCACTCAGTCTGCTCACCTGAAAGAGCATCAGCCAGTTCATACGGAACAGAAGTTGCATTGTACTCAATGTGAGAAGAGTTTTAGACATTCAAAAAGCCTTCTTCGGCACAAGAAGAAATGTCATAAGTCGTCACCGTGAGGAACATTTAATTTTCATGTCAAATGAAGTCATGTTAATGTTGTGAGATTTTTTTTTTTAAATGCCACTGATCTAAATGAATGAATGGATTGCTTATCGCGCATCAGGCGGTGAAGCCACCGGAAGTGTTCGAGCGGCCATCTTACTATTCCCTACGGCATCATTGACCCAAAATCACCCGATTTGCAGCGTCTCAGTCTCACAGGATTAGTTTTACGATATATGTATGTAAATGAATAGTTAATTTGGATGTTATATGTAATGTTTATGGTCTTTTCATAGAGGAGAAATCATATATTGAAATCGTTGATGTGGGTGTGTCTACTGCACACTGCTAACACAGGTAACTGACCAAACACAAAAATATATTTCTTTATGAATATAATTATGGAGGAAATACTAAAAATTAACACATAAATGTGTTTAGCTGCAAACACTATTCAAATAACCTATACAATATATATAGATCAAGTATAACGTTATGACCTAATATTGTGTTATTGGTCCCGTTTTTACATTTACATTTATGCATTTGGCTGACGCTTTTATCCAAAGCGACTTGCATGCATTTAAGGTACACATTTTACATTTTGTCAGTTCTTGCTTTCCCTGGGGATTGAACCCTTGACCTTGGCGTTGCTAGCGCCATGCTCTACTGTTTGAGCTAGAGGAAAGCCTTTTTTTGCTGCCAAAACAGCCCTGACCCGTCGAGGCATGGACTCCACTAGACCCCTGAAAGTGTGCTGTGGTATCTGGCACCAAGATGTTAGCAGCAGATCCTTTAAGTCCTGTAAGGTGCGAGGTGGTGCCTCCATAGATTGGACTTGTTTGTTTTTTGCACATCCCACAGATGCACGATTGGATTGAGATCTGGGGAATTTGGAGGCCAAGTCAACACCTCAAACTCGTGCTCCTCAAACCATTCCTGAACCATTTTTGCTTTGTGGCAGAGCGCATTATCTGCTGAAAGAGCCACAGCCACCAGGGAATACCGTTTCCATGAAAGGGTGTACGTGGTACATATCAAAGTAACATCCACATGGATGGCAGGACCCAAGCTTTCCCAGCAGAACATTGCCCAGAGCATCACACTGCCTTCCCATAGTGCATCCACGCCACGCACCCGGCCATCCACGTGATGTAAAAGAAAATGTGATTCATTAGACCAGGCCACCTTCTTCCATTGGTCTGTGGTCCAGTTCTGATGCTCAGGTGTCCACTGTTGGCACTTTCGGCGGTGGACAGGTCAGCATGGACCTATCTATCAGAACCAGCATTATCAGCACTTCTTGAGCAGTTTGATCGGACCACACGGGCCAACCTTCGCTCCCCACGTGCATCAATGAGCCTTGGCCGCCCTTGACCCTGTCACCGGTTCTCCACTGTTCCTTCCTTGGAGCACTTTTGATAGAGACTGACCACTGCAGACCGGGAACACTCCACAAGAGCTGCAGTTTTGGAGATGCTCTGACCCAGTCGTCTAGCCATCACAATCTGGCCCTTGTCAAACTCGCTCAAATCCTTACGCTTGTCCATTTTTCCTGCTTCTAACACATCAACTTTGAGGACAAAATGTTCACTTGCTGCCTAATATATCCCACCCACTAACAGGAGCCGTGATGAAAAGATAATTGATGTTATTCACTTCACCTGTCAGTGGTCATAATGTTATGCCTGATAGGTGTATGATAACAAGCCTCTTACTATATTGCACTACATGTTGTTGAATTACTTATTAATTTAACCATCGTTTAAATCATTATCTGCTTTGAAACGCATGCTGATAATAAATCATTGTTGAAACGTTTGCATTTAGTCTAGTCTGTTGTATGGACAAAAACAATACGACACAACACAACTTTATTCCGATTTCAGAATGCGCACTTTGACATTTGTAATGCATACGCTGAAGTGTCTCGTCCGTCTGTCTGCTGTAATGAATATGAATATAACTTTTTAATAAGCAGGGGAAATTCCCTACTAAAACGAATAACATGCTCAGGGCGTTTGCGTTGTAAGAATGTACTTCAGATATAAAAACGGTGTCTCTTATAGGCAATGTTTTCTCAATAAAATTTATATAATTTGCTATTAATTCAATAGAACGCATGAGCTTGAAATACCAATAGGGCGGCGCAGCGGCTTCAATTTTTATGATGTCATGAGCAATCCAGTTCTCTATATTGATCAGTGGGTGTTGCTCTCAAAAGCACAATATCATCTAGTTTAACTTTGTGAATTTGGTGAAATGCTACGAAAACTAGAAAGACTTGTTTTTATTAAGGAACTAAAAGAGTGGTGTTTTAAAGAGATGTTTGTCTTCATGAGGAAGAGGAATGTCTCCATTTCAAGGGTTTAATGTCACAGGACTACGAAGCAGTACATTTCCATTGTTTCGCTTTGGTATAATAACACTTGTTAAATTTGTACTGGCAAAGTCTGAGCATTGAAACGTATATAACTAAGATTATTCAATAAGCTCTGCTTTTTTATTATCACTTCATCTCATGCTTCTGCTGTCCCCAGGCTTTCTCAGTCAAGCTCTCAGGCTGATAAAGCTGTTAGTAGAGTTTTGGGTTTCAGACAACATGTGCTGTTGACTGGGTTTACTGGTTTTGGACACCAGGCAAAACTAATATCTTTTGACAGGATCCGACGGCTGTAGTTGGATCTGATATTTCTGATGTGGAGATCCATCCGATCTAACATTTTGCCAATGTCAGCACTATCTAACACAGTGTCAATAATGATTTGTATATGTCCTGCATGCAAAATCTGCTTGAATAAGACATTCATGTCATTTATTTATTAACTAATGTTTACTATATTGTGTTCTGATTGTAAAGAGTCAGTGGCTGTAGTTAATAGAAGCTGTAAAATGAGTTTTCTTGATTTATAGATGATTTAAAATGCCATTAAAACTGCTGCAGGAAGTTGCAAGTGTGTACAAATAAAGGATTTACAAGACAAACATGAAAACATTCAATGGTGTGTGATTTGGTTTGAATCATGACTAAACATTTATTATCAGAATCGCCAGATTATCTTGTTAAATTGTTTAACTTCTACACAACCTTAATTTCAATATATGTATATACATAATTGAATATATAATATATTCATGGTTGACATTTAAGATTTTTTTCAAACAGTTTAAATTCATGTTGTTTCAAGGTGATGATCCTGTAGTTTGTTTCAGCCTGTCGACACCAATAAAATGTGCTCAATGTGCCACTTTACAGACGATCTCAGACATCACCATAATGAATGAGCTGAAAACATCATTCATAAACATAATTAAATGTTATAGTTTAGGGTTCGTATAAACAGAGCTTTCAGAATCTGAAAGAGGATGAGATTTATTACAAAATAAATGCATGTTTACATCCAGTAGGTGTCAGTAATACACTAAAGAGTTTTCTAGTTAACCGTTTAAATCAGAAAGAACAAATAGAGGATGCATTGCATGAGCTGAACGTTTGAAGACAA
The DNA here is from genome assembly GCF_949357685.1 of Gobio gobio. NCBI lineage: Eukaryota > Metazoa > Chordata > Actinopteri > Cypriniformes > Gobionidae > Gobio > Gobio gobio. Next base: position 49,366,110 of record NC_137114.1, read on the forward strand.
GTTCAAGTTGATATTAATCGCCGAGAGTTGAATGAAGGACAGTTGTGGAGTGTTTTCTCTGGATGCTGGATATCTTTATGTCTGTTTGTTTTTGCCACAAACACGTGAGAGATGTTCCCGATTCACTGAGACACGAACCATGCTGGAGAAATGAGGTATTTAACAACTAATTAACACATTACGTGCTCAGATTTATTGTTAAAATGTAATAAACATGAAAGCTTTTAAGTTCATAATGTAAGAATTGATGTTACCATTGATAAGCAAAGTTATTATTAATAATGTAGGCTACCATATTGTGTAGAGACATATGTGCTCTAATCAAGATAATTGAATTAGTCTTTAAAGTGATTGCATCTGGATTCCTATCCTAACAAACCAAATGCAAAGCTTATTCAGCTTTCAGATGATGTATGAATCTCAATTTAACAAAACGACCCATATGAATATGAATATGACTATATATTCAACCAAAAAATATGATTTTTTGGTTGAATATGCGGTATATTCTATGTTTTTCTATTTGGATTTTATTAATTAATAAAATGTCCTACAAACAATGTTCATATTGAAGGCTATGAAAACAAATGTAATGAAGGCTATGATATATTATGTGCAAAAAGGGGGTTAAAATCACATTAACATTGTATACAATCTAAAAACAAAAATAATGAGTTTATTTCACTATTATTTAAATTCACTAAACTAAAAATGAAAAACAAAAGCACATACTAATTATATTAGCCTACATTTGATTACCTCATTAAACTACTTTCATAAAAATGTACTTGTTGGTAGGGCTGGGCGATATGGAAAATCACGATAATCATGATAATTATCACGATAAATGTCAAATCTTTATTTCTTTCAAATTGAATGGCAGTTATTTTCTCCTATAAGTGTAAGTTGTTGAAACCACATCAGCAGTTGTGGTTTTAAACTACTCTTTATTTTCAGAACATGACAAACACTTCACATTTTTAAATTCTTTACACTTTTCCAGTCATTGTTCCTTAAAGCTACACTGTGTGATATTTTCCCCCATCTAGTGGTGAACTGGTATATGACCATCCAGTGAATTTTAGTTTCTGTTCTGTTCAATTCCGATTTCGTTTTAACTCCTACGGTGGCCGATTTAGTCCAAGATTAATATGGCTTCCTGTTCGACCTCGTCCACATTCGACACGGTGCCTGTGGGATATTCTGTGCGCAGTGGGATGGTTGGAACTCAACTGGCCTAATTATTCGGCTAGAAAGAACTGCAGCTAATCCAGAGTGAACTTTGATGATAGTAATGTTTATTCAGTCATCCAATTGCAAGGCATAAACAGGTTTGCATGGATATGTACATAAATGTGGTTTCTGTGAGAGAACAAATTAGGATGGTAAATATACATGATAATGACATGACAGAATATACACAGTTAAGAACTGTATAACTACACTTATAAGTTACATTTGTATAATGTAACCGTAAACCAGAGCTTATTGTACCATATATAGGCGCTAAATGCAGCTGCATTAAAAGGAGCGGAGCTGCCGCTGCTAACAAGCGGTGTCCGGTTACAAAAGTGTGTGCGCAGGTTTAGCTCTGTATAACAAGTGTTAATATGCTGATCAGACCTGATACATATTTCCATCAACATACATTACAAGCAAATATTTTCTATAAACGAATAAACATTGTTAATAACTGAATGATTATTCAAATAGGTGAGCATTACGCTATTGTATGTTGACACAAAAATACTTCTGAGGTAACATCAACTGAATTACGCGATGACACACTCTGAAACACATCCACAATGACAATAACTATTATTACTTACGGAGTTATTAACGCACAGAAATACCACACAAGGAAAAACAGACTTTTGAGGAATAAACAAGCCAGGAAAACTCCGTATAACTGTTACTGGAGCTGCTGAGATGAAAACTCTCTGTGCATGCACCAGACAAGTCTGAACAAGTTGACGCGCACAGTGTTAAAACCGGTTAAAACGCGAATGGCGAAGCTTGAATTTACGGGTATGTCCCTCGTTGGCTAATGTACTTTCAAGATGGAGGAGCAACATGGCGACCACCGTTAGATCCCATTACCTTATGTATTTTCAATGGCATATTATAAACTTACGAGAATACTTTATTACTTGAAAGAAGTAAATATACATTAATGAGCACATATATTTTTGAAAGAACTAAGTGTTTTTAGCTAAGAATAGACTAAAAAAGTTACACAGTGTAGCTTTAACAAAATAAATATCTTAATAAAAAAATAAATTTTCTTTGTTTTGGGCGATATTGTTTCTAGTCGTGAAACAAGTTTGTGTTGCCTGACTTTGATGGCATGTATCTTCAGCACAGTTTATTATATTATATATTCAATAATAATAATATAATATTACTTGTTTTGTCTCTTAAAAAATGCACATTTGACAGTGAGTTGACAAAAGTAGTAGCTTGAGTTACGATGCAGATGTACATTTATGTTCATTATAAAAAAAACAGTAACGTCTGTAAAAAAATAATAACCATATTTTTATGTAGTAAAATATAAAATGTATTAAAATTAAGAATTGGTATTCTATAGTAGCATACATTTCGATCATGATAACCACTGTTAAAACCACACATATAGCAGCTCACTACCATGGTGAAATTTGACTGTTATTTATTTGGTATTTGAATGAAAAATAGGCCACTCCTTTAATACATATAATACGGCTACATTAATAATATTATAACATTTTATATGAATATCCCATATTTCTGTCTCAATACGTGTGGTGTAGTTGGTG